>NC_072732.1:9394262-9701202 GCF_026930045.1 Uloborus diversus
ATTAAGCACTTTTCATAATGCTCTCAAAAGGACAAAATAACTTGTCTGGGACAGAATGGACAAATTAAGTATTCCTGTAGTTTTCAATTATTCTAAGAGAAATGACACGACAAACGAAGAAAAGTGCGGCTCAAGTCAGGGAGAGAATTTCATATTATATTATCTTACTATAAATTTGAGTGTTGAAACAAGCATATTTTTCGGCGAAAATTTGATTTTAAATGACTTGAGCAGCACTTTAAGTATAATAAGAGTGCTTAAAAAGAAAAGATAAATTAATAATGAACGAAAAAGAATATTTGAAAAAAAAAATTAAAATAAAAAGTTAGGAACCTATAAAATAAATAAAAAATAAAAAAGAAGAAAAGTGCAATCCTCACACGATAATTCGAAGCCTCACAATTCGAATATTCCTTTTTGCCACGAAATTTTCATTGGGTCCCAAACTCCTTAGAAGATCGTGGGGAACTTTCTTTAAATCTATAACTACCAAAAACTCGAAGGTTTTTGCCGGTCTCGAGCTTTTCAGAGTAGTCTGTAATAAGAACAGCAGAGAAAACCAGAGCCGACAACGAAATAAAAAGGGATTATTAAACCTAGGTTTAAAACCAGCTGGATGACTGTTCCACCACGTTTTGAGCTCTCAGAATCCATTTGCTTACTTTGTGGTGTTTGAGCACTGAGGATCTACTTTGTGCAGTAATTTTTATTGAGTATGGAACGGGATGCTATGGGAGAAATAAATATGACTTTTCACCGACAATGTTTTTTTTTCCCAGTGGGGCTGTGGAGGAGGCCATTTGGCCTTTACCAGATCTAGTGCGCTAACGATAAGGCATCCGTCTTTCATGTGACACCAGTTAGAGCCTCATGCATCAAGACATACACAATACATGACGATATATGAACCTCATGCATTAGTGCATGTATACTAGTAGTTTTCGACTCCCAGTTTGCGAAACTGCACCAGGAATTCAATTCTGCCGACGGAATTCAAAGCCAAGTGAGTATCCAAGGGATCTTTTATACGTGCCGCATAACCATACGACATGGGGGCTGCCGATGTTCTGCATCTCGAAAATCCACCGACTCGCCACCTCAGGTCAGAATCCGGGTCCAAGGCGTAGAAGGCCATCGCCTTACCATCACGCCACACCAGCCGTTCACCAACAGCGTTGACAAAATCATCTGCTGTGTTTTGTGTTTGTATTTTTCGGTTTTGGATACACCATGCATCACGAAAACAAGTGAGTGAAAAGGACTGTGTGTGTGTGTTATCGTCTTTTGCGAAAGTCAAAATTAACTTTAATACAATCAGCTAAAATGCAGTGACTATAAAAAAAAATCTAATTAAAATTAATTACTTGGAGTATTCCTTCATGTCTTGAGGTGGTTTTGAGAGATCCATTTTCAGTCAAAGTACCTAAAATAAAGCAACAATAAAAAAGTTAGAATACTAATACTGCTGGTTATAATAGTTATACACTGATAGTAATGAAACAACAAAAGTGTAATTTGTTCGTAGTACCGCGTGGCACTTAAACTAGTGATGCAAGTGTAGAAGCAGCAACGACGGTATTCGAATGATCGCAGCTGAGCAGTGATCTATTGAAATTTTATTTTATATTATCTTTCATAAACTAAGCATTCACTTTCCTTGCTTAGAACTCAGAATGCAAAAATCCAATCAATTGCATTCATATCTTTGATTAGCTCACGAGAAAAATACGAATATTTTAAAATGAAGGATCAATTTCCTCTTAGTTTGGTGAGGGGAAATGTTCTTGGAAAAAGGGACACTTTTTAAAAATTCTGCTTTTTTCATTACTCAAATAGTAATTAAAATATTTTTAAACATGTGTACATTTTTTGAAATAGTAGTATTAAAATGCGTTTGTATAATGCCTTTTAACTCCCCTGCTCATAACATAACAAATACTTTAGTGCCTTTTCATAATGTTTTTGCATAAAATATGCGAAATGGATTATTACTTTATCACTAAGAATTTAACACTGAATTTAACACAAAACTGTCCTGAGAACTAAGTTAATTCTGATTCTCGAACAATCTTCATCTGCACAAAAAGTTTGAAAACTGAAAAAAGGTCATTAAACGTAGAAACAAGTTCCTTTTAAAGTTATCACTCGCTGCAGAAAAGTGCATCATGACTTGGCATATATTAAGACGAATGTTAATTCTAACTAGGGGGCCACACCTGCTAGTCAATCAAACACGGGCGAAGTTTTCCTTAAGTTGTGGGGAATGACCCGGCTCAATGGATACACATTTTAGTTTCAAATTTCATTAAAATGGCGTTTGTATCGTCATTCCTCAAACATCAAATTCCCCAGCTAGCACAATCATACTTGATCCTTCTTTGACTGGGATTTAACAAAAAAAAAAAAAAAAAGCAAAACTGATTTTTTTCATGACCCAGTACTTTTCAGTTAAAGGTACGTCACTTGGCGCATTTTATAAAATTTTGGCGGTTTTAATTTATTAATCGCGATATATTAATCTAAATGTTTCGTAGTTTGCGACAGTCAACAACTTGAATTTTTAACTTCTACGGTTGCCATATAGTACTTGTAGGTATCGTTAATTGATTTAAGTATTTTTTCTGTTGTCGCCAATTTCACCAAAACAAGTAATTCATCTGGAAAACTACCAGAAACATCAACTGTATTAGTACAGGGATAACTTTTTGAATTAATATGAAATCTGCCATTTCTGTTAGTCATTCAGTTTGTACGTTACAAAACCACCCAAGTTTTAGCACCAAAAATATCACCACATTTGGGGGAATCATTACTGTTTCGCGAAAAACATAGTTTATGATTTAATCTTTTGGAAAAGAGCAACTCTATCATCATACGAAATCTGAACAAAAGTATTGACTTACTTTTCACAGAAATAATTCGCAAATTTTCGTCGAAAAACTGAAATTTGCTGAGAGCGGAAGCAGAATCCAACCTATACGGTATCAAATCGGCTTCAAAGTGAAATTTTGCGGCAGCGTTCGCTCTGTTGTAGAGGATACCATTGTTGGAACAATGAAATTTTATTTGTTACTTTACAACTTTTTCCTCTGTTGATAACAATACGAAAAGTTTACATTGTTGGAATACACTGAAATAAGAATTTTCACACCATTTGTAGAATGGTACTTGATTAATGAAAGAAAGAACACACACACAAAAAAAAAAAAAAAAAAAAAAACATAATAATAATAAAAATAAAAATAAAAATTAATTTGAATTTTGACATCTGGAATTCAAATTATGTTTTTCGCAATCACGAGTGTGTGTGTATGTATGCGTGTGTGTTTGTGTCTGTGTGCAGGTATGAGTGTGTGGGTAATTGTGTGTATGAGTGTGTGTGTGGGGGGAATGTGTATGTGTGTGTAGGCATATGTGTTTGTGCCTGTGTGCAGGCATGAGTGTGTGGGTAGTTGTGTGTATGTGTTTGTGTATGTGTGTAGGTGTATGTATGTATGTGTTTGTGTGTGTGTGCGTGTGTGTGTGTGTGTGTGTGTGTGTGTGTGTGTGTGTGTGTGTGTGTGTGTGTGTATGCGCGTGTGTGTAGGACATGGATGCAACCTGGAGACGGTTTTCGCTAGAGGAGCAGCATCGTGAGGCGGCCGGTCGACGATGGTGCTGCAGTGGGTGCTGGCGGGAAAATAAAATGATAGCACATCAAAACAGTCAAATGAAAGCAATAAGCAATCGTGATTGCTCAAAAAAAAAAAAAAATAGGAACTAAAATTGATCCTTGATAAGTTATCGAACACATAATACACGATTAAATGAATAAACAGATAGCTTTTTTCTGCTCAGTTAATCTATACACTGCACGCAACATCAGACTTTTGCAAATGTGATGACCAGAAACAGGCTCTGGGTCCAGCTAGGCTGGTTCTTAGCCGATCCAAGTGCCCACAACCCAACCAAATGAGCCATTTTCCCTAATTACTTGGTTAAAGCAACGACACCTGCTTACAGAGCAAAAATGGATTCCATATACATCTTTCATTTAGATACATTTAAACAACTGAATCATGTCCCTTCTGACCAGAGCCGTGTCCAAGAGGAGGGTTTTAGGGGTTAAACCCCTCCCATTGGGGCAAAAGTCTTTTATTAACAAAAAAAAAACTTTCTCTCCGAAGTTTTTCTGTAATTTACGCCTGTGGAGATGCATTAGTGATTGTGTTTGGTAATGTAATTTGCAAATACGCTAGTTGCTCTCAATTTATGGCTGGTGTATTATGAAAACATACAAAAAAAAATTGAATTTTGACGTCTTGAATTTAAATTGTTTGTCGCAATCACGAGTGTGTATGTAGGCGTGTGTATTTGTAGGGGGTATGTGTATGTGTGTGTAGGAATATGTGTTTGTGGCTGTGTGCTGGCATAAGTGTGTGGGTAGTTGTGTGTGTGAATGTGTGGGGGGGGGGGTATGTGTATGTGTTTGTAGGCATATATGATTGTGTCTGTATGCAGGCATGAATGTGTGGGTAATTGTGTGCATGTGTGTGTGTATGTTTTTTGTGTGTGTATGTGTAGGTGTCTGTATGTATGCGTGAGTGTATGTGTGCGTGTGTGTGTAGTTGTGTATGTATGCGCGTGTGTGTAGGACATGGATGCAACCTGGAGACGGCTTTCGCTATAGGAGCAGCATCGTGAGGAGCCGGTCGACGGTGATGGTGCGGAGGGTGGCGGTGGGAAAATAAAATGATAGCACGCCAAAAACAGTCAAGTGAAAGCAATAAGCAATCGTGATTGCTCAAAAAAAACTATTTTTATTATTGTCTGAAAATAACAATTTTTAGCATGTTTTTTCAAACCTTCAGCCTCATGCGCGCGCGAACTGTAGATGTCAATCAAGAATTTTTTAATTATTTTTCTCCAATTGCGGATACCAAATTAAAACTTTTGAGAGGTAATGCGAATCCGAAATAAAGAAATCGATTTTTTTCGAACCACCCTACTTAATATCCCTATAAGAAAAGTCCCCAAAAAGGCTCATCAAAAAGAAAAAAAAATGCCTAACTTACGTCGGTTATCCCATCAGATCCCCATCAGAACGAAGACAGCAGTCCCTAAAAATTCCCTATTAGCATTACAAGAATATCCAGCCTCTAGAAAAATCCGTAATGAAATGACAGGCACCCGTCTCTAAAAACAGTGTGTGTGGAGGGGGAGGGGGCGGGGGTATTTATATACCCGCACACACAACTATTCAGTTTTGTTTCAATATTTTTTTTTTATTTGCTCTGAGACATCTTGAAGTTTTGAGCGAACTTTACTTTTACCGAAAGTAGGTTAGAAAGAAAAAAAAATGAATTTTTGGCATCTTGAATTCAAATTAAGTTTTTCGCAATCACGATCATGTGTATGAATGCATGTGTACGTTTGTGTAGGCGCATGTGTGTGGGTTCGTGTGTGTGTATGTATGCATGTGTGTGCGTGTTGTGTATGCAGTGTTGTATGTATAGGCACGTGTGTGGATAGGCGTTTGTGTGTGTATGTAGGCCAATGTGTTTGTGTCTGTGTGCAGGCATGAGTGTGTGTGTGTGTGGGGGGGGGGGGAGTGTGTGTTTGTGTCTGTGCGCAGGCATGAGTGTGTGCATGTGTGTGTAGGCGTCTGTGTGTAGGATATGGACGCAATTTGGAGATGGCTTTCGCTATAGGAGCAGCATCGTGAGGACCCGGTCGACGGTGATAGTGAGGAGGGTGGCGGGGGAAAATAAAATGATAGGAATTCAAAACAGTCAAATGAGAACAATAAGCAATCGTGATTGCTCAATAATGATTTAATCAATTAAAATAATAATCTTTTCATAACTAACAAACAACAAACCATGAGAATAATCTGCAAGAAGAGTTTCATTAACATTTTACCCGAATAACCGTTAAACAATCAGCTTTTAATTTATTTTTCTTGTACCCCCTCCCCACCTTTTTACCAGTATTAAGATCTTCGGGAACGCATCTCAGAAAGTTGTTCTCCCACTTGACAGCAGAAATCTTTTTTTTTACATGTTTGCTTTAGTTGGCTCCTGGGTTTAATTTTTTTAAAAGATTGGGTATTCGTATGAAATAAGCCTTAATTCCGTCAGACGCGTAAAAATTATCATTTAATTTTTTAAAGCTCAAGAATCGAGTTCTCTTGAGTAAGGCTACGTTCGCATAAAGCAAGCTGTCTATATCGCGGTTATCCAGTGTCTAACCAAGCGCGTTCTCATAGAGCTAAGTGAAAATAATTAAATTATCTTATGGACACTAACCGCGTCCATAAGATAATTTAATTATTTGTTAGTATTATTTATTGGTATGCGTCGTCATCAAATCAGGAAACAGGTTGTTCTATGCGAACATACCCATAGTGTGAGTTTGCAGATGAATTTAATACTTGGGGATAGACGTGGAAAAAAAATTCCCTTTTAGGTTTTAGAAGAAACAATTTATGTGAGTTAAAAAAAAATCGTGAAATCATTGTTAAAATTTAACATTTTTGGATTGAAATAAGGCCGATTGCTTTTAATTTTCATTCTTTATTCTTGAAATGCGTCTCGCGTCCAATCGCAGGAAGAATGAATGGGCGCATGCGCTCATAATTAATGATCGCGGTGCTCTTGACGCTAACTCCCGTTTCTTATCTGTTGATCTTTAGAGCTGTGATGCTTTTCGCAGAATTTGATTTCGACGTAGTTTTTAGAGCGGTAAATATTTAGATTATACTACAACCAGGTTAGAACTTTTATTTATTTTTCTTATATTCATTAATAAAAGCATAGAATCATGATGTTCATTAAGACAGAAACTCTTTATTAGTTTCTAACACCTTCCAATTGTGTTGAAAGTTCTTTGGTGAAATGACTATCGTATTTACAACATTTCTTAGTGCGCATCGGAACTTGAAAAGGTTTTTACAGGGTTTTAATTTTGGATGACACTTTGGTTAGCACTTTAAACTGGTGTTTACATAAGTGTTTTTTTAGTGTAGAAGCGTAAAATTAATGCAATAGTCTATCCAATGTATTTATTGGTATGCTGAGGCCAAGTTGCGTATTGAACCCCATGGGAGGTCACGAGAGGTCACTGAGACCTCCCAAAAGAATATTATTTGGCAGTTTTTTTTCTGGCGATTCGGTAAATTTGGAAAATACTTGTGTTGGAGTTTTTTTCCCTTTATGCTTATATCTTCTCATAGGATAATCGCATTTTATCATTCGGTAAAATTTGAAGTTTGAAGGTTCGTTCGGCAATTTGGGAAATTATCCCCTCTCAAAAATTTAGGTTCGGTGTCCCCTTGTTATTACGGCAACCTTGTGCGTTTATTGTTGAAAATACATTTTTATTTTATCGGATAGAATTAAAATTAAATATGGTCATGGAAAATTTTGCTTTGTAGTGCACGAAGGGTCGGTCAAAACTACTCAATGCATAAAGTGGAGTTGTAAAAAATATTATTCTTTACTCACGAACAACTTTGACATTTGGTATTTACTAAACGTCCATTGTTCATTGTTTTATTTGCTGTTTTACATGCATTATTCAGTAATTTTATTATACTAGTAATACTATTATTCCGAATTTATTTGTTTATACTATTCATTCAACTGTTGAAAAATATGAATTGTTTGTTTAGTTATCATAACTATAATTTTTTTTCTTGCCTTTTTCACAGCCTCTGGTTTTGCTAGGGTTCATTTTCGGAAGGGGGGGGGGAGATCATATTGGTCTTCTGCGCTTAATTGGGGTGTTCGGGGTCAATTTTTTAAATAGAATTCAGTAAAACGCTGCATTTGGCTACCTGTGGTCCATTAATGGAGGAGGTCGTGACCCCCCCCCCCCCCCAACCGTCTCTGGATAAGCACCTGACTTTTTTATATGTATAGGGGAGATAAGGGCGTGTTGGTCCGTTTTTATATTTTTCGTTTTATATTTCATTAAAAAATGTAATGAGCATTTCAATTTTCTACAGTAAGTTTCACTGGTGTTTACATAAGTGTTTTTACTTCCCTTTACAAAAAAGGAAGTATTGTATTCGCGAAAAAACGTTCACTCAAAAATCGACCTTAATTTCCATTTTACTCACCCCCGAATGAATATTGAGTTTTTTTTCCGACTCGACCACACGTGGATATATGCCTAGGAACGTACAGACACCCGAAATATCCATTTTGACGACCCCCGAGTTAATTACAACGAATTTTCTCGTGACGTCCGTATGTACGTGCGTATGTATCTCGCATAACTCAAGAACGGTATGTCCTATAAAGTTGAAATTTGGTACGTAGACTCCAAGTGGGGCCTAGTTGTGCACCTTCTCTTTTGGTTGCATTCGGATGTTTCTAAGGGGGTCTTTTGCCCCTTTTTGGGGAGAAATCATTGCTAATTTCGATGTATGTTTTGGTACGTAGACTTCTAGTTGTGCATCTCCCTTTTGGTTGCATTCGGATGTTTTAAAAGGGGTCTTTTACACCTTTGTTGGGGGAAATCATTGTTAATTTAGACGCAAGTGGTGTTATAATTTGGCGGACACTTTGGTTGCGTTCGACGAGCTCGACCGGTAGCGCCCGGTTAGTTAATCACGTGACAGCTAATGATCACGTGCTCCAATTCACCAATCAACAGCTTAAAATAGTAACCGGTGAGGTAACCGATAGATGATAGAACGCTGCGGTTTGTAACCGGTTACTTACCGGTTGACCGGTGAGGTTCGTCGAACGCAACCTTTATCGCCAGACCTTTGGTCGTTAAGTTTGGCCGCCAACTTGGCGACAAATTTGGCGATTTTTTTTTTAAAATCTGGTTTTAATTTAGCCGCTGTTGGTGATATATGGAGAGTTTTCTATTGAATCACGTTGCCAATAATGGAGAAATAACATTAAATTAGTGTAAAGTTGAAGTCATGTGATCACATCAGCTCGTTTTCCTTTCTTTTTGTCCTAAAATTGCAATTAAAAGTAACTTTCTTTAAAATAAAAACTTAAAAACGAAAGTGCAGTGTGATAACCGGTCTATCTGGAATACTGCATGTAATTCTGCCTTAGCTCTGGCTTAAGGGCGGTAACTCAATGCTAAATACCCAAGCTTTGCCTGCGATTCACAAACTGCACCATACTCGCTGGTGAGATACATTCACTTTATCTCCCAGGTTGTTGACCCTCTCAGCTTCAAGGGGTCGCACTATCTTAAATTTTTTTTTTTTTTTTTAATTTCAGTAAATTGTTATTCTTTGAAACTTTAACATGCATATTCCTTTAGCAATCATCAATTTTTTTTTCAAAATTTTAAAGTATTGCCTACTTTTATTTTAAATTTAAAAAAAAGTTAAGAGAGTTTGATTTTTTAAAAACATTCCTAAGGGTTTTTTTTGTTTTTGCACTTATTTAAAAAATGCTTTCTGCTAAAAGATAACAATTATCATCTCTAAAAGTCTGTGCATTCATTTGTTTATATATTCATTACAAAATATCATGCGATTAATTGTGTAAAAAATCATGTATATATTTTTTAATTCTTGTTTTTAAAAGGTCTAACTTCCGCGAAGCATTTTAGTGATTTAAAAATGCTTATCCAATGCACAGTTTTATTAAATATTATCCTCACTGCAAAAAGTATTACGTTAAAGCTTTATTTTTAACAAAAAAAATTCCTTTTGATTTCAACAAGAAAACAGAAAAAAACCGAGCTGATGTGTGCATCACATGACTTCCTTTTGCTCCAATTTAATGTCATTTCCCCATTATTGGCAATTCTAATGTGATTCAATAGTTTACTCTCTAAATATAACCAACAGTGGCCAAATTAAAACCAGATTTAAAAAATAAAAAAACCCGCCAAATTTGTTGCCAAGTTGGCGACCAAAAGACTGGCGATATATTGCGAAGTGTCTGCCAAACTATAACACCACTTGAGTTTACATCGAAATTAACAATGATTTTCCCCCAAAAAGGGGCAAAAGACCCCTTTAGAAACATCCGAAAGCAACTAAAAAGGGAGGTGCACAACTAGACCCCACTAGGAGTCTACGTACCAAATTTCAACTTTCTAGGACATACCGTTTTTGAGTTATGCGAGATACATACACACATACGGACATCACGAGAAAATTCGTTTTAATTAACTCAGGGGTCGTCAAAATGGATATTTCGGGTGTCTGTAGGCTCTTAAGCATATATCCACGATTGGTCGGGTCGAAAAAAACTCAACATTCATTCGGGGGTGAGAAAAATGGAAATTAAGGTCGATTTTTGAGTGAAATTTTTTTCGCGAATACAATACTTCCTTTTTTGTAAAAGGAAGTAAAAAAAGATCATGGAGTAAAAGCAATTTGAAGTTGACCTTTTGCGTAAGAACACATGGCGAGCATGACCTAGAACCACTCATAACTTTTTAAATACTTGAATTGAACCAATGAAACTTTTCCCTTATGTTTGGAATAACTTTCGCTTTGAAATTAGCAATATTTTTTTGATAGTTTGATCATTTTTTAGCAGGACCGTATGGGGGGGGGGAGCTCTTAGGGTTACCCCCGCCCCTAAAAATTCGGTTTAACATTTAAATGCTCGTTTTTATTTAAAAATTTCCAAAAAATATTGTTCCAAAACTCAAATGTCTTTCATATGTATATTAATTGCATTCATTAGTTTTAACACTCTTTTCAATTCCAACTGGCGGCCTTGAAAGTCGGATTTCAACTTGAAATTGAGTTTCTCATGAGATGTGTTTTGGAATTGATTTCAGCTGTCTTAAAATGAAAACTGGCCAGGAATTTAAGTGTGTCATACACTTTTAGCTTCAAAATACGAAATTTCCATATACCAGTTTCTTCACAACTATTTTTTAAACTCTATTTATATTTCTCGTGTTTATACCCTTGGAGCGCAGTAAAGGATAGTTACTTAAAATGAACCTAATAACGAGTTCGAATTAGTTCTGAGTCGAAATTCGATTGGGGTAAATTATCCTTTTCAACTCCAGTGTTTGCGCGCGCACTTCTGATTGCATTGCGCGATCAATTTGTTTCTTAAAAGATCCGAAGGCTTAGTCTGTTTGATTTGAGTTAGGTAAGTACACGTTTTGTTTCATTTCGCTTATTATTTTCCCGAAGGTGTGCTGTTTTTAACTGCGTAAGGTGTGGACGAGTTACTTAATGACTAAGGAGGGTCACAATATTGGTAAAGTAAAAACAACTAAGAAAAAGAAACAATGAGTTAGTCTCGTGTCATTTCGTACAAAATGATACATCAGCATTTTAGGTGGTACCCTGAAAATGTTTACCAGTTACGTTTATGTATTTGTACCTACCTGTACTATATTGTAAGATGTTCGATGGAAGGAAAATTGCAAAACAATTTCGTAAGTTTTAAGTAATAAAAAAAAAACTGAGTTTTGACCTCTTGAATTCAAATTATGTTTTTCTCTATAACGAGTGTGTGGGGGGGAGTATATGTGTGTGTGGGGGGGGTATATGTGTTTGTGTGTAGAGGGGTATGTGTATGTGTGAGCAGGCATGTGTGTTTGTGTCTGTGTGTGGGTAGTTGTGTGTATGAGTGTTTGTGTGTGGTGGGGAATATGCATGTGTGTGTAGGCATGTGTATTTGTGTCTGTGGGCAGGCATGAGTGTGTGGGTAGTTGTGTGTGTGTATGTGTAGGTGTCTGTATGTATATGTAGGTGCGTGTATGTGTGTGTGTGTGTGCATGTGTGTGTGTAGTTGTGTATGTATGCGCGCGTGGGTAGGATATGGATGCAACATGGAGACGGCTTTCGCTAGAGGTGCACCATCGTGAGGAGCCGGTCGACGGGGTGGTGCTGCAGAGGGTGCTGGCGGGAAAATAAAATGATAGGACGCCAAAACGGCCGAGTGAGAACAATAAGCAATCGTGATTGCTCAAAAAAAAATCAAGGTCACATTCATAATGTTTAAAAATATATGCATGTATATATTTTGAATTTGACTCTCTACATGTTATACCCACATGTAGAACTTTTTCTTAATTACTCTATACAGAATGTGTCCCAATTTCACATTATACCTAATTTGCATTCTATGAAATATCTTGATGCTAGTTTTTAAGGTAGACAAACATTTAGGTTATTATTTCCAGAATTTTGTTTTTCATGTATTTTCATGCCGAAGTATTTTTTTTCTAAAGTATTATCTTATTTCCTTAGCAGCTGTAGTGAACTTACAAATACCCCTGTGGTCGCCCGCAGAGCTGAAATTCACAACGCTAGAGGTATGTTCTTATTTTATTTATGTGAAGTTGTTCTTAAACAATTTGATTTTTGTCACGCTGAGTGTTTTTAATGTATTTATAACATTGCAATCTGCTGGTCTTTCTTAATTTGTACCCAAGTGTTGTTATAAGCTTTAAACGCATATTAAAGGAAAAGGCGTTTACATAACACTCTCAAGTTTGCCACCTTCTTGAAAATAAGGGGAGAATTTCTCAACAAATTACACTGAAAAGTTAATGGTGAAAGTGCCAACTTTTTCAATTTAGTTTATTTTCGTAACGTTTTGCAGTGGGATATTGATATTAATTTTAATTCTGAGAACTTGAATTCCAGTACTTTTTGTAAGAAATTGTCATTTGAGTGATGTAAGAAGACCGGAACACTTGATTATACTTGCAAATGGGCCGCTCTTGAACGAATTCTTTACTTTTCAATGCCCATACATTAATGAGGAAATCTTAATTGAAAACAGCAGATAGACGATAGCTTTAAACATGAATTTTACTTAATCTTTGAAACGTTAAAAACTATTTTTCATGTTGACCGCAACTTTGTCACCACGAGCATTTTGTATAAAATTGCTCTGCTGATGGTTCTCATAATTGTTACTATTTCTGTGTGCAAAAAATAAGCTATCAAAAAAAAAAAGAGGGGGAGGGGCATTTTGTCATGCACTTAAAATCAGGTACTTTATTTTAGCAACTTTGCCGAAACGCTATCTAGTGAAAAATCTTATGGGAACAATCTGCTTTTAGATTCAATATTTTGTTTAGAGCACCTAAATAATTCTTTGTACTGATCTAAGTTTTTGCTTTTGTTGTACCATATATTAGTTTTAAATTTCATAGAATTACGAAATTTATAGCTAAACATTTGAATACAATTAAGGCATAATCATTTGTTTTAATTTTCTTAAATTTTCCTTTCTGATAACCAATCGTTATAAATAGCTAGTGTTTTAACTTTTATTGAAGAGCTAAAACTTAAATAGTTGATTCAACTGTTTCGTGGTTTTAGGTATGATTTCATTTATTGGTTTTGTATTTTTCTCTGCACACATTTTTCACGCTTTTTTTCTTTTCGAAGCATGTGCAATGCTTGGTACATCGTAGTTTCAAGTACAGTAAAACCTGTAAAGTTGACCACCCTTGTAAGTTGACCACCTTTCTAACTACCAAACGGCCCGATCTTGAGGGTCATG
This sequence comes from Uloborus diversus, assembly GCF_026930045.1. Lineage (NCBI taxonomy): Eukaryota > Metazoa > Arthropoda > Arachnida > Araneae > Uloboridae > Uloborus > Uloborus diversus. The sequence continues at coordinate 9,407,717 of NC_072732.1, forward strand.
GATTTGGACAAAATTCTAGATATAGGTCGATTCCGACTAGATATGAGCCCAGGTATACCGGTTTGACTGCATAGGCACTAGTTCGGCTGCAGCGGGGGTCTAAAGTAGGTAATTTGTACCCAGAAATGCAATGGAGTTTCATTTAAAATTACTTTTTAAAGTTTTTTCTGCTATTGTACTGCAGTATGAGCCGTTACCTTTGAATTAATTAAGCTGAATACTAATTTTTAATAAACGGCTCTCAAATTCAGATTGGCAACTACTTTTAATTTCCATAACTTGAATGCCAAAATAACATAGTAACAGGATGTTTATCGTTTGCAAATGAAACTAATTACCTTCGTTAAATATTAATCGTCTGCTGGCAACAAATATTTATCGCTTGCTAATAAAAACAATTACTTTAACTGGACATTTATTGTATGCTATCAAAGATATCCCACATTGATAAGAAAGAAAATAGAAGAGAAAAGAACTCTGATTTATTGCACATGGCACACTAAAGAACAAAAATACGAGATCGTTTCGACTTTTCATATAACTTAGATACATAAATAAATACCTGTTCTCTCTTATGCTCAATTTACTTACAAAAGATGAAAAAGGTGTTGGGAGATCGAATATAGTGTCGAATTCTCAAATTCCAATCGGAACGCCATTGCAAATCTGGGGCCAAACTAGCAACTTTAGACCCTCGTTGCAGAGATACTAGGGCGTATGCAGTCAAACCGTTTTACCTGCGCTCATATCTAGTGCGAATGAACCTACAGTTAGAATTTTGTCCAAATCCGTGACCTTCAAGGTCGTGCCGTTTGGTCGTAAGTTGACCGCTATTTTCAGGCACAGAATTAGTTCTATATCATATAATTCAACCTCTATAAGTTGACCACCTGTTTAAGTTGACCGCAAAAGTACTGCACCGCAAGTGGTCAACTTACACAAGTTTCACTGTATTTGTATAAATCGGTACTTTTGATCTGCAGGAGTTCTGTTGATTTAAAAAATATTTTCATTCGAAGAATGCGACATTCTTTAGAACTGATACTATTCCATTCTTAGAATGGAATAGTAGTTAAGGATCTCTTTTGTTAGATATATTTTTGTATAAGAAATTTCATAATCTTTTAGTTAGTGCTGTGTCCTATAACGTTAGTTTATTTTGTTTTTTATATATGTTAGAGGAAATTTCACAATGTAATCATTTACTTTTGTTGATAAGAAATGTTATGAATATCGAAATTTAAACGTTTTTAAAGCTGTTGTAATTTGATTTTTTCAAAAACTTTCTATTATTTAGAATGATGGGAATCTAATTTAGGTTAACCAATGAGCACACTACGTTTGCGTAAATGTACGCTTTCTTAAATTTACAGCTGTTATAAATATGAAATGCATCTTTTTACACTCTCACTGGTTTTTAATTTATTTAGAGTGTAAATGCAATCTTTTGTACCATTTTTGGATTTAAGTTATTTTCTACGATTTGTTTAAGCAATTCATTTCTTCAGGTGAAGTGTTTCATGACGATTTACGAACAACTTCGAAACTTCTTCAAATTGAAAATATTTTTTACATTTAAAATGGAACCTTTAGGTTCTTTCATTTAGAACAAATGCTTGCTCGTGATCAGTGTATCGAAGAAAAATCTAAATATTTAGATACTTCTGCACATTTTACCTCCATTTGAAAAGTAGTTTAAATTTCGGAAATAAACTGCTTGTCACTTCAGCTTGTTTGCTTCCAAGGTATTTCAACACTGCGGGGCAGATTCAAGTCTTTTAATCTCGGGTTTCTTTAATTTAATTACTTATTATTATTATTATTATTATTATTTTTGCGTGCTATAATTTTTGAATATCAAGTTACCTATATCAGGAAACTTTTTACAAATTACCAAACAGATTATGAATGTATTTAGAAAGGAAAGGTAATGTTAAATCAAACCTGGATGCATATAGTACGATATTTCTAAATGTCATTGTGGGCATAATAATTTTTTTTTCGTTTATGCTACTACCCACGTAGGTATTTTTTCTTTTACGTAACAAACACGTAAACCTACCCAAGTGTGAATCACCGATTAGAATAAAACTTCGCATATCGGCAGAGCACTTAAAAATGTTAAACCCGATTTTTTTATAGGCAGGCTTTTGTCAGATGTCTTTTAATCCATAAGCTATTTCTTTTTGCATTGAAAAAGGCGTTCCTTGTAACGCCGAAACACGTGTCTGCAGTAATCTGCAATTCGTTTTTTTTTTGACGTTATTTCTTACTTTATCTTTCACGAAATAAACTTTACCCCTAAATACTTGATAATTGCGGATTACAGGGTACAATATATTCTTTTATTTCAAATTTAATTTAGAGAAATTCAAATAATGATAAAAAACTTGAAGGACTAAATAAACTACAGTTGAAGTGTTTCAGGGTTTTTCTGAAAATACTATTGAAATGAGCAAACCATCCTTCGCAATATTACCCTGTCACGGTGAATTACCCTGAAACTTAAATCTATCGTACGACGAAGGTCATGTTACATATCGAAATAAAGCCTTGTTTTAGTTTTTTCATTCTACTATAATTAGGAGAGAAGTTAGTCATTTGTAAGAACACACTTTTCATTTTTTTTCACTCATTTTGAGTTTTTTATTGGTTTGTATTTCAAACACTTTTGGAAATAGGTATTCCAGCCAATTTTTAGATTTCTATCATGTTATGTGTCCTTCATACCAAATTTTCTAGAAATCGGAAATGCAGAGGTTAAGAAGGTGATTTTTCTTACATGGATCTGCTCAAATCGCGCAGTGGGGTACGATTGGGAGGGATAGTTCACCCCTACAAATAGAATTTTCAGCCAAATCCTGAAACACGTCAACTAAATTTGTTTAGTTTTTTCAAATTGTCTATCATATTTGAATTTTGTTATTAAAATTTGAAATAAAAGTACCCTGTTATCCCCAATTATCCAGTATTTAGGGGGGGTGAAAATTTCCCCACTAAATGTGTTTGTTGCATATTTAAAATAAAAAGATAGAAAAACACAGGTTCAATATTTTTTAAGTGTTCTATCGATGTGCAAAGTTTTATTCCAACCGGTGATTCACACTTGGGCAGGGTTACTTGCAAGTTAGAATGTAGGGCTATTTAGACGTTTTTCTTTCAAGTCAACAAGTTCTCTCCCCAAAATTTTAAAAAAGAAAAAAAAAAAACATTCTACGCTTAACATTACTAGGCCTAAACTTTGTAGGTTTGTACATTCCAAGTTGTCACCTTCCATTCTCCCGAATACCCAAAACTTTTTTTATTCATTCGTTTGTTAAATCAGGATTTATACAGGATCCCAATTCCTCGTAGGCCCTTTTGTTACATTTCTTGAGCTAAAACTTATTCATTGCTCTCCCCTCCTTTTCACTACGGAGTTGACGAAATCTTCTGTTTCCTAAGTGAAGTATCCAGAAAAAAAAAATCGGTAACCTTTGAACACTGGGTCGTTGATAAATAATGTGACCCTTTTTAAGGGCGGGAGATTCATAAAACTTTGTAAAAACGACGATGTGGTGGTACAATTACACGGCTTTAGTAAAAATAAAAGCATTTAAAAGCGGCATATACATCTTTATGCTTTTAAGCTTCTTTTTATATACTTTTATTTTGAAACGCAAATGCTACTTTTTTTCTGTTTCTTTTGCATTCCCGTTAATTTTATTCCGTAACAAAATTGATCGAATAGCTATAGGTTTTAATTAAGTTCCAGTTAATAGTTTAAATTTTGAAATATTTAAACGGTTCATGATTATTGTTATTTCGTTAAGTAATATGACTTGCAGTGGCGTAGCGTAGGGGGGAGGGCAAAGGGGGCACTCGCCCCGGGCGGCACTTTGCTAGGGGCGGCAAATTCTGTAACACTACATTAACATCGAAAAGACTTTTTTTTTTAAATTGAGACTGCGCTTTTCTAGGGATGCATCACTAAATCAACACACACACATCAAAATGTATTTTTTTTTTAACTCTTCAATTCTAACTTGTCTTGGGAAATGTTTCTCGTTGAAGTACGAGCACGAAATACTGGATACTGACATGCATGCGGACCATTGTCACTGGTGCTGACATAGAAAGACAAGAAGAGAGAGGACATTCTCGTTGGAGAGGATTATAAGTTAAAAAGATCGACAAGCAGGCAGGGGCGGACTGGGTTCTCCAAGGGGGCGCCAACCTTAACTAACAAAGGGCACGAAAGAACTGATGTTCAAGGGCGCAAAGGTTTTAAAGGTGCAAAAATAAGCGAAAGCGCACAGGTTTGAGGGCGTGAAAAAACGAAGACGCACAGGTTCAAAGGCGCGAAAAATAAAGTTAACGAAGTTGCACAGGTTTGAGGGAGCAAAAAAAAAAAAAGAAAAAAAGGCATACACAGGACGTTCGAGGGCGTATCGGCCCGCAGGCCAGTCCCTCTGCAAGCAGTCACTGCCTTAACTAGCGTGATTGCGCCTCCACGTGTTTCCCTTGACGAGACTAAAAAACCTTATGCGAACTTTTTTTTTTGTGCTCTCAAACTTAAACGCTTTTTTTTTTTTTAATTTTGCGCCCGCGAACTTTTTTTTTTAATTTTATTTTATTTGTGCCATTTAAACGTGTGCGCCTTCGTTTTTTTTCCTTTTTTTTTTTTTTTTTTTTTTGGCGCCCTCTCCTCGAACCTGTGCGCCTGTTTCTTTTTGCGCCCTCAAACCTGTACGCCTTCGGGTTTTCTCTCTCTCTCTCTTTTTTTTTTGCTCCCTGGAACCTTTTTTTTTAAATATTTTATTTGTGCCCTCAAACATGTGCGCCTTCGTTTTCTTTTCTTTGTGCTCTCTCCTAGAACCTGTGCGCATGTTTCTTTTTGCTTCCTCAAACCTGTGCGACTTTTTTATATTTTTATTTGGTTCTTTGAACTTGTGCGCCTTTGTGTCTTTTTTTTAGGTCCTTTGAGAGTCAAAGTTGGCATCCTTTTAGGGGACCTAGTTCGTCCCAGGTAGAAAGATTCATTTTTGGGTTCAAAACGTAAATTTCGAAGGAAAAAGGAACTATTCATCGAAATATTTTCGAAAATGTCTATAAACCTTCCCAGTACTAACCTAGATAAACTGAAAATTTTAATGAAATCGGTCCGATAGTTTCTGAGTTTACACCGTACGTATACATTTGGATTTTGTGTTTTATTTGTATAAAGAAGATATAAATGCTAAATCATAGGCACATTTAATTTCATTCGTAATCTTCAGTGTGATCGTAACTTCAATAAATATACATAATCCGGGAATAGAAGGTTTGTGACTCAAAGATCTGTGATGCGACTTATATGCAACATACTGTGTTTCAAGATTTATTATTTTTTTTAAATTTATATTTATTTCATTTTAGTTATTTATTTATATTTATTTTTAGTATTTTTTTCTCAACCTGAACTTCTTTCTGGACATGGGGCTCATAGAAGTGAAGCCGATACTTGGATTTTACATTGAAAAGTAAATGATTGTACATCAAAAAGTACAATCGAAAACTAACTGCGGAAAAAAAGAAAAAATAGTTCGTTTTGATGATTTTTTGAATTTTTAGGGGGGGGGGGAGTTCTACTGTGATGGTCCTTCCTTGCTACAAATGCTCGTCTTTTTAAACATTTCTTTTCTCTAGTCCCCCAGAAGAATGTTAACAATTAATATAATGCTCCCTCCCACTCCAAATAAAAATTTCGACTTAGAAACAATTGAGAGGGGGAGGAGGTTGATCTTCAAAACTCCAAAACGGGGTGGGTAATAGGGGGAAATAGTGATCATATTTGCAGGTCCGGATCTATAAAATTTGGCCCCCCTGCAACTAAATCTGCAGGACCTCTCCCCAGAGACCAGCAGTGTATATTTGCAACGCTAATAAGTCTTAGTGCTAGTTTTTCTCATTTTTTCTTTTTCAGTTTCTTGGGCCGTCGGGCCCCTTAAGGCCGTGCCCCCCCCCCTTCCCGATATGCGGTAACGCAGATCCGGGCCTGCATATTTGGATTCAGTGAGTCATTTTCTGCAACTTTTTACAGAAACGACTGATACAATCGATATTGATAGTGTTGGTTAAAGAATTTCCATTGATGAAAAGTAGAAAATTAAAGTTTTAGATTAAGAAGAAAAAAACCTTTTCAAGTATAAAAAAATATCAATCAGATTATTTATAATCATATTTTTTCTTCTTTTCAATAAAAGGTTTAAGAAATACTACCAGTATACACAGTTTTAGATAATGTTTTAAATGTTTTTATCTAGGGAAAACTCATATCTTATCTCTCATAATGCAATAATTTTTGAAAAGTATTAAGTAGAATTTTTCGATCAGCAGTATTTCCTGTTGAAGTAAGATTATATCAAAATTCAAAAAATGTTTCATATAATAAAATCTTGTTAGCGTTCTGTAAAATATTAAGCATGTCGTTTTTTGTTGTGTGTGTGTAGGAGGGGGCATACAGCACGACAATGTAAGAGGGGCGGCAAATTTGGTGCCTGCCCCGGGCGGCAGAAACCTACGCTACGCCGCTGATGACTTGAAGTAAAATATATCATTCTGTGGCAATTTTCAAAGTACTACACTTGCTCATTTGCATTAATATTTTATTTTCGTGTGTTAATTACGGCTCTTGTAAGAAACACCCCTCATATTTCATGTTAGAATAAGCATGCAAAACATCATGTTTACGAATGCCAAGTTTTAAAGTAACATTTGAATATGATCTGTCAGGTAGTTTTAGTTTCTGACTTAAAAATGTTATAAAGCGAGGCATTTGACAGAAGGACGGGATATGGCGAGGTGTGTCAAAGTTTTGACACTAAGACAGCAGGGGAAGGGGGTCAAAAATATTGTAAATGGGGTTGTTTCCTTCAGACAAAAGTACTACTTTGTGTCGCTGAAATCGACAGTATGAGGGAAACAAATCACATGGACTCAGAAAGTACTTTAATTTTCCCAACAGTTAATTTTTTTGAGTAATTTTTTTTTAAATGTCCGATTTTTCAAACAAGGCATGGTATTTATGGTGTCCCAAATGATGTATTTTGACGCGTAATCCACTGGTGAGCTGAATGCTTACGTTTGCTGTCTACCGCGTTTCCACGTTATGATAATTCAGAAACGAATTAAATGTAGCTCTCTTCGGTAATGGGAACATTGAATGGCAGTTCATCACTTGCGATATCATGCGCAGAAGCATAAAAAATGAAATTGGGTCTGCGCACCGATTTAAATATATATTTTTAAAAATAGTAAATGTTGTCAAATTATTTAAAAAATGGTCAAAACCTATGTTTTTATGCATGCTCTTTCAGAAAAAATACTTTTTAAATTTCGGAAACGACCCCATTATGCACGAAAATTTAAAGACAGTCCCTTGTAGAGAAGTTTAACGAGATAAAGTAATAATATATACAATTTGCTTTCTCGTTCGTGGCCAAATAACGTAACGCCAGTAAACGAATCAAGACAAAAAAAAGTAAATTAATTTGAATTCTGAAATTTTGAATTCAAATTATGTGTTTCGCAATTACAAGTTGCGACAGGACCCTACTCATTAGAGGTTGTTTCTAGAAACGGCTCCTGTCCCCGCAACTCATATTAAAATGCATCTCGCTGGCTAGAACGTACATAAAGTTTTAAAATATTTCATTCCTTTTCAAATAACGTAGGAAAATTTAAGAAAATAAACTTACAAATCAATAATTGTTGTTATCATTATGGATGTAAATTTTACGGTATGCATGTTTTTCTGACCTCAATTTTTTAACATTTGGCTACAAATTTGTGACATTGTTACTAATCGTGCTTTTCGATTTGTAACATTAAAGACAAATCAACGATCCACACGGATTAGTTTCGGAGTCCGGATGTGACTCGCAGGCCGTCGTTTGGGCATCACTGTTATGTATCATTGCAGCTGTCAATCATATCATTTGAGGCGTTTTAAATTTGTCCTGACCCAACAGAGAGCAAATGACATCCATGTAAATTTTTATAACTTGAAATTAAGATTATACCTAGGAAAACCTCTTCTTCCTTTGTTTTCAAAATCTTCGGTTCCATTTGTTTACTCGTCCGCTTTATTTCTTGCTTTTTCTATTCATTCTCTACTGATAAGTTGTATAAATTTCACCTCTTTATTTCTTATCTCGATATCTGAAAATCATTCAGTCTCGGAATTGGTGTTCATTGAAAACATTCATCTTCGGTTTGTCGTCATTTAAATTCTTAACAGTAAAGACTTGATATTTACTCAAAATTTTCTTTCAATAAATGCATGATCTTTGCCAATTTTCTTAGTGGTTAGTCTCTTAATTTTTCCTTAAACATTTAATATTAGTGTATAGATTAGTAGATTACTGTAGATATCTCAGACATTCAATAATGTAAAGATAAGATAAATAAATACCTTTGTGCTGAACCGTAAAGTAAGACTATATTTTCGTTATTATAAAACGTAAGCGTTAATAAATAGTTTTATTTAGTTTGTATTTTGAGTATAAAAAGGTGCTTTGAACACAATATTAAAACTTAAAACTTTTAAAGACAATATATGTTATCGTCTGCTTTATCAATTCAGATTTCCTCTGATTACTTACAATAAACACTTGTATGGTTCAATACTTTTTTACACTTAACATTCTTAGGGGTCCATTCGTTTGGACTGCTTATTCTGAGTCAGGGGCATTTTCCGTTTGAGGGGGAGGGTCATGTACTAAATACAACACTGAAACACTTCGGAACACACACACATTCCAAGTATTTATTCAAATATTAATTTTCACTCACTGCATTTAAAATACAGTAAATTATTATCTGAATACTAATCACTACTCGTTCCAACTTATATCGTACCCTTCACAATAACAATTTACTCTCTCAACTATTTGCATAAAAGCGCATACGCCTTTCATCATTCGCACAAATAATGCTCATACATTTCTTTTTTTAATAACATGCTGCGTCATAAATAATTTCTCTAACCCACATCACTACACACACCTTGCCATAATATACATCAGTCACACAGCATGAACCTATACATTTTTCATAGCCTAAACTAAGTTCTACTTTTTCTTTCTCTTCACTCACATCTACCGTCATTTACACATTGATCACACACATTCACGTTTATAACACACATTAACGTCATTTACACATCGACCACACACACTCGCATCTTTCACACATTGATCACACACATTCACGTCATTTACACGTTGATAATGCACATTCACATCATTTACACGTCGACCACACATTCTCATTTTTTACACATTGATCACACACATTCACGCAATTTACGCGTCGATAATACACATTCACGTCATTTACAGATCGACCACACACACTCGCATCTTTTACACATTGATCACACACATTCACGTCATTTACACATTGATCACACACATTTACTTCATTTACACGTTGATAATACACATTCACGTCATTCATACATCGACCACACACACTCGCATCTTTTACACATTGATCACACACATTCACGTCATTTACACATTGATCACAGACATTCACGTCATTTACACGTTGATAATACACATTCACGTTGATAATACACATTCGCGTCATTTACATGTTGATAATACACATTCACGTCATTTACACATTGATCACACACGCACGTCAATGTAAGATGTCCCTGGCCATGGTTCGACGCCTCGTTTCGTGATAGGTGAAAAAATCTCAGCCGAGCTAGGATCAAATCTGTGATTGGAGGAAAAATAACAGGTGTGCTTTTTTTTTCTGTGCTGGTAGACATTTTTCGAGCATGGAGATTCGAACATTCTCTGGACTGGTGACGCTGTGCCTATAGGTGAGCGTTCGGGTCTCTGGGCAATGGTTCGGAAAATGGAGTTAATGGAACAATCAACTGGTTGAACCCAAGAGTCCAGCGCATGAAAGTTGAAGTTCGAAGCGGGGCTTGACTCTTTGGAAAAGTTGAAGAGGGGTGATTCTACAGTATTTGACTGTGAAATGTTCCGTACCCCCATGACTACATCTTGAAATACAAGGAAACCCCGATTTTACGTTTTTCGAGGGACGGAGTTGAAAAAAAAAAACGTAATATACAGGAAACACATTAAAAGCCAAAAATCAAATACAAAAAGACTAAGCAAAAACTCAAATCGAAAAAATATATAAATAGTAAAGAGGACTCTTTCAAAGGATATAATATCCGTATTTTACGAAAAAAAAAGGTTCTTATGCATACCATTTTACATCATTTCAAGACATTTACATTGCGAATAGGGGCGCTTAGGTTGAATATAGTAAAATTCAAAGTAAAAGCAGCATCTTCTAGAATTTAAATATTTTGTAAGTTTTGTTCCTGGTACTTATGAAAAATGAAAGTCTGAAAAATAAAAAGTCAATATTTATTAGCTCTTCAATATAATATTGAAAGAAGGCATGAGCTGTGCTTGCGGTTCTGCTAGTTCATGTTCATTTGCGGACGTTGAAGTCTATAAGGACAGCTACGGATAGAGCAGTAGCATTTCTGTTTTTATGGATTAACTTTCAACAACGTGGATTATCCTCAAAAAAAAAAAAAAAAAATGAAATGTATTGCTTAGTTCAGAACTTTTTTGTGTACTTCCCAGTAAAAACGTAAAATGTAGGAAATTCCTAAATAACAAACTTACACTCCAGATTAAATTAACATTATTAGCATACTAGAAAATCGCCCGTCGATGTATGACGGGTGAAAATTGCTTCTACATTTGAACAAAACCATTGCCCGTTTGGTGATATTTTGATAGTTGACATTTTAACCTTCACTCTAGTGAATTAGTCCTAAACTCCTGTAGGTTGCGTTCATAGTTGACCACTTCTTCGGTCCTTCATTCTCCTAAAACGACAGTCTTACCAGTAAAACAATTACGTTATCAGATTCAATTCAGCCTTTTCAAAAGAAAGCATTTCCCTGCATGTCAAACATTACCAAAACATAGTGTTGATGACGTCAGAAGCGTTCTTCGATGAGAGAATTCGCAACTCCAGAGCTCGAATACACTAACTAGCGGTGATTAACAATACTACCGAAAAAGATAAAACAGTCCATTCTACGTTTTTTCTTTGGGGTAAATTACAGGCTTCAGACAGTTTGTGGTGTAATGTAATTTCAGAAGAATAGAAAAGAAAGCTTCCCAAAAACACGATAAATTACTGTCATTCACAAAGAGTACGGCATTTGTTTCACCTTTTTCATCCGCCATTAGACAGTGGCTGCAGCGCCCCCTATGGTTTATTGGAGTAGCGAATTGGCTATTATGTATATGAAGATGGAAAAACTGGTACTTGGTGAAAAAGAAAAAAACGTGAAGTGTAAGAATAACATAGATTCTGGGGACGTAAAATCGGGGTTTCATTGTACTTATGTATTTTGTTTATTATGAAAATACTAACGAGAGTTAAAAACGATAGAAAACTTCATTACTAAGTACTTTTAAAGCAAAAAAAGGATTAATAAATTTATATAGTATTACGTACGGGACATCCCATAGACAAATACTGTAGAATGACTCGGACATTTCGTGAGTTTTTGGAATGGTAATCTTTGTTTGCCCTACAGAAAGTAATGGAGTGTGTGCCGAATGTGCTGTACGTTGACTTTTTTTTTTGAGAAATGACATCTTGTGTGAGACATTGTTGCGAACTGCAATTTCTGGCATTGTATTTTGAGTTTTTTAAAATATGGTACAGAAACAAAGTATTTAAAAATTTCTTTAATTTACATAAATTTCGTCGTGGGGACACACGATGAAAAGTCCGTCAGAAGCAAACTGGTAATGCCAGAAATGCTTCCTTGCATTATTCTCCCAGTTCTTGATTATTTTATGTATTTAATTCAGGAATACATCCACGAGTTATTAATGAATAAAAAGCCATCATTTTAAAAATTACTTATCTCTATTGAAAAAGGCAATTTGCATTAATTTTTTCGTTGAATTTCATCTGTACTGGGCTGGAAATGCTCTACATATGTGTAGATGCATCATTCTGTGTGTGCCAATTTTATACGCGAATGGAGGTGGCGATACTTCCTCCTCCTTTCGAAAAATGCTGAGCAATCCTGGGTTTGAATGTTGAAATCTAATACTCTTAGATATTTTAGGATTTCATTATTTCTAGCGAAAATGTGCTTCAGGTAAATGATTTCGACTATGCTAATCGTGTGCTCAAATGTTCATTCTGATAACAATTTCTGACTTAGGGAATCATTCAACTCGATTGTGCTGGAATCGATCGAAGTCTGCTAGATTTGAATTTGACCCTTAATCAAAATAGATAATCGCAACGTTGACCGCTACTTTATTGTTGTGCTCTGTAGTTGTGCCGAAGGGAGTGCCACGGGTGAACTGGGATCTGAAACCGTAAATACTTGATTGCTTGCGCGTTCTCGCTGGTACTACCTACTACAAAAGGAAATTTCCACTTCCAGTTCATCCACCATGGCACGGCTATAATACAAATGCAAATAATTGCTGAAATAAATGTTGGAAATGTATTAAAAAACTCAAACAGCCAAGAGTAACTATAAAATGTAGGCAACAACCCGAATCATAACCCGAATCATTCTTTACGGAAACAGTTGAAAAATCACCGATACAAATCATCAAGGCAAAACCGAAAAAAATACCATTTGACAGCTAATCACCAAATGATCACTGAGTGTACGAGGAATTTCTTAAGAATCGAAACAAATGGTAGTTAGCAATTTTTTTCCCAATTAGTTTTCATGCGGAAACTCCATAAGCAACCCTTCCAAAAGAAATCGAGCTACATTTTTTAATTTAGAATTTTATTATTTAGAATGATTGAAAGTCAAACGAGAGCCCCAAATTAAAGTTATCATCGCCCTAACACTAATGATCATTATAGAGTATTCTATCTTTATCTTCACTAATGATAAAGCTGAAAGTCTGGATCTGTGTGACGCACATAGCGCCTAGACCGTTCGGCCGATTTTCATGAAATTAGGCACCAAATTAGTTTTTAGCATGGGGTGTGCACCTCGAAGCGATCTTTTGAAAATTCGATTTTGTTCTTGTTATATGATTTTATTTTGGATTTAAATTATCTGCACCGAGCGAATTACCATAGCATGGACGAGTAAATTGCCATAACATGGACGAGCAAATGAACATAGCATATTGGCGAGAAATTCATCATCCATTATTTGTAAATATACAGGCGAGCCAAATGAGCTTTTAATTTTCCACTATGGGCAAAGCCGTACGGGTACCGCTGGTATTAACCAAGACAATGCATTTTTTAGGCGGTTTTGAATTCTTGGCATAGAAATGCCTTCTCCTGAAATGAAATATATTAAATAGCTTATTTTGCTGAAACAATACCAAGTCTTAGTTTAAACAATCCCAGTATATTAACTTCAACCAGTTTCGCAACTCCCCCCCCCCCCCAAATCTGTGATTCGAGAACTAAGCTTATTAAAATCAATTTAAAGAGATAACCTTGGTTATCTAACGAAAAAAACTTTGAGATATCATTAATCCTTTTCAGGTTTGTAAAAGTTGAGATATGTAAAGTTTGCTGAAAATTTTTAATGTTATCTTTTAAATTGATATTTCTGTTGGTTTTCTCATGTTTTTTCTGCATCAAATCCTAACACTGCAAGAGCTTAATAACTGCTTACTAATCTTTTTTGTCTTAATGAAATAATGTTCTTGAATATGGTATTGAATTACTTAAACATTTTTAAACGACTTCAAAAAGGAGGCGATTATTAGTTCATATCGTATAAATGTTTTTTTTTTTTTTGTTTGTCCACTCACAGCGTCTCACCTAGTGAACCGATTTTGATGATTTTTTTTTATGGATAGGAGATAACTCAACTTAGGTTCCATTACTTTGACCATATTTGTTCTTCAGAAAAAAAATGGGCAAAAAACAGTAAATTTTACGCAATTTCACTATTAAATGATTAAATATAAAACTCATTGTTACAAAAATTTGGTGCCATACAACAATAGTATTAATAGTAATTGTGGTGATAATTTTTAATGATGGCTTCTCTGCAGCAAGCATTAAGTTTCATTGGTATGAGGTAATACAGTGATTAAAATCTGCTTAGCCTTCACAAAACTACCAGGTTAGGTATGCCTCAACTATAGTAGTATTTTTATCGTTATCATCGATGCCAGTAAGGAGATACAGGATTTTATCACAAGCAACTTGTATGCCGTGAAATGTAAATTAGTTAGGGAAAACGTAAAAATTAGATGGCTATAATTAACACACAAATGCATTCCAGAGAGGAACAAGATAACTTTTTAGTGCCAATCGCTTAAAGTTTAAGCCGTGTTTATAGTCATTTTGTTAGTATGAAGCATTTTTACGAAAGAAAGTAAGTTTCGTGAAGGTAACTTCTTACTATTGCTGACATACACTTACACTAAAAAGAATGAAATAAAAATTTTTTGAAAAAAATACTAGAACTGATTTTAAAATTGCTCCAAAAAGTAAAAAATAATTTTATTCTTTAAACACCATCGATAATACTTTTAAATATAATTTTTGAAGTTGGCGCAAAATCGATATATCAAATTATTCACAGCCAATTAAATACAACTATAAATTTTATCAGGCCTAGATTCTTCACTATCAACACACATTATGCATTGATAACAGCATATGTGAGAAACGATATCAATGATTCGTCCCTAACTTTAGATGATTTTCTGAATAAAATATAAACGAAGCATTGTTACAATGGATTTTACTTTTTGTTTTTGCGCCAATTTCAAAAATTATGTTTAAAAGTATCGATGGTATTTAAATAATAACATTATTTTTCACTTTTCCGAGCGATTTTGAAGTCGGTTCTATTTTTTTTTTTTTTTTTACATTTTTGGAAATTACGGGGTAATGAATAATTGTTGCAGCTCAAAATGACAGAATCCTAATAAAATAATAAACGAATTTTTCATTAATAGCCTACAGTTGAAATTTATAAATCTAGGACGATTAACGATCGTAATATCGAGCTTTTATTGATGTGGGTGTATAAACACCCATAGCGTTAAAAATAATCATTCAAATTTTATTTGTTCTCCTTCAAATTTGTACCAATTAAACTATGCACTTTGTTTCGTTTTCTTACAACATTAGCTTTTATTTTAAACCATTGTCGATTTTACAATAAAAACTCCCTTTTTTAGAGTTGTGTGACTAAACTGTTTTTTAAGTCAGGACTTTCAAATATCGCCCTCTGACTTACAATTTAAAGCGTGAAATTCAGACTATAAAAGTAATCGCGTAGTTCTGCAGAGATAAAACTGGTGGGTCAAGTATGACATTGTGGTTCAAGCAGATTGTCGGTCACTGACTTTTAATAGCAGTGCATTTTACTTGCGAACGCTAATGCATGTGGAAATTGTTTTGATAAAGTTCAGAAATAAGTTGTTTTCAGCAACGTATTGTTACAAATTCTGTAAATAGTAATTATTGTAGTATCGTAACCTGTAAATAGTTTCCCGTAATGAATATACAACCCCTTAACATATGGCTAAAGTATACAACCCCCTATTCTTTTTTTCTTATTTCTTTCACTGATTTTATCAATGAAAGTGTAGTTGTAGAACGTTGTAGCATTTTCTGGAATCTTTGAGAGCTCTCTTTTCGGTGTGTATATAAACGGTTACGCTGGATAAAGAGTTTTAGTTTCGATTGAGAATTTGTACTGAGAGTGTATTAGCTCTGTTTATTGCGAGGCATTTCGCTGTGTTGTTTTCGTATTTGGAAGTAAATACGTGTGTAAACGTTGAGTTTACGGTGCTGAGTGATATTGGTTTAATTGCTGATGATTAATTTAGCAGTTGTTGACGCTCTTTCCTGTACATAGTGTAAATAAATTTCCTGTATTTTTAATCAAGAACTGTGTCATCCTTTCGAGAAAGTTGGAAGCCGCACCGAATCCGTTACAGTATGCTTTACAGTGGGTGGTAATCTCGACTAAATAAAAAATTATAGCAAATTAATGTTTCTAATTGTCTTATCAGTTGTTCTAATCCAGATCACTTGCAGTCTGAAATGTTCTGCAGTTTTCATTCGGTTCAATTCATGTTAAATGTCCGTACAAGAATGAGTTTTTGCAGTTATAAGTTTTCACTAATTTGAAAAAATAGCTAAAAAAACTTTAAAGTGAACATATTATCAAAGACTATTATACACGAGTTCATTTGCATGTTCCTTCTTGCAAAAAATTGTATCGAAAGTTTAATTTCCACTTACCGGTAATTTATTATTGAGCTTCGTCCAGATTAATTACAATCTAATAATTCCCATATTTAAAAAGGGCGAAGTATTTGTAGGATATTACTTGTAAGTTAATAAAGAACTGTTAATGACATAAGCAGTTGAATAGTTATATTTTTTTTTGTTTATGTGTAAAGTAGTTTGACGCTTGTCCTTCCTTAAACATGTTTGAAAGATGTATAAAGACCTAAAGATCATGGTATGTGCAAAGCTGCCAACAACTTTAGCAGTTAATTTATTGATTTTTTTCATTAACATTGATACTCTGCTTTTTTCTAAACTACAACATCTGCTTTTTAAAAATTGTACTTGTAATCATAATTAATTGTACAGATAAAACACAAAAGTGCATTAAAACACTCCAGACTGATGAAATGTAGTTAATTTTTAAAACTGTTCTACAATAAGTTACTACCCAAGTACATTAATGCACTGTAAACTTTAGCTAAACGTAGAATGACCTTACGGTTTGCGGCGCTGTTTCTGGTTGGAAACTTCTCCTAGCTCTTCCTTTTCTAACGTCGCCTAAAACAGTTTTAAAATGTGCTTCAAAAAGGGAGAAAGGTTTTCGAATGTCCTACCCCTTACCCTAACATAACATTCTGGAGCCTCAATGTTGAAAATTTATACAGGGTGTACCCAAACACTCTCCGTTTACCTCACATCTCCATGCAAAATTTCATTTTCAGGCTTTCAATCTCGGAAAAAATTGTGAGGGACATATACCACTCCTTCAAAATACAACATTAAATTGCGTTTAAAAGTTTTCAGAAATAACAATTTTCTTGTTTTGTCAGAGCTTATAATGAGTTTTGTAGAATATATTTTCAGAAAAAGATCTATAGAATGATCTCCGAAGCCTTACCCTGTTATTAACTTTAGTGCCAAAATTGTCTTCTAGATTTTAGTTTCAAAAATTAACTGTCGAACACTCCTTTCCTCCACACTTGACGTCTTCAAAGGCAGCCAAAGATTGCATTTCTAGGACATCAATTTTGATAAAATTCCCGGCTGAGAACACCCGAGCACTCCTCCTTCTCTAACATCACCATATATACTCTTAAATTTCGTTAATGGAAATTTCCGTGAGAGAGTTCTCCAGCTCTTCCTTTTCCCATTCAACTTAAAATAGACTTCAATTTCGAAAAAAAATTCGGGAGGGAACCTCTCCACTTTCATCTATCTTTCTTAAAAGTAAGCCTGAAGTCTCATCTTTAGGAAGTCGATTTCGACGAATTTCAAGGCTTTCATGTCACCTTTGTGACGCTAGGACATCCCCCTAAATTCGGCAATTAAAGCTGCCGAATTTTCAGACAGAACCTCCGAAATTTCCCAATTTCCTAAATGCCATTAAAGCTAGTTAAAAATTGTGGTTGTAAGACTTCAACGTTGAAACTTTTACAAAGAAAACCTCAAAGCCTTCGGCGTTCCTTAACCGTTAACAAATTTAACCTAAAATTGAGTTTTTCAGACTTCCGGGTCGAAAAATTCCCAGAACGAGCTCCGAACTTTGTTTCTAAAACGTCACCAAAGATAGCTTAAAATTTGGGTGACTGATGTTAAAAATTTCGGAAGAGAGAGATACTTAGGCCCTTAAATGATACCAGCTTACTCTAAAATTGCGTCTTCAAAACACCAATTATTCAAAAAAGACCTTCAAAGTCACCTGCCACCCTTAACGTCACCAAAGATACCCTACAAATGCGTTTTTAATTGTTCAACATGAAAAACGTACCAGGGAAAGAGTTCAACATGAAAAACGTACCATCAGAACCTTCTCTATACCTGAAATATCATTAACGATTATCTAAAGTTACGTTTTTTAAATTTTAATTTCTGAAAATTTTCGGGAGGAGCTTTATAGCTCAATAATATTGCAAAAAGAAAAAAAAAGTCTGAAATTTAAATTCATTTTCAAAATGGTTTGGAAAGGAGCCTCAATGCTCTTTCGTTCAAAGTTAGCACAAAAGCATGCATAAAGTTGAGTTTTTTTACATCAATTTTGAACATTTTTCAATGGGAGGACACTGACTCCCTTCCAGGGCCCTTCAAACAAAACTTATGTTACAAAGTTTATACGTCAGCTTCGATCTTTACTTTTTCTAAATTGAGCCGTACCATGTATGCTGGCTGGTCGCTGGTGAGCTAAAAACCTTTTTAGCTACTTATGTGAAGATATACTCGGATCTTATATGAGGTTGTTTGGTTCCTGCTCTTCTATGGCTATTCCAGACTGATGAGTCCAGAGAAATGGCGCAGCTGCCATCTCTGAATATTATACCCTACTTTTTGGCGTTGACTTGCAATTCCACGATATGGGTGGCAGTTTGTAGCTTTATAACCAATTAATGTACACATACTGTTATCAATTCTTAAAATTTGTTATTGATTATTCCAAAATTTTAATATTTCCTAGTACACTATATTATGTAAATTTCAAAAGTAAAAAAAAACTGGTTCATATTTAAAATCATTGAAATCCTAACTTTTCCGTAGAAAAAAAGATGGACCATCTCTTATAAAGACTTTCATACTACTAAGAAGGGGGTACCCATTTGCCTAAGAGCAATAGTGTACCCCTCAAAGGAGTAACCCCCCCCCCAAGAATGAGAGCTCGCATGAATAGAGAATGACCCCCTAATACACTCATTCTAAAAACTGTCAATGGTGAAGTATGCACTATGACCCCTCCCCCCTTTATTTAGCTTATCTCTCTGCCCCTTGTTCAAGTTATAGACTCGCCACTGTGTGTTAAAGAGTTAACTGCCAACTGCAATTAAAAAACTGCAATTAAAATTAATCTTTTCATACACACAGCATTCTAAAATTTTGATAAGCAACTTATTGTTAAAGAAGACCTATTTAATATTGGTTTTCTATTTAAATAAATGTACTTGAAGATTAAAACAAGTATATTTGGCAAATAGTATTTGTGAGAGAAAACACATTGTCTTATTTTTGTTCCTGAAAGTTTTATCGTTAAATTTCTCTCCTTCGGGAGGGTTTCATCAAGTTATTAGCTTTACTTTCAAGTTGAAACGTTTATTTGTTGAAAATGAACTTTCACGTTACACAGGCTCGACACTGATGTTTTATTTGGGCTTTTGAAGAAGTTCAGACTTGATGGCATTAATAACCATATACTGGAAAAGCACTTAGTTTCGCGGAAATAAAGATATCGGTCATTCGTGAGTTTAAAATGTTCCAAATTTCATTTAAACCGAACAGAAAATTACGCATGAAGTTCAAATACTTCATGAGACTAAAATTTTTTCTCTCATAACGGGCAGGCAAAAATCGAGGAAATGAAAGCCTCGCAAAAATAAGCGCTTCTACAGTAATGCCCGTTAAAACTTACAAGGGAGCCACACGAATGATGTAATAATGAAGATTAAAATTGGTAGCAGCCAAAAAAGAGCATTTTTCGACAGTGCCCATTCTTGTGCCTATGTTGTCGATAAATAAGGTCATAAAATCTGTCGAAATTTGAAGAAAACATCTCATTTAAAGACTTAGTGAAAAATTGGAGGTACCGATTTCTCGACGATGATTTCATGGTCTGCTTTTGGCAGGGTATTCAACTGCAAATTGTGTGAATGGTGTCATCCATTTCTCACCGCAACTCGCTAAATTTGGCGACTTTTCTTAAAATTTTGGCAGCGTTAAGACCTTATGTTTCGATAATGGGACAGAGGGCAAATTGTCTGTCGGAAAACATGTTTTACTATGCTCTTTTTATTGGTACTTATTTACATATTTTCATTATTACACTGTCGTATGATTTCCTGATCATAGAAACAATTCAAAAAATCGAATCTAAATTGTGGTTGGAAATTTTTTAAAAAGGTTTTTAAAATGTCTATTTACCAAATAATTTTTCATAACTTCACTATCCCATTCTTTCCTGGTTGAGAAAAAGAAAAAAACGCGTCACGAAATCTCATTTAAATTGTCTTTGGAAATTTTAAAAGGTTTTAAAAATTTCTATTTATCAAATAGTAAATTAAATTTTCTCTCTTGCTACTGAAAAATGCTGGAAAATATTTGCTACTTTAGGTTAAGGTTCAGCCGAGTCATTAAAATACTATGAAAATCTTTTTAAAAATTAAACGCGTTTAACTTTGTCACTGGTATAATAATCACGTGGTTTAGCCATATCGTTTAGGTCCTTAAAGTCAACTTAGGAGCTGAGCTCATGCGGGATGGTTAAACCCTTGATTGTAATGAAAAATCACGAGTACTAATTTCGGATAAATTACTGTTTCCTCATTTTCACAATACCACCCACCACCTTTCTTAAAACCCTTCTTTAAAGTCATTGTTTTAGGGGAAATGATTTTATTTTTGATGGGCAATTTTGAAACATTAAAAATATTTTTTGTTCTTTAAAATGTAATCATTTATAAATATTTCAAATCATTGAGGCGAAGTTTTATAGGGAAATAGTCTTCCTTCGTTTGTGACTGGAATAAAATAATCTTTAAATTTTCATTAATTAAATATGAATTAATTTTTAAATGAAAGCTTTAATAACATTCATATATTAAAGCATTGCTAATGTTTACATAAAAGCTTTAAGTATAATGTTTGAATATTATGTAAGGAACCTTTTCCTGCAGGTTAAAAGATTTTGTGTTGTTGGAAAAGGTTTATTTGCTTGATTTTATTATTAATGTTAATGTGGTGAAATTTTAAAATGTCCAAAAGCTAAATTAGAAGCATATGTGTTAGGAAATTGTTCTTATTCTGACTGTCCTTCATTATGCGCAGTTCTGTATTGCATCAAATTGTTTGTAGTTTTTGTGAGAGACTAGTTGTGTAATGTGCTTGTCAAGCATAAAAAAAAAAGCTGCAGCTTAAAAAAAATTAAAAAGAAAGAAAATAAAAAATAAATGCATGAAAAATAGAAAAAAAAACAAAAAAAAAATCCTAAAAAAACTAAAAAAAAAGAAAATAAAAAAAAGAAAAAAAAGAAAAAATAAAAAAAAATAAAAAAATAAAAAAATTAAAAAAATAAATGAAA
The DNA here is from genome assembly GCF_026930045.1 of Uloborus diversus. Classification (NCBI taxonomy): domain Eukaryota; kingdom Metazoa; phylum Arthropoda; class Arachnida; order Araneae; family Uloboridae; genus Uloborus; species Uloborus diversus. Next base: position 9,429,063 of record NC_072732.1, read on the forward strand.
AAATAACAAAAAAAAAGAGAGAAAAAAAAGAATTTAAAAAAAAGAAAGAAAAAATGGCTGGCTTTCTGCCAGCCATTTTTTCTTTCTTTTCATGACGCTTGACAAGGAAAAATGCCTTATTCATGTGCTCCTTTTGTACCCATATGAAGTTAATTTTATAGTTGTATAAGTGTGCTTCTCATTAATTTAAAGGGAAAAAAAACTTTATAGAGATTGTGGTGCATAAAAAAATAAGGTGTTATAAATTTAACCTGCAGGAATCGGTGCTTTAAAGCAGGTAACGTGCGGACAGTCAGCAATCATTTCTCTTTTTAAAGAACTTAAAAAAATATCTTTGTTTTCTTTATTTTATAAATACTGTGAAAAATAAAATTATGAAATGTAAGCCATAAAATATTTAAGCAACTATTTTAAACAGGTGCATTTTTTAAAGTATATTTAAAGAATCTAAATTAAAGTATTTAACTGCTGTTGTACTATTTTATAAACTGTAAAAACTTTTACCACGATGAGTTTGATAACGACATAGCCTTTTCCTCCCCCCTCCCCCACTTTCCATGTGCTCAATAAAACGAAAGGAGAAAATGATCCATTTTTTTCTGAACTTTTTAAACGCATGTGGTGAAGAATATCCAATAGCTAGAACTCCAAAAGTTGAAAGAGCTGTATTTGAGTCTTGTTTTGACGAAAGAGAATACATTAAAAAAAAAAGTCTGAATACAATAATTATTGGAAATTGAAAAATCGCTGAAAGATCTATGAAGGACTTTAAAAAATTCAACGAATTCACAAAAATAACGAATAATAAAACTGCCAACAAAAGACTTAGAATTATTTGCAAAAATGAACTTCTTAAAAGCCATGGAGCAGAAAAAACCTTTTGGGTTAAAGAGGGATCGGACATTTTTTCTTTGTGGAAGTAACGAAGTGAAAAAGAAAAGAAAAGCTGTCTAAAAAAGGCGGTGGGTATCCCAGTGAATAAGGCTCTGGATTTGGAATCGGAGGATTCCAATTTCGGAGCCCGACGCCTCCAAATACGCATGTAGTACGTGCTCGTTAAATGTGTGGATCACTGTGGTCTGTTGCTAGCAGTTACCATGTGTACAGAATTTCTGGGGATTCCCCGCCTCCCATCGAGAACTCTTTCTAATTGTGGAGATGAACTTGCACTCCCGTCCAATTGGGGGTTTCACTCTCCCAGGAGCCACTCCATATTTCCTTAAATTCATAATCTCTACACAAGTGGCATCTGCAACAACATCGTAGTCGACGAAGATGGCAGCTTTGCAGACAGTTTTCCTGTTCCTTCTCCCTCTGACTTTTATTTGACTTTTCGGAAGAACGGAGCAAATTATAAGAACATTTAATAAAGATGAAATACATAACAAGATAAAAAAAAGAGTGATCCTGAAAATGACTGTTTGCAAATTTAGACAGAAATGTGCACTTCAAAAAAAAAAAAAAAATCACAGTCGCTTGCCGTTTCTGCTCATCAGAACTGGATATAACAGCTTACTTCAAATAACTTTAGAGATATATTTTGCAAAACACTTGTGAAGAAAATTCTCCTGCATTCATTTTTGAATTTCTTCTCCCTAAATATGGTATGTTGAAGAAGAAGAAACTTATATAGTTCATTACTGTCATAAAGAACACAAGAGTTTCATTGAAAAATTTTACACAAAGAAAACACAATGAGCTTGAAGAAAGATTGTTGAATTGCATTTGTCTTACTGGGTCATAGGGTGAAAATGCATTCTTAAAACCGACTGTTTTTGACATCTTCCAGAAGTTTTTGAAGCCGTCGAAAAGATATGCTTCTCTAACACCTTGTTGACATTCTCCAATGACGACGCTCTGTCAAGAAATCCTGTTTTTTTCTGTCAAACGACTCTAAAACATTGGCAAATACTAAGAAACATGTCTGCAGTCACTTATTGGAGAAAATAAAAATCACCAGACTAATGGTTTTTGGAACAGTTTAATAAAGGAGAACATAATTCAAGAGGGGGTGGGGGCTATATTTCCATTTTAATATGAAAATTGCTATTTCTTTAGTGTGCACCCTTTTCCAGTATTTTTCTGTATTTAATAGTTATGCTTATTACCAATGTTATTCTTTGTTTATTTAAAATTATAATAATACATTGAAATAGCATTGAACATTGAGAATAGATAAAATGGAGGGAGCGAAGACCTTCCAGAAGCAATGATCCCAAGTCACGTGGTAGATTTTAAAGCGAAGCATTTTAAGAAATCAAGTTTCTTTCACTGGTTTCGCACAAAACGTGCCAACCATTCATCCTGGTTTGAGTCACGTGACTAGGGGTCTTTGGACCAGCTTTTGCCAAGATAGGACTTGCTCCCTCCATTTTATTTCTATTCTAAGGCATTGACACTAGAAAGATCAGAGGAGTCATTTTGGCCGTTATCAGTTCTTATGTGCCTGTAAAGTAAAAAAAAAAAGCATAAAAAATCTAAAACTTTAATACTTTTAACTTTTAGTTTATATCAATTAATTTTTTCGTTACTCTTATTTTATCGAGCAATTAATTACCAGTTTTGTGCTAGCTGTAAAATGTGTAATACATTAGTTACTTAGGTAGTAGTCCAAGCACAGCCTATTAGGCCTTGGAAGTTTAACTCTTTCAATACGAAAAAGTGGAATCAAAATTAAGCATTAATAAAATTCAGGACTTTATTTAATAAATTTTCAGAGTGTGTTCAAATTGTTTTAGTTAGAACTACATGAAGACCAAAATAGTCAGTGATACTTGAAATGCGGAATTATGATCTTCCTAGTGTCAATGTGTTTATTTTGAGTGCTTGCTGACTGTCGACTCGCTTAAAACTGATGGTAGTTTTGTTTACTTTTTAACAGGAAATTTAAGTTCTTAAAGGTTTGTTTTTAAAAGATATTTAAAAAAATTAAAGTAATTTATTGAGTGGAAAACTTAAAAATATTTTAAAGTAAAAGTAATGTTCATTCTAAATGTTGATATTTAACATGTGTTTTCCAGCTGCAAATAGGGTTGATATTCCAAAAAAAAATTTGCATTTTTCAATGAGCAATTAGTGATGTTTGAAAATATTCATACTTTTTAAAAAGGATTTCATTTTTCAGAAGTAGCACACTTTTCTATCTTTTTTCTGTTACAGTAATCTCCTGTTTAAAAGTGAAATATACAGTGTAATATGAATTATTCCACTTGGTACATACATTCAAAATGAATGTGGCAATATTTATAATTTGATTGGTACACGCATTTCAGATGCCGTTAAGAAAGTAAAATAACAGTCGAAGCTCTGTGTAATGCGAAAGTTTGAACATTGTTTTCCCAAATAAATGAAGGGGAAAATACGCATTAATGAGTACTTGAAGTATTTATATATATATATTTTTTTTATAGCTTCAACAAAAGTAATTTAATGTATTTTCTCACACTCACAAAAAAAAAGTGGTGATGACTTTGAGTTAGGAAGATAAATTTGAAATCCCAACATACGAGATATATTTGAGTGAATATTATTCCTTTAGTGATCCTAACTCAGAGGTTATGCTCAACAAGTGAAAGTAACCCTCCCTGCTAGAGTTATCTCAATGTTTAGTTATTCGAAAGTAGAACGATTGTCAGATTTGAAGTTCCAGTTTCTTGTTTATCGAAAGGAAAATTTCTAAAAATGTAAGATTTTTTTAGCAGTAAAATCGTTATTTGACTGCCTTTTCCCCTATTGCTCGTGGACTACTAAAATAGTTTAATGCCTCAGGGGTTAATCACAAAGCCCCAAATAAACGACTCCGTAAGTAGCTCACAAAAGAGCACTACCAAATTCAACTGGAATCAGATGGCTATTGCTCGTTATTTATAAGTGTCGGAAGTTTATATCAAAGGCGTAGAAAATTAACTCTAAAGGAGGGGAGAGGAGTTTTCCACAGTAGTGACTAAGAATAATAGCAATCTTTTACAATGCTTAACATGGTCATTTGCATGTGAAATAGGTTCAGTAATGATAAAGGTAAAGGATGAATAATTAATGGCTAATTTTAAAGTTAAAGGAAAATAACTTCACTTCTGCAATATCAAAATGTTTCCTTTTTTATCACTCAAAACAAGGGGAAGGACAAAAACTTTACACACTACGCTATTACTAATTAGTTGACTATTATTTTCCCCTTGCTTGTGATAGTAACTTTCACATCACTGAATATGTACTAAATTCATAATTTGCAGTTATTAAATGCCATTTAAGAATAGCTTTATAGATAATTGAATGATTTTCCTTTGCTTATTGCAAAATTTCCAATTATAAATGAGCAGAAATTGAGGAGAAATATTTTCAATGGCAGACGGTAACTATGTCAACACGTTTCTGTTTACAGTCGCTTCAGTTGATTAATACCGTGAATATCTTAGTCAGGAGGAGGTAGATTTTACAGCATGTCATGAACTTCTGCTGGTGGTTAATCATTCATTTTTGCCCCTTTAAGACATTCTCAAAAAATCTTGCAGCATTGAGCAGTAAGTTCCGCTCTTAAGGGCTAATGCGAAACTGCATGCAATGTATCGACAGCCTAGTTAGGTCGTCCAGAGACTGCAGTTGCGTCCTTGTCATGTACTCATCAGTCTGGAATAGACAACTCTCGTAGATTGAAGCAGGGATGGCCAACAAACTGGTAGCTAAAGTACATTTAGTGAACCGGCGAGAATCCGCAGCAAAAGTACGGTTCATCTCGTCAATTTAAAGTCAAGCTTATGTATTAAGTAGTAAGTTACCGTCTTTAATCCAGTACCAACTTATTTGATTCCATAAATTTACTTCGTTTGCAAGCTTGCTCTTGTGTCCTTAAAATCAAACTGAGAAAGATAAAGTTTGTTTTTTTTTTCTGTTTAAGAACATTGAAATGCAATTACAGTACTACTTTTACCTTCTTTGTCCGAAAGAGAAGTGCAAATATGAGCCGTGTTATGAGCTACTGAAATTCAATTGCTTTTTTCCTGACTTATGCAGTACCTTTTTTCCCCCAAGTCATGAATGTAGCATTTTGAATTGTACAGTGTACATCTTCTAGAACAACTTATCAAATGTAAAAGAAATTTTTGCTTTCCAATTTAAGTTAGATTTTAAGAATATTTCATTACATTTTGACACACTTACATTCCCTTTCCCCCCCTTTCACTAAGTGCTCATTTTGGTTGTCCATTGATAAAAGGAAAAAAATGCCAAAAATGTTTTTCAATGTCGTTACAGCTATTTCCTAATTTGAATCAAGTTCACATTTTCAAACATATTTAATTAAACTTCAGTAACGAACGTATTAAAAGAATAACATTCATTATTTTTACTTTAAATTTTCATTGAAACATAAACCGTTGTAGGTGGCAGCTTTGCAAATTTGGGATGACTTGACTATTTTGTAAACGTTATACTTGCACAATTAGTGTATTTACCTGCTTATACAATTTCAAATGTCAACGAGTAAAACGCTTTAAATATTTTGCAGGATGTATAAAAATTTTCTCGTGCAAACCAGGGCTTGTTACAATTGCGACAAAATGAATATTTCCATCTTACATTATATTGTACATTTGAAATAATTCATGTTTTAGATTTCACACTGCGTTTGAAAAGAAATTGTTTGCTTTAAATTATAAGTTGCGTGCCCTAAGTTCAAACTTACACGGCCTGTCAATTGCACGCAATTGCTATTTCATTTATTTTTGTTGTAAACTTCTATGCGCTTTGCCTGTCTTTCACCATTAATCTTCGAATATAAGCAGCTGTTCTCTAAATACCGTGCACCTGAGAATAATATGAATAAGGTATAGTTTGTAAACTTATAATAAAGATCCATTCTGATGGACTTTAAAGAAATAATGTAAAAAGTATTTTCTAAAATTAGATAACGGTAAATACGTCATGGCTTATGAGAAATGTAGTAAAACCCCGCTAATCCACCCCCCAATTAAACCGGACTAAGCTTAATCTGGACAGTCATTTAGACTTACATACTGTGTAAACCAAAAGAAGGATGTGTTTTTGTAGGCATATTGTATTTTTGAAATTATCTTTTATGCAGCTATACATTTCTTTATCTTGAATCCAAAATACAATTTTTACTGTGTACAGTGGTTAGCCATAAGCATAGCAGCAGATACGGGGGACCCTGGAAGGGAATGTGTGTAATAGTTTGTAAATATATGTACCTTGGCGCAATTGGTAGTCTATTTTGTCAAATCTGTATATCTATTAAATCGGACGACCTGACTCCCCTTATAGTCTAGATTAACGACATTCAACTGTAATTCGATACATTTAGGTTCAATCATCGCAAACCCTAAGGTCAGTATGCTTACAAAGCATAAGTTGTTATCATCACGGATTCTCTAACGAAAATACAAACTATCATTTTTAACATTCATAAAACTATCTCATTTCAAAGAAATAATTACGCAGTTTTGTATAGGGTTAGTATTTCATTTAATCTTCTTCAGAAGGTAAAAATTGCGTCAAGCGATCACGGTTAGACACAGTATATATTTAATTGCATTTCAATATTTTTTCTCGGTGAGTATTCCAAAAAAAAAAAAAATCTTGAACATCTTTTTTAGCTGTTTTGTTTTAATATTTTCAAAAAAAAAAAAAAAACTATTTAGTAAAGTTCAAAAGTTCTCAACGTAAACTACGAAAATTATGAAACTGCACTTTTGGCTGTTATGCTTTAGGCTTTCAAAAGCTTCAGATAAATCATCCAAGCTGTCAAATTATTGGAATATTTCAGACTGCATGCTCCGTGGTACAGAACAGAACGTAGACTTTACGGGAGCCTTTTCTGTGTTCTTTCAGAGTTAGAGAAGTGCAAAACGACCTTCAAGTTCCTCTTTGACTCTGGCCGCCTTACATACTTTTTCTTGATCTCCTGCGTAACTTGCGTACATAACTTTTGTCAATGAAAAGATGGTATCTCTAGTTTGACTCCAATCGGAAACTGCCTTTTTGTGTGTACTGTGATTTTTCATACATTGACATTTTCTCGCATGGAATGATAAAAATTTCATTTTTCATGATCTTAACTCTCTTGCACAGCTAACTATTTTTACCCATCTTTAACTAGATGGTCACTATCATTTTGTCCTTATTTTTTTGCATGCCATATGATAATTTTTTTTCCTTAACGATTTGCCCTCTCTTCGTCAGAAAAACTATAATCCAAAATTTGTTCGCATATTTACCGGTTACAACCTAGTCAAAATGTAATTGAAATTTTTATTAGGTTTTAATAAAAAACAACGTTACATTAAAGTAGGTTAAGTTTTATAATTTTAATTTTTGGACTTTATTAAAAAAAAAAAAACTTTAATTTTCATGTACCTTTGATTCGTAAAGTTTTAACGCGTGAAACGTTTCAGTATTTTTTTTTTTTTTTTTTTGCGATAGCATTAAATTAAATTTTTTTTTAGAATTGGAAAGAATAAAAAGAATAATAGACAAGCAATAAATTTACAGTTAGTAGTAAAAATTATTTTAGAACGTGTTTTAAGTTGTGGAGTGTATGCGGCTGTACCGCAGTCGTTCTTATTTATGTTTTAACTAGTGTACGGTTTTTCCCGTAGTACAATATTAAAAGGTAATTTGGTTCGCCTGTATATTTGCAGTTAACGTCTACTATGATTTAAGTTTTTTTTCTTTCAAGATCTCATGTTTTCGGCAGGTTTCAAAACTTAGCTTGTAGCTTAACAGAAACCAGTAGAAATTTTAGAAATATTTTAAAAGAGGAAGAAAGTTTCGCTTCCTTGCTTAAAACGCAAAATAAGACATTCTTCAAAAAAATGAAACATTATAGAAAGAACGGTGTAATAGCAATATTTTAATAATTTACGGAATATAGTTACATAAAAAAAAAGAAAACAAAAGCAGACGACTTTTTCTTAACAGTTAAAATATTCAAATTTAATTCCTTCTTAAAAAAAAAGATCGTAAAAATAAGTGCGTTTTTAAAAATCTTTAAAATAAAATAGGAAAAAAGTACTTGAACAATCGGAATGGAGTAAAAGACGTAAGCATGGAAACATGCAAAAGTTAATTTCATTTCATCATTTAGAATCATTTGGCTTGAATTTAAGCCTTGGATCTTGGTTTGTTTTCAACGACTTCTACAGCTCTCTTAATGCTCGTAGGAACTTCGAATAAACTTCCTCTTATGCAGAAAATTCTGAGCTTTCGATTGACCTATAAAACTTAAAAGTGAATAAAATATTTCTCCTATTTTTTCATAAATTTATGTGAAAAATGAGCATAAAGTTGGAACAGAATTAGAACAAAATCGGAATTTTGAGAAAACGCTTCGAGGTGCACACTCCCATGCCGCCAACTAATTTTGTGCCAAAGTTTATGAGGTCTAGGCACTCTGCGCGTCACAGATTCAGACAGAAATCCATACTTTCAGCTTTATTAGTAGAGAAGGGTGGAGGAAGAATAAAGCATTTTTTAGTTTGTTTTTTTGAAAAAATATCCAACTCGCATGGTTTCAAGCATGTCAGTAATAAGCAAATAAGTAATAAATGCTGCAAACAGCTGCTTCAAATTTAATTGGCGTCTATTTAGAAATTTATTACACGCAAAATGATTTTCTCACATCCAATTTTTCAATCCACAGAAGCATCTTTGGAACTTAAACTACGGAGTTCTAGCATTATGTACAAAACGATGCGAGATTATTGTCAAGTTTTTTTAAAATATTGTTATGATTGGTGTACAACTCATATCTCGTTATCATAAATAGTACGCAGAAATTCCAGAAAAAAGTTTCAAGGCAAATTAATCTTTGATGACCTCGCTGTACATTTCAGTGTAAAGGCAATAAAGTATGTATTGTTTCATTACGATTTTTTTTTTTGCATTATTTTCCTCTTGGTGATACTTTCTCTATATGAACTAATCTCTGTAGTACAGTAACAATGCCACCGAGTGTTTAGTTTACGAGAGGACTCGAGAATGCAGCCGTAAAAAATTCATAAAAATTTGCTATGAAGCAATGACATAAAATAGTCATTCACTTTCATCATCTTGCATTCATTATCCGAAAGGCATTTCACATTAGAGCGAAAAAATAACTGTTAATTAAAAAATTCAGTCTTTTTGTTGTGTGTGATTTTTTAGGAGGGGAGTTCTACGAAGAACTTAATTAGAAACCCCGAATTCTCTCTGACTTCAATGAACGAAAAAGAAAGTTAAAACTCGCTGGATTAAGTGAGAGAAGGGCGCCCCCCCCCCACCACCAAAACAAAAAAAAAGAATATGCAATATCGAGGTCATGGAGAAAGTTGCCAAAGTCTTTATTTCTCTGAGTACAGATTTTAAACTATCGAACTAGATGGTTTGACCTTTTGTTAAATACTCACGTATGAAGCAATAATCTTTAAAAAAAATATAAGTCCTCCACTTTTAATAAATTTACGTTGTGGAGCATAAAATACATCAAACTATCGAAATTAGAAAGCTTAAAGGTTGGTAACAGCTGGAATTGTCTATGAACGATCTTGCTTGAAAACATTGCGTGTGAAAATTTTTTGAAAATATTCCTTTTAATAATCCTAAGGGATTTATTCCTATACTGCCGTGCTAAGCACAGATGTGGTATCTGCAGTAGAGCTCAAAATGAGAAATTGATGATTAAAGTTTTACAACTCGTTTCTTTGAGTTATGACTTAATTAAATGCTCAACTTGCGGTAGTTGTAAATAGCTTATCTAAAAACCGCAAGAGAGTATATTTGTAAAAATCTTGATTCAAAATTAATAAATGTAGTTACGACAAATTTTCTTTTCAAAACCTTTTCATATACTAAGCTATTTTCACCGTAAGTGACAATTACTAGGCATTTTTAGGGGTATCTGCACAGATACGACAAAAATAACTTAGTAAACGATGCTCAATGTATCATTAAATAATACTGAAAACATCTGCTTTCTTTGGACTTAGCTGTATTTGACGCTTTATTTTGTTAATATAAATCTAATAGAATCTACCTAGTGAAAGATACCATTTTCAAAACTCCGGACAGTTAAAGTAAATATTCAGCTTTTTCTATTTCAGTTTTAACAATTATGCAAAGTTGTATTAGTTTTTATTATCAACCTGTATCAACTATTCAACGGTAAACTAATTTTAATATTCTGTGTTACAATAAACTGCTACATTATTAAATATGCTGCTTTACTAAGGTATAAAAGTCGTATCTACAAATTACTAAGGAAAAAAGTGGTAACTGCGCAGATACCACTTTAAAGGCTTAGTTTTTGTCACTTACCTTCAAATATCCTTAGCAAACTCCGCAAACTGTGCAGTTACGACTTTTTTCTTAAAGCTTCTTTTAATATTACGTGTTCACGAATCGCCAAAAAACTTGACATTTTGGTAAATTAAATTACTAACGACCACCTGGTGACAATAACTCAATTTTGATAAAATGTGCAGATACCACATCTGTGCTTAGCACGGCAGTATAGTATTTGATCAAAAGCATTGAAAACTCATAAAAGTTCGTCGAAGCATAAGCTCAAATTTAAATGAAAAGTGCTATTGATTAATGAACGGTTTAGAAATAAAGTGTTATACTCTAAAAAATTTGAGAAGTACCAACATTCATAACCCCCCCCCCCCCCCTCCTCCTTTTGTACACGTTGTAAGTTAAGCGAACATTAAGAGTGAAAACATAATCACGGGTTGTTTCTTCGGGTTGTAAGCACGTTTGCCAGGAATCATTGCGGTACAACCTCGTTTATCCGGACTAACTGGGAATCCGGAAAATTTGAGTTGTATGAGCCAAAAAAAACCTTAAATGAGTCGAATTACCAAGTTTTGTATTAAAACATCAAAGTTTGTTTCAAAATATCAAAGATCTGTACGCAAATATCGCTTGCAATTCTGTTCTCCGGCTACGGGGCAGTTACTTGTAGCTTGATAGATGGAATTGCTCGCAGAGCATTAAAAAGTTGTAAATATTTTTGCACATCAGTTCCTTACAAAGAAATGATCGATTGTCCTGTTTCAGACACGTTTAGTGTTTGAATGTTTTACTATTGTTAGTTTAGCTGAAGTAGTTTCAGTCTAACACTCCCCAAAATTTACATTTTTTTAGTTAGCATAATTTATAGTAAACTCTTGGCAGTGGTTATACATTAAATCAAAATAAAAAGCTAATGATCGGCGCACATATAGTTACATTCTTTTGGTATAACAATTTTCAATTGTTTGTATAAGTATAATTTTTACAAACCTCGAAAGTACAAGGAGCTCTCGATTTTACGTTTCTCAAGGGACTGGGTTAAAAAACGTAAAATACGTAGCAGTTAAGCTGATGATGTAGTCCCTATGAAAAACGTTAGATCCGGGAAAAACGTTGATTCGGTGTTTCACTGTACAAAAAAATTTGACCGGATAAACGGGGTTCTTCTACTGTGCTTCTGCATTCGTCGACTAGGAATATTGTGTGCAACTTCCTAGGAATTGGAAATGGATGCTTGGGCTCATTTCGACATTTCCAAAGAGTCATGCTCTAACTTTTCAGTCTGCAATAACCAATCAATTCACAGTGAAATGCTGCCCTCCTATAGCATGTTGAAGAATATCATCCGAGAAACCTTGAATAAGACAGTCGGTGCAATAGCGGACAACGCTGCATATTAGAATTGTTGTCATTAACGGCAATCATGTTAAAGTGAAAGAAATACGGGATTAAAACTGCCATTCACCTGGAGTGAGTTGGCTCACACAAATTTTGAACTGAGCTTAATGGTGTGGTGAAAATTAACCACTTGTAAATAAATGGATCCCTTGAAATTCGTCTCCTTTTTCTGAATAGATCTTTGCATCATAAAATAAAAACCAGCGAAAATATATATTATTAACTTGTTTACTGCCGTGAATGTTAAAGACACGTCACAAGTCTTATTTTGAGCCATTTACACTCGGCAATGCATCACAATTTCAAACAATCCTGTCAAACGGAAACTGAAAATCTGAAATATAAATTAACACGCATAATGTCATGCATTTAAAATGTTTTACATGCCCTGAGCTATTGAGCTTTCATTTAAAAAGAAAATGAATGTTTTTTTCCATATTATTATTCATATTTTGAGGGGGGGATCCATCTGAGTCTTATACACTAGCCGCCGCTGACAATAATTTATCAACATGTTATTAATAAATACTTGTATTTTCTCTTTTACTTCCCTGATGCTGTGGAGCCGCACCGGTCCCTTGTTCTCAGATGGTTTCCGATTCAGGTTCGTGAAGATGAAACGGTCTCAATACTTTTGTTATGCTGAACTTCAAAGGGTAAAAATAATTCTGTATTTAAATTTTTGTTAAATAATGGCATTTCAATGCTTGAGATGTTATCAGGGATGAGACCAATCCCTGAATAACATAAAAATTATTAAAATGTGGCTTTGTCCGTTGTGGAGCTGGAGCTATCCTATGCGGCACGGAGAAGCAAAGGAATGATGTAAGTGCCAAAATTAAAAATGTTTTAAATGTTTTAGTAGCCAGTAGAAAGAAATGGTGGGTGAATCTCTCCTCTGTTTAGGGGCAAGAGATAGCGCTAGTAGCACTGGTAGGAGCTGCTATACAGTATGATTTAGAAAAACGTTTCAATGAAAAACTACCTACTTAAAAGGCGTTTCATTCAAATCTTTAGAATGTATACTTACATCCTTTTGCTTATAATTGATGCCTCATGTGTCAGGTAAGGCCCCTATAGTGGAGGAGCCGACGCATCCGCCATTTTGGAGCAAACTTGATCCAGTGCTTCGTAGGGATAGTATTGTTGCCGATGTTTACATTTCTTTCGCATGTGTTAAATTGAGTCAAATGGGTAGTTGTTCGGCTGTTAATTGTGTAAACAGCTCGAAAAAAGGATTTCAGCTCTTCAGATTTCCAGCAGATGCAGAAAGAAAAAAGAAATGGATTAATAATAGCCCGCGAAGTGACTGGCAACCTAGAAACGACGCCAAATGTTTCCAGAATTTCGCCAATGCTCACCTTCGTTCTGTGACTCTCGTTCCCTGTTTGGCGAATGATTGCAAATAAAGGTAGCTTTCCCTGTTGTACGCTTGCTCCAAAATGGAGGATGCGTCGGCCTCTCCAGTTATAGGGGCTCTAGTGTCAGGTAACTGCAGAAGACATTTTTCAACAGAGAGTTGGTTTGTTATTGCTGGTTGAAGGGTGGGAGGAACTTCACCCCTCATGTGCTGGACAGAGAAGATCAGGACGGGGTTTACCATTTGATTGTTCTTTCTCCATTCTCCGAACCCTGCTTCTGGACCAGGGTGCTCACTTATGGGTGCAGCGCTGCGGGTGCGGAGAGTGTTCTAATCCTCATGTTCGAAAAAGTTAACCGGCACAAGAGCCCCTGTTATTCTTCTTTCGAATCGCAAATTTGATTTTCAGGCTTTTTTTTTTCAGCTGTGGTACGTTTTCATCTGTCGGTGAATGAGCTAAGAAATGAATAAGCAGTTCAAAGGGATTTTGTTAGGTTTTAATATATATATATTTCAATTATGAATATGTTATAACATTAGAAATAAGTTGAAAGGAATTCATGCATGGGCACTGAAATCAAAGAATTGTTTTTTTCTCACGGATACCTGTTAAACCTGACGCATGAAAATTAATGTTTATCTTGGTTACAGTTCTTAAGGGGAAAAAAAAAGTTCAAAAGGATGTACCGTCGAGCACATTGTGAAATGGGACTATTTCAAAAAGTCAAAGCAATATTTTATGTGATTTTCAAACTTTCGAATTTTTTTCCGTTAGAAAAGAAAATTGATTTTTAAAAACTATTCTAAACTGCTTTATTACCAAATGCAGTATTAGATGTTATTAAGTCCAATCAAGTTATTTTTCATTATTATTATTTGTATGTTGTATTATTATTTGTATGTGTATATGTATTATGTTGAAATTTCTCCCTGGCGGCCCTGGCTACATATTTTAATGTATTAGCTCGAAGCTACACCCACACATTAAATAAATTAAACACATAATGTGGAGAAAATAATGAATAATGAGCTTATTCTAGTAAATATTAAATACATCAGTCAGCGCACACTTTTAATGAACTTTTTTTTTCATTAATTAAAGAAGTAAATGACATAGCTTTCAATTAAAAGTAAATTTAGGGAGCAGTGTTTTTTAGTATACTTTTATGCATCGTAGAAAACTGAAAATATTCGTAAATTTTGCGAAAATGATAACTTGCTGCTTATGCATTTTTGTGTAAATGCTACATTTATTCAACGGAAATAGAAATGCTATCAAAAGTAGCGTTTATTCCCGCTTTAGGTTTCATACAATCAATATCTAATACACTAACACTGGCAGATTTGAATAGCACGAGACAAGATTCAGGAGAAACATTATACTGATCACTTAAATAAAACGCTATATCATCGCCTCAGAGAAACAGTAAGATATCTTAGTGCTATTTCTGGGACTAGATATCTTACTGTTGCTCTGAGGCGACGATATATTGGACTAACTATTAGTTTTTTTTTTCAGTAGATGCACGAGTAAGAGAAAAAAAGCAAAAAATAAAAAATAAAAATAAAAATCATTTGAATTTTGACCTCTTGAATTCAAATGATGTTTTTCGCAATCACGAGTGTGTGTGTGTGTGTATGTAGGCATGTGTGTGTGGGGGTATGTGTGTTTGTCTGTAGGGGGTATGTGTGTGTAGGCATGTGTGTTTGTGTCTGTGTGTAGGTATGAGTGTGTGGATAGTTGTGTGTATGAGTGTTTGTGGTGAGGAGTGTGTATATGTGTGTAGGCATATGTGTTTGTGTCTGTGTGCAGGTATGAGTGTGATGAGTGTGTGGGTAGTTGTGTGTAGGCATGAGTGTGAGTGTGTGGGTAGTTGTGTATGTGTGTGTAGGTGTGTGTAGGTGTCTGTATGTATGTGTAGGCGTCTGTATGTATGCGTGTGTGTATGTATGTGTTTGAGTGTGTATATGTGTATAGGTGTATGTATTTGTGTGTGTGCGCGCGTGTGTAGTTGTGTATGTATGCGTGTAAGTGTAGGATATGGACGCAACCTGAGATGGATTTCGCTAGAGGAGCAGCATCGTGAAGAGCCGGTCTACGGTGATGCTGCAGAGGGTGCTTGCGGGAAAATAAAATGATATCACATCAAAACAGTCAAATGAAAGCACAATAAGCTATCGTGATTGCTCAAAAATTCCCCCTGATTTCGCTGACAATATGTAGCAACACATTAGAAAAGTAGAAAAAAATGAGTTTCATTAAAAATTATAAATATAAGTGCCGTCTCCTTAGTTGCATTTCAGAGTTTCACGAAAAGGCATTAAATGGTAAAAGATTGTTCACAATACAGTCTCATATGTTAACAATCACTCAACTTAGTTAGCCAGAGATTTGTGGTGAAAGTGAACCATTTGTAAATAAATGGATCCCTTAAAATTCGTCTCCTTTTTCTGAATAGATCTTTGCATCATAAATTAAAAACTAGCGAAAAATATATATTAACTTGTCTACTGTCGTGTATGTTAAAGACACGTCACATATCACAAGTCTTTTTTTAAGCCATTTACACTCGTTAATGCATCACAATTTCAAACAATCCTGTCAAACGGAAACTGAAAATCTGATATATAAGATAACACGCATAATGTCATGCATTTAAAATATGTTTTACTTGCCCTGAGCTATTGAGCTTTCATTTAAAATGAATATGAATGGTTTTTTTTCCATATTATTAATATTTTGAGGAAGGAGGGATCGATCTTATTCTTTTACACTAGCCGCCGATGACAATAATTTAACGACTTGTCATTAATAAATACTTGTGTTTTCTCTTTTGCTTCCCTGATGCTGTGGAGCCGCACCGGTCCCTTGTTCTCAGGTGGTTTCCGATTCAGGTTCTTGAAGATGAAACGGTCTCAATGCTTTTGGTGTGCTGAGCTTCAAAAGGTAAAAATACTTCTGTGTTTACATTTTTGTTAAACAATGGCATTTCAATGCTTGAGATGTTATTTTAACATGAAAGCGTAGGTTCACGTGACGATCTAGAAACCAAAGTTTAGAAAAGTTATAATACTCGAACCCGCTTAATAGAATAGCCATTTTGCCACGAAAAAATATTCTAATAAGCGTTATTAGTCCAGTTGCATACTTAAGGTAAAAGACACTCCGTATGAAATTTCGTGAGGAAATTATGAGACCAATTCTAATACATTCCTTATTGCCTATATAACTATGCCTCACTGGGTGTTTTGTTTGAATTCGTGTCAGACGGCCTGTGTGACGTCATTAATCCAAGATGGCGGCTGCACTAGATATTGATGAAAATTCTCGGTTTTAACATTTTTGAGGCCTATTATGATTTTTTTCAACTTGAATTACATGTTTAATATTTTAATACGATTACTTTTCAAATTTAAATACAAATTGTGCATATGAAATAAGTTATTTTTTTTTTTTTTTTGTTATTTGATTTTCGATTCAAATTTTATGAACTTTTTTAGTTACCAATAGCAGTTAAAAAATATTTTGGAAAGCTTGTACGATAAAATAAAATTTATTATTCCATAAAAACATGTAAAATTATTTGCATACACGTGTTTTGGGGTTATAAGTTTTTTTTAATGTAGAAAATTTTACAACTTACGTTACTTAATATCGGAAACAATGACAATTTTATTACTTACATTTTATGTACTCTAAACAATGAGTAAATTATTTAAACTCTGAATTTAATTAAAAAATATAGATTTAAAAGTAAACAAACAGTTCTTACTTAAATTTCTTCATCTGAAGTGTCATCAATATCACTTTGTTGGCTGTGATTTTCACAAGTCCTCATCACTTCCATACACACAAAGTTCAGTGCATGAAATGTTCTGAGATTTGCATTTACATGAAACAATGCATTTTCCCTTTACACAGCTGCATCGAACTAGCTTCAAGATAGATTCAGATGCACAAGGAAGTATACACATAACTGGAGCATAGAAAATGTCTTTCTTTTCCCATCCGAAGTCTAACGGTGACGGTAAATTCAGGTGCTGCTGGTCAGCACGACGCCACTCTAATACCTGATAATGCGCTCTTAAGACGTATGGGGACAAAGATGCTCTTGTAGGAGGCAAATTTTCATTTTGAGCCTCCTGCTTTTAAAACTTGAACCAACGAAGTTCTCCAATGTCAGAAATCTTGGTCAGAGGCACATACAAAGAGCAAATAAATCCTTCAATAGCAACTTTATCATTTGCACTAAATTCTTCGGTTGACCCCAGATGACTCAGAGCATCAAGAGTATCTTTGTCTGCCGTCCTGTAAATTTTCCAAAAAGATGGTTTCCCCTTCCTAGCAAGTGAACCTGTTTTATCACATCCTGATACAGCATGGAGTCCTAATATTTATTTAGTTTTTTTGGGTCCTATTGCGGTCACAATGCTGGATAGATCGAACATTCTTCGATTACTACCTACACCAGTCAAAAATGAGCATGGGCGGTGAAATGATTTTAACCAGAACAATGCTAGTAAAAATACATCGGTGTCAGGGGAATATGTATGAATACTGGTTGCTACTTCTCTAGAAGCATGAAGACAGTGCAGTATTATTTTAACATCTGCCTCTTCACGAGTGCTTTGCAGTGCAGTCACAACACCTTTTCATGATGATTTAGCTTCACTTCTCCAGCTAACGATTAGGTCTTTTTCAATGCTGCGTGCGTATATTAAAGCTTTATCCGCCTGATAAGCTGTCAAATTAACCTTTGTTTTTATACAAGAAAGTAGTGTCTTCATCTGTAAATTTTCAATATTAGTAGAATCAGTTATTTTGAGCTCAATGGGTGTTAACGTACTCACCCTTTTTTCCGCATGGCAGATTTCAGCGAGTTTTCAATATATGTGTCAAACACTAAGTGTGTTTCATCATAATTTAAAAGAATTTCCTTGATCTTATTATTAAATTCTGCAGCTAAATCATTACATGTTTTCACTAGCTCTGATTTCTTCTCATTGATTGTAGCTCAGCCATTCCATCAATAACAGCAACGCTGTAAGATTTTCTATTTATTTGCTTTGGTATGTTTGAGTATTTCATGGGGTTTGGTAAAGAATCTTTGATGCTACTTTCTACTTTTTCTGAGCCGCATTCCTCTAAAATTTTCATTAACTTTGATTTGTTTTGGGACAATTTTATCGACCCATTCAAATTAAACATAGACTGTGGAACAGCCGAAAACTCATATGCAACAACTGCTGCTTTTAAATCAATGTCTGCTCGGCTCCTCGATACAACTAGCAAACGGGTAAATAACGATCGATCAGCTTTCAACTGTGAAACAGTGCCAGCTATATTTGTCGCAACTTTCTTCATGCTATTTTTACATAGATTTAGTTTTTCTTTCTTCATTGGGGCCCAGAAGTTCATATTTTCAGTTTCAATTCTCTCTCGTTTGAAAGTAGCGTACATTTCACGGCCTCTGTTTAAAATGCTTAATACATCTGTTTGTGTGGCTTCACTAAGTACAGACTTTGTTGTTGTGTTAATAAGTTCACTTCCATCATATGTTATAGGGTTTGTTGATACTTTGATAGCATTATATATAGACTGCACATCTTCATGTTGTCTCTTTTCTCTTGAACCTGCCAAATGATGATGTTTACTCTTTAACATTTCATTTAATCCAATCATTGCTTTAGTTTTATCAGAAAGCCTTGCCAGCTCTGGAGAGGTCAAAAAAAATCGTGCTTAAGTATTTTTCTTGAGTTATATTTACTATTCCACCAATTACTTTCATTCTCCTATTCTCTTGCTCTAAAGCTTCATCTAACCCTAAAGCATAAAATGGTACAGAAGACTTTTTAACAACCCAATTTCCTTCCATAAATTCATTCCAAAGATTTGGATGCTTAACTTTAAGATGCTTCATATCAGTCAGGTACCATGATATCATACTTGCATAATTTGTTAAATCCAAAGCAAAGAAATAGAGAACGAAAGCTTCCAATGAAGAAATGAGCAATTCCCAATTTCCTGACCTAACAAACCGTATAAAAAGTAGCATAGTATCAACCATATTTCATATATAACAAAGCAAGTTGAAATATTCGTCTTCCACTTGATTCTGTATCCTCAAAATCTTTCATTTTTTCATGTATTTTAAAATCTATTAATATCTGCGTTACATTTGAGTGAAGTTCTTTTGCTTCAACATACTTTTTTTCTTGAAAGCAGTTGATTATTTTTTGCACTTTATAACCGCATTGAAATTTAATTTCTTCATTGTGTGTATAAAAGGCATTGAGATAACATTTGAATAGTGCAACCCTTAACGTAGAATGTGCTTCTATAGCCCGTCTAACACACTTTCCTGCAAGAGTTTCCGACACTACAGTTTCACTGTATAACTCAGTCAAAGTGGCGTCAAGACCTGTACCATCTAAATATAACCCAATTGCTCGCAGCATAGCCATAATCGTATGTAATTCACCAGGTCTAATAATCCAATTATGGGACAAGTTTTTGTTTGCCGTAGCAAGTTTTAAAACTGGTTTGTATAACCCAATATCCATGGTGACTACTGTCGATGAATTTTCTCCTAAAATATATTTAGTTAAGTCTTCCAGTTTCTGCATGAAAGTAAGCTGTGTTGATGAAAAACTTGAGCTGCTATCGATAAGAGGTAATACACAAACACGCGTTTTAGTGATCTGCTGTTTTTTAACTATAGAGTTGTACGCGGACCAGTTTGGAATATGAATAACAGGTTCGGGGCTTGATGCACTTCCAACATCTACGTCACTTTCAGATTCATGTAAATCATCATCAACAGATTCATGTTTTATTTTCTGAACGCGGGTCATCATCCAAACAATATCCTCTAAATGGAACTGATTTAATATCTCACACTTTCTGTTTTCTTATCTTCTAATATTTCTTCAAATGCTGGACATTTGGGCTTACTTGTCTTTGTAATTTTATAGGACGTTGTTTCAGTCAGGGACTGAGGTAATGTCGAAAGGGAACGGGCTGCTGAAGGCGTGGTAAAAGAAAGTGGAATTTGTCTATCCGAGTTTTTTTTCTGTTGATATTGTACCATTACAGTGCCATGCAAAGTACCTTATCCATAAGATTTGTCTTCAAGGAAATCAATGTTATCTGCAGCACAAAACAGAAATCTTGCCTTTATCAGATCAGGAGGAATATAGATCCTGCCACTCTCATCCATGCGCCTTATTACCTCGTTCGCTATCTGTGTTTCCAAACGTAGAACTTTAGCATAATCCATCGAAACTCCTATTTTGTGTAAAAAATCAATTATAAATTTGCTTCGGGTAGCAGAGTGCATTGTAAGGCCAACACCAACTTGCAAAGGCATGTCTCGGGTGTGTCGATGAACAGTTTTTTTTTGAAGCTTGGTGCGGAGACAGTATTTCATACATGAATATTTGTGACAGTCTTTTAGCTTTGTTTAGCACGGTATTGTCCTGCACCTCAGAAGTAGAATTAATTTCAATCTCGTTTTATCTGAAAAACAATAGTGTTGAGTGTGTTAAGTGATTTTCAACAGAGGGACTGGGTCCGCAAACGTAGTTCGCTTTAGCAGTAGTTCATTATAATCGTGTTCGAATTAACGAGGTTCGACTGTACTAATGTTTAGTGATCTTAGCCTGAAAAATAAAAGCATTTTTAACTGCGAAAGCTCCCCCGAGATACTTTTAAGTTGCTAATTAGAGTGTGCCAAGGTAAAAAAAATGGATTTATCAGAATTTTCTTTAAAAATGAGTCAATAAACTAATAAATCAAATATTTTGTTTTTAATTTATAATAAGAAGGTGAATAGAATATTAATCAAGTAAATTCACTAGAAAATTATCACAAAATACCCAAAAATAAACTCATAATTTCAAAAACTCATCAAAGCCGCCATCTTGGATTGATGACGTCATATAGCCCGTCTGACACGAATTCAAGCAAAACACCCGGTGAGGCATAGTTATATAAACCATAAGGAATACATTAAAATTGGTCTCACAATTTCCTCACGAAATTTCCCACGAAATGTAGTATGCCCCCCTACTATATATTCCGCTAACCGGGATCAAAAAAAAAAAAAAACATTGCTTTGATACACTGAAAATGTATTATATTAAGCAGGATACTCTTTTAACCGATATTCTAACAGGCGGGGCTGGATAGTTAAACAGATTCAGTTAGACTGTTATTTCGCCTGTGGAGGTGAAACTTTATTAACACCTTGACACGCAGTGCCGTGAAGCCAGAACTCCAATTTTTGACAATGAGTCGTTATTCTTGAAACGAAATAGCCAAATATAAACTAAGAGAAAACATAATTTCATCGAAATGCCGTGTTTGCAGTATCAATACAAATATAATCATCACAAAAATAAAAACCACTGCCAGGCTAAAAACTGACCATCACTGAGGCATGAAGATCGACGGGGAAGGCAGGAGATTCTACAAAAAGTATGATGACTGCTCAGATAACTCCGAGCCCCGTTCTTGACAGCTGTAAGTGATGATGTTAAGAAAATAGGAATTTTGCCGTCATCGCCTTTATGCCGGAAACATTAATGAAATATCACAGGCAGTTATCAAGGCCCACGGCATATCTAATGCGACTTTCATGAACACGACAAATATAAAAATCAATGTGACGTATCAGAGACGTCAAAGAATCAAATTGCTCGTTAGCAATGCCAATGGAATAACGTCACTGATGCGTCACTCTGTAGCAGCACATCAAATGATCGACGTTTCTCAGATAGCATCGTATGTCAAAGACTGTAAATCAGTGTTTCCGAAAGTGGTCTACATGTGTTCAATCTCTAATGAAAGTTCATTCAAATAGTTAATACTATATGCGACAAAATAGTTCTAACCTTGTCTGGAGGGTCGAGAATCCAAAACTGCACTGATTTAGACACGCAATTTATAAATAAAGCATCACAAATATTAACAATGAAATAAATGAATAATAAAAAGAAGACAAAAATCACCGTATCAGAGCGTGGCTTTTATGTGCTACAGTAGCGCCGCTTACAGTTAAGTTTCAACTACTTGAGCCCCCGGGGGGCGCTTGACACGCATATAAGGTCCACAAGCCTGAAACCCAATCAAGCAAGTTGTTACTAAAATTTACGCGTTCCATTAGTATTATGTTATAGTCCACTAAACATTAGTTAGCCTTACTCCAACTGATATGAATTTAAATTAACAGCTGATTCAGTTAATGCAAATACAAAATTGAAGCGCCATAATTACTGTTATTTAAAAGGTACTCATCATTATTGCATCACACAGGTTATATTGCAGAAATGCTCCTCGAAAAACTTTAATAACTAACAAATTACTCGGGAAAATATAACAGATTGATGAATTATCTCCCCTCCCCCATAGGAAATAGTTAAAGGCTTATTTCTTTTTCTTTCCCCCTAGTGGAACCGTTAAAGCCTCAGACGACGATCTGAAGACTTAAAACAGCCAGACCGAAACTTCCGCAGTCACAGGTAATTAAGTTAGTTTCATCTTTTATGCTAAAAAAAAGCGTAGGTTCTGGTGCGGAAAGTGGTCATAAAGTCGAGAGTTTTTAACTTGGATAATGAATAAAACAAATTCTGTAGACTTTTCTTTTTTTCGTTGCTTTTTTGCATTAAGTTCATAATCACGGGACATTAATTTCTAGGTAGAAAGATATTGATTTGAGGAGTCTCAAACCACTTTACGAGTTTATTGTTAAAAAAAAGATGTAAAACAATACGAATAAGCCGTTCTATTTTTCACATTTATGTAAGTTAGGTGTCTTTCCGTACTAAATCAATTTCTTTATAGTTCATTCCCCCCTATCTCGTTGCGTTTACGAGATACGAAAATTAACTATGCAGTATTCCAGCAGGTAGCGCTGTGAGCAGTCCTATTCGGTAGCACCCGATTTAGTGTACTTAGACACCACGTTTAAAAAGATATCAGCAGCCGCACCGAAAATACAAGGGTGACTAAGGACTATAGTGGGCACACAGTACGTTTAATGTTTATGCATAGATGTTAACAGACAGGTTAACGCGTATGTACTCGTGTATATTCATGTGAGGCAGCAAGAAGCAAAGGGATGTAAGTGGACATTTTAAAGTTCGAGTAAAATGCGCTTAAAGTTGCGGTCTTAAGATAGACTTTTATTAAAGTTTTACTAAATTATATGCTGTATAGCAGTGCCTACAAGGAGTACTAGCACTCTTGCACCAAGACAGAGGAAAAGTTCACCTACCGTTTCGTCGCCTCAGAGCAACAGTAAGATATCTAATCCCAGAATTTTTAGATTTCTCGATAAATAAGATACCAATTGCTCCGTGAGTTTTGTCACATAAAAGGTGTGGTTTGTTAGGTGAAAGTGATCACAAATCAAATAAAAAGCTATCCATTGGAAACAAATGAAAGAATGAAAGTTTTTTAAATTTTAGATTTTAATATTTAGGAATTAAGATTAGAACTACAAATTTTAATGTTGACAACACTTACTTTCGTGCAAAAGTAATTTTTGTTTACTTATGAAACATCTCATAATCAGAACACCTGATTTAACTTCTTCGTAAAATTTTGTTTGTTAAACTTTTTAGCATATTGGTTGCGCATGCAGCTTCATGAACACAGCTGTGACAGCTAAGCTGGATTAAAGTTGGGCAGCTAAGCTAGTTAAGTTGCATAAACAAATCAGCTGGATTCAAGTTATATAATATTTTAGAACAACTTAAGTAAAATGGGATAATGTGGGCATAGGTTAGGTTAAGCTTATATCCTTTACTTAAAATCATTCAATCATCACTAATGAGGCAGATATCAGTTAAATATGGTAGTTTACTAACTATGTAGTTTCTAAGGTAAAATGGATTAAATACAACTGAGCTAAAATTTAATGTAGCCTATCAATTGAAGTAAAGTAAGATTGTTATACGATAATGTTTGAAAAGAATCGCAGAATTTGTTCTGCAACCACAAGTTTTATCATTATTTTGTTTCCTAATTAAGTAACATTTTTTCAGAATCCTATTTGAATGTGATATTTTCTTGTAATTTGAACATTCTTCAGACGCTATCTTTTAATACATTCTCAAAGGTATAAAACATTGCAAATTCATACCTTCCCTGACAATGTTTATGAAATCCAGGAGAGAAATATGATTCAATTCTTGATAAATCAACTTTTCAGCATAGTTGACCATCAAAAATTTGATTTATTTAAATAAAGGTTATTTCTTCAAAAGAACTTGGTGTGTTGAGCAATAAAAAAATATGGTCATTTATGATGGTTTTAGTATAATTTTTGTAAACTATGACCACGTTACGTCGACCTCTGGTCGTTAGCACATATGAAAAAGAGAACGCCATTAAGCTATTTAAATGATTTTTTTCTTCCGAAAATTCAGTGCAGCATATTTAGCATTAATGTAATGTAAAATATCGGAAAAGAAAATTGAAATTTTAAAAGAAATTCTTGTATTTATTGTTTACTGAAGTTGAAAAACCTGGATTTTATGACCACTTTATCCCACCAGGCCCAAAGCGTTAGAAGTCATTTTCTAATAAAAATTAAATCCCCCATACATTTAGGGGACCAGCAGCAAACTAAGGAAAACAAAAATGCTTTTTGATCCTCCCTCATTAAAAATAGTTGGGAATTAACTGTAAAGTTCAAAAATTTGTTAGCTTGTAAATTAACAATTATTTTACCTACTTTTGAGAAAGTATCGCTGATATTCAGGGAAATATAAGAATTTCTTTCAAAACTACTAATTTTCACTTGATGATTTTTGGTTCATAACACTTAACAAGAGAAGCATAATACAAAAAATTGAAATTACAATATTGATAGATTGATGAAATCGAAACGTTTGAAGCAATTAATTTTTGACTGCGCATGCGTGAAAGATAGCAAGTTATAATATTTAAAATTTAAAACCAAATTAAACGCCCCAACTCATAACAAAATTTCAGTTCAATCGCTTTAAAATCCAGAAAGATATCGGCGTTCTATTGAACGAAGTTTCAATAGTTCTTGGACAGGCGTCGAATTGTGGGGATTCCTTAGCAAATTTGCAACATTTTCTTGCAATCGTTCAGCGAGTTTAATGAGAAAAACAGATTACTTGCGAACGATTCCTCACGATTTGTCGCTTAAGAATTATTATTCGGCTGTTTAGAATTTTGGTAGATTTCCGAAATTTTAAGATATTGAACTGGATATTTATTATCAGTTGAGGGATCTACATAGGTTTTTAATTTATAAGGTATAAATTGCTATCCTTTGCCCACGCGCAGAAAAAAAAATTATTGCTTTAAACGTTCATATTTTATCGAAAGTTCCATATTTTAATTGGAAATTTTAAAACTCATAATAGTACTTCTCTTGTATGCTGTCAAGTTTTTCAGAAGTTTGTTAAGATTTGATAGAAACCTCTGCGTGAAATGAACCCAAAAAGTGCGAGCTAAAATGGTATTTTTGAAAGAAATGCTTATATTTTTGTGAATATAAGTGATACTGTCGCGAAAATATAAAAATAAATTTTTATGTATTAAATTTATTTCTCAAAATTATAGCTTAATCTCATCTATTTATGATGAAGAATGATCAAGAAACTTTTGTTTTCTCAATTTGTTGCTGGTCCCCTAAATGAATGGGTGTGACTTACTTTTAATTGGTAAATGACAGCCAGGATGTACCTTTTATGTGACAAATATTACAGAATAGTTCGTCATTTATTTCTCGAGATATCTGTAAAATGTGAAGTTTTGAGTGCCTCAATACTTTTGGCGATATATGTAGTGCATGTACTTGCATGCATTTATACACAGTAGCGTAACTTATGGTTGGCAAGAGTGGCTCTCGCCAGGGGTGCAGCAGCCGGGGGGGGGGCGCATTTCAACCGATTAAAAAAATATTAAAGAGATTTTTTTTTTCTTGATCATAGAATTTTTGAAAAATGTTTTAAAAAGGAAAAAAAAAAGAAATACTCGCAAGAAAATGAGCTAGAGGGTATATATAAAAAAACACATAAGATCTGCTGAGAAGGAACATTGGGAATCATTGAAAACAATTCTAAAAAAGAAAACAAGAA
Organism: Uloborus diversus; assembly: GCF_026930045.1. Taxonomy (NCBI): domain Eukaryota; kingdom Metazoa; phylum Arthropoda; class Arachnida; order Araneae; family Uloboridae; genus Uloborus; species Uloborus diversus. The sequence continues at coordinate 9,455,230 of NC_072732.1, forward strand.
AAAAATACAATGCTGCCTCCTATTTGTCAAATCAATTCATCAAAACGTTCAAAAAAAAAAAAAAAAAATTGGTGACCTAAGCGAGAGCCAATGGCTATTTGTTAATCACCATATATACGGATGCCACTTTGCTTGTGGCGACCGTTAATTTTTACCATTATTCTATAATAGTCTAAATAGTTTTGTTTGTGAAAGAAGTCTACTTAAAGCAATCACCGCTTGAGGAATCTCCGACAAAGTGGTGTAGTGGTTAGACGAAGGTCTCTTATGCCCAAAGCCACGGGTTCAATCCTGGTTCCAGTCAGTGGATTTTCAAGGGGCAAAAGTCGACACATTGTTTGCCGTATAACTGTGCTTCATGGAAAACATTCATCGAGTACTCGTTTGTCTTGGAGTGGCCTTGGCAAAATTTAATGCCCAGTGCAGTTTCGTTCAGGTGCTAGTACAGTAGATCCCAGGTGCCTCCATCTGGTGGGGGAAACAGGGCGTTAAAATTCTCGTGGCAATGGCGTCCGCCGATAGTTGAGTTACAGGAAAGATGCATGCTAAATCGCGGGTTTGTACTAGTGCCTCTAATGCAGCCTCAGTAGAAAGAAAAAAAAATCGGAGCAATTTTTGTCAACTTGATTTGAAACACAAAATCTTACTCAACTTTCTAAATGGAAAAGCCACATTGACGGGGCTGGCAGATGCGTTTAATGAAATAACACTAACAGATGATTACACAGCTAACCAGGGAACCTACACGGATAATAGTATTATAGGGGAAAAAAATTAATCTAGGTAGCTGTAGAAAGAAAATATTGACTTTTTTGACGCTGAAATAGCTGGTGACGATTTCGCTGTTTGTATGTGGCACGACATCCCTCTGCAAAGCGCGTGAAAGATATCTTCCATTACTTTACCGAAACTGGCCAAATGTGGCGAATTTTCGAAAATTTCGGCAAACTTTAAGGGGTCACAGTATCTTTCAAACAATTTCTTTTAATTTATATAAATTTTATATTTCTTTGAAACCATAACATGCATGCTTATTTCGTAATCAATCATTTATTTTCAAAATTTAAAAGTATTGCCTACTTTTTTGAAAATACAAAAAATTGAGGAAAATTTCAACTTTTTAAAATCCCTTAGGCTTTTTTATTTTTGCACTCATTTAAAAAACGTTTTTTGCAAAACGATCACTATAACCATCTCTAAAAATCTGTGCATTCATTTGCTTATGAGTTTATTAGAAAATTTTCTTTGATTAATAAATATTGTAAAAAACAAAGTTTTTTTTTTTTTAATTTGGTTTTTAAAGGTTTAACATGCTCTAAACATTACAGTAATTTATAAAATGTTTATGCAATGCACAGTTTTGTCAAATATGTTATCCCAATTGCAAAAAGTATTACTTTAAAGCGGTATCTTTAATAGAAAAAAAATCCTTAGGGATTCTAATGACATGAAAACACAAAAAAACCATCATCGAGAATAAGCAATTTGAAGTTTTTCTTTTGCATAAGAACACATAGGGAGCATGGCCTAAAACCACTCATAACTTTTTAAATATTTGAGTTAAATCAATGAAACTTTTCCCCCGTGTTCAGAATGTTAGTTTTAGTTTTGAAATAAGCAATAAAACTTTTTTTGATCGTTTCATCATTTTTGAGGTTCTGTATCCCCTTAAGATCTCATATTTAAATAACTTAGAAACGAGGGCAAATTATCTTTTCTTTCAAAAACATTTATTGTGTTCTTATGTTATGTCTATATTATTGTGTGCTTTTTTTTTTTCAATGTTACCCTACTGTATAATTTCCTGGTTAAACCACCAATTAAAAAAAAACTATTAATTTTTCCTAGACTGACCGAAGATGGATAATTGTCGTGGCAAGTGCCGTCGATGAGCAAAAAAAATGGCGCTGGTAAATGGTAAGTACGGCATTTGATGCCTGATTATTATGCACCGAAATAGGCTGTTATAAACGTCGCTTGGTTGCCAAACGACACTTTATGCAAATGTATCTTTTTTTTTAGTAGCGCAATTAAAGGTTCCTGATAAATTCTTATTCAAAATTGGGTTGTTGAAAATGGAACTAAAAACTGTAATTTTTTAGTAGTGAACAAATTATCATAAGATGGACGAGTAAATTACGAAACTATCATAACGTGGAACTGTAACATGGGTACAAGCCGATTGGCGAAAAAATTCACCATACATTATTTATAAAAATATACAGACGAATCAAAAGACCTTTTAATTTTTCTATTACGGGGAAAGTCATGCGGGTACCACTAGTATGAAATAAACTTAAACTTGGAGGGGCAAATGTGTTCCATAACGGCTTTTAAGAATTTAAATAGTTGATGAAATAGTTCTCGACTGCACTTTGACGCGTTGCGCGTGCGTGAAGCTTTTGTTTGATTGACACGAGTTACAGTAGACACGAACTCTGGCATTCAGCACTCGTTTCAAGTCGGTTTCCGAACCCACCTTCTACTGCTAAATTAATTTCATGTTCGAATGTACCTATAAAAACTATGCTTGTGGGGGGAAATGTCTTCTGTAACTATAGAATAGTGCATAGTGTACTCGAAGTTTTAACACAAGTCTCTTCAATGTGAAACTATTGGTAATATAAATTCAATCTAAGTTTTAAAGAATTGTAAAACTAGCAAATTTCAATAGGTCTTAAGAAACTTGCTCTTACTGTAAGACTACTGATATATTTGCGCAAAAGTATGCTTCGATTTGTGCATCTTAAAATACTTTTGGTAACTTCTATTCCGCTATTGTAGGAGAGGAGGAGCAGCTGACCAGGAGATTAACGCGTGCTCCCCGGGCGGTAAAACCTAAGGCCGAAAGCTAAGAGTGTTGTGAAGAAAAATAGATTAACACGTAAGTACCGTTTAATTTCCACAAATTTAAAATACATGTGAAGCAGTAAGAAACAAATGGATTCAAGTGGAAATGTTCAGAGTTTTTTGTAAAACGCGCTTAAAGATAAGGTCCTAGGTAAACTTTCATTGAAAAGTTTTTCTAAATCATGCTGTATAACAGTATTTACCACGGTTACCAGTACTATCTCTTGCCCTAACACAGAGGAGAGGTTCATCTTCCAGTTGTACTGATTGTCTCCAAATTTTGGATTTTACCACTTACATCACTTTGTTTCTCACTGCCTCCACGTGTGCATGAAATAATTTTAGTCCGGAGAATGGTTTTGGTTGATGCATTGCATTGTTAAAGAAATATCCTGATTTTTACTTCCTTTTACAAAAAAGGAAGTATTGTGTTCGCCAAAAAATTTTCACTCAAAAATCGACCTTAATTTCCATTTTGCTCATCCCCGAATGAATGTTAAGTTTTTTTTTTTTTTCGACTCGACCGCACGTGGATAAGTGCCTAAGAACGTATAGACACGCGAAATATCCATTTTGACGATTTCCGAGTTAGTTACGAGTTTTCTCGTGACGTCTGTATGTGCGTATGTGCGGACGTGCGTATGTATGTCGCATAACTCAAGAACGGTATGCCCTAGAAAGTTGAAATTTGGTAAGTAGACTTCTACTGGGTTCTAGTTGTGCACCTCCCCTTTTGGTTGCATTTGGGTGTTTCCAAGGGGGTCTTTTGCCCCTTTTTGGGGGGGACATCATTGTTAATTTCGATGTAAACTCAAGTGGTGTTATAATTTGGCGGACACTTGGCGATATATCGCCAGTCTTTTGGAGGCCAAGTTTTGTCGCCAACTTTTGACGTTTTTTTTTTTTTTGAGCTATTACGATTGCTTATTGTTCTCACTTGACTGTTTTTGATGTCCTATCATTTTCTTTTCCCACCGCCACCCTCTGCAGCATCACCGTCGACCAGCTCCTCACGATGCTGCTCCTATAGCGAAAGCCGTCTCCAGGTTGCATCCATATCCTACGCACACATATACACACAAACACATACATACACCTACACACATATACACACATACACAAACACATACACACACATATACACACACACATACACCTACACACACATATACACACAAACACATACACACAAGTACGTAGACACCTACACATGCACACACACATACAAACTACCCACACATTCATGCCTGCACACAGACACAAAAATATGCCTACACTCATACACAAACCCCCTCTCCCACATACACACACATTCATACACACTTATGCCTGCACACAGACACAAACACACATGTCTACACACACATACCCCTACACACAAACACACACTCCTACATGCACACACTCGTGATTGCGAAAAACATAATTTGAATTCAAGATGTCAAAATTCAAATTAATTTTTATTATTATTATTTTAAAATCTGGTTTCAATTTGGCCACTGTTGGAAATATTTAGAGAGTAAACTATTGAATCATATTAAAACTGCCAATAATGGGAAAATGATATTATATTGGAGTGAAAGGAAGTCATGTGATGCACACATCAGCTCATTTTCCAAACAAATCCTGTTAAAAAAAAAAAAGGTGCTATAGTTTAAGCCACAGAAAAATTACATATGTGGCAGTGAGAAGCAAAGGGATGTAAGTGAACATTTTCAAGTTTTGAGTAAAACGCGTTTAAAGATAAGGTCCTAGGTAGGCTTTCATTGAATTTATTTTCTAAGTCATGCTATACAGCAGCACCTACCAGGGCTACTAGTACCATTTCCTGCCACAAGACAGAGGAGAGGTTCGCCAACCATGTGTACTGGTTGTCTCCAAATTTTTAATTACATCCTTTTGCTTCTCACTGCCTCGTATGTGGCAGGGACAAGCAAAGGGATGCAAGTGCCAAAATAAATAATTTGGAGATAACCAGCACAAATGGTAGGTGAACCTTTAGTTCATTTGGGCGATAATGGGGGTTGGATCAGTTTACCACCTTAGAGTTTAGAAACGTAGTGTAATTATGATTTTTACTTCCTTTTACAAAAAAGGAAGTATTGTATTCGCGAAAAAATTTTCACTCAAAAATCAGCCTTAATTTCCATTTTTCTCACCCACGAACGAATGTTAAGTTTTTTTTCGATCCGTCCAGACGTGGATAAGTGCCTAAGAACCTGCAGACACCCGAAATATCCATTTTGACTACCATCGAGTTAATAACAACGAATTTTCTCGTGACGTCTGTATGTATGTGTGTATGTATCCCGCATAACTGAAAAACGGTATGTCCTAGAAAGTTGAAATTTGATACGTAGACTCCTAGTAGGGCCTAGTTGTGCACCTTTCTTTTTGGTTGCATTCGGATGTTCCTAAGGGGGTCTTTTACCCCTTTTCGAGGGGAAATCATCTTTAATTTCGATGTAAACTCAATTGGTGTTATAATTTGTCGGACACTTGGCGATATATCGCAAATGTTTTTGTCGCCAACTTGAAGACAAATTTGGCGGTTTTTTTTTTAAAATTTGTTTTCAATTTGGCGACTATTGGTGATATTTAGATGTTAAACAATTGAATCACTTTAAAATTGCGAATAATGTGGAAATGACATTAAATTGGAGTAAAAGGAAGTCATGTGATGCACACATCAGCTCGTTTTACGCATCTCGTTAAGTGTCTCTGCTTGTCGACCTGCTTGTTGAATTTCTTGTTTTCACAAATGACGCCTGTCCAGCGGAGTCGGCTTTGTTTATCCAGTCCTTCCGACTTTACACAATCTTTTTTAGACACAAACACCAACAACAAACCTCCGCGAGCACGTGCCTTCATCTGGGAGTTAGCACGTGTTTATTAGGGTGAATCGAAACATTTTTAAAAGAAATAAATGGATTTTTTACGACATTTTACAATTCGAAGTTCCTTCGAAGTCCCCCCCCCCCCCCCCGACTAACTTCAATCGCTCCAGTTGTCACTCGGCAGAAATTTTTTGACTAATGAAGCAAAACCTGTACTCGTCCTCCATTTGCCTTCATTTAGTTATAAATGTCTGCATTTGTATTACGTTTAAAGCGGTTTAAAATACTTCATTGAATTGTATGTTTATATCTTTATATTGAAACATATATCCATTGGCTTTTTTTTTTTTTTTGTTGCTTTTGTAGAGTATCTTTATCTTTTAATCAGTAATTAATATTACTAATTGCGAATAGATTGTTTTTTTTTTTTTTGCATTGCAAATAAATTTTTTTTAAAGGCTTCTAAAAGTGCAAAAGTGGTAACAATTCTTTGTCGATTTTTGTACCAAGTGGTTTCAATCAAGAAGTCCCTTGAGCTTTATTTAACAACGTTCGGAACGTTAAAATGTAATGACAAGTAAACAAAATAAAATTTCGAAATAAAATTATGTTTATTAATCCAAAAAAGTAAGAAAATATGTAAAGAAAAGGAAAATCTTTTCAAGCAAAACTTTTTGATCTAATCGGCGATTTTTTAAAAACATTTTTTGCACTGGGTGTTTTTTTTTTTTTTTTTTAAATCACATTGGAAGAAAGAAATGTTTGGTTTAAAAATAAAGCAGCCATCACAGGGAAATTTAGATCGGCACATTGCATCTTCTGTTGTAATGTCTTAGTCTCAGTTTGTAAAGGTCATATTCATTAATTCTTGGTCAGGTAAGTCTAAGTCACTAGTCATAGTCGGTTGTCAAAGTCGGTTGTCAAAGTCGGTTGTCACAGTCGGTTGTCACAGTCGGTTGTCACAGTCGGTTGTCACAGTCGGTTGTCACAGTCGGTTGTCACAGTCGGTTGTCAAAGTCGGTTGTCAAAGTCGGTTGTCATTGTCGGTGGTCAAAGTCGGCTGTCACATTCGGTAGTCAAGGTCAGTAGTCAAAGTCAATAAATAGTTATAATCAGTTGTATAATACGCAGCGTCTCTTCCCCTGAATCTGTTTCTAATTCTACAAATAATGAAAAAGACTTTAGTTAGACATACTTTGAGTTAATAAAGTAAAGATTCATAACAATAGTTTTATAGTTAAGCGCACAGTTGTTGGCATCACTTTCAGTGAATCCATTTCGAAACCGGTTGACAGAGTTGCTAAATTCAAGAAAAGTTGTTACAAGGATTCTTTTGAAAGATCTGCTGTAACGGTGTTTCCTTACGATTTTGCAAGAGGCGCGTCCAACATAAACGCAAAATACTATTTTATTTCCTAAACTTGACCAACACAAAGACTGTAAGGCTTGTCATTGGTGATTTGAATTATAAAAAAATAATAAATGTGTTAAAATGACAGAATTCCTTGGTAAATTGATTTATCACCTTTCAATGAGCAAACTAATTTAGTAAAAAATGACACTGGAAGCATGAAATTTTGGGAGCTTAAAGAACATTTGGCTGTTGATTCGTTCTAGTATTTATGTGAGTTTGAGCTCATAAGATTTTGAGTAGCACGCATATAAACTCATGGAAAAAACGCTCTTTTATACTGAAATCATCATTTTTGAGACCGTTTAAATAAGTAAGATGATTAGATCTCATGGTTTTCTGACATGAGTATAAAACTACATCACGTAGAGCATAACTACAGCTCTTGCTCAAAGTTATTGACAGGCGTTTTAGAGTAATTGACCTAAAACTGTGATTCTTTTTGTTTCAAATGAACAAATTTGAGACCGCATAATTAAAAAAGATTATTTGCCATGAGTTTCTAACCTGGATCTTAAACTACACCACTCGAACTATAACTGCAGCTGTGTCCCAAAGTTGTTGACCTCTAAACTTGGTCATTTACAAAAAAAATCATCGACTTTGAAACCGTTTAACTACTAAAGACAAGAAAAACGAAAGTTATTTTATATTTTTCTTAGTAGAATGCTATGGTGAGTAGTTAATTATATACTTATTTCCGAGGGTTACTCAGGGCTTTAGCAGATATCCGGGCCTAAACAAGGCAAAAAAAGTAAAAAAAGTAGCAGTTTCAATTGACCTTTGCCCTCAAAACCACGAGTGAGCCACCAAAGTATTTATGCTAGCATGTACTTGTATCAAGTAGTATCCACATTTAAAAGAACTGCCGTTCAGTCATTGCTTTTAAAGCAAAACAATAATATATTTAGCTCTTTTTTTCACAACATTACACTTTAAACCCTACTCAAAACAAACAAATCAGTTTTTAGAAAACCAAACTTCACTTTTTCTTATCATAGTACCACTAACACACCTTGAAATTTTTACGAAAATTGAAGATATCAACTATTAAAAGTTACCAGCTTTAAAAAAATGACTCTTAATCACATTATCTAATTAACTAATGATTATTGGTTTCTTAGAATTTAATTAACTTGGTTTGTTGCATGTATGTTCGGGTGGAACCTTGGAACTCAATTTTCTTCTACTTAATGTGATCGGATTCTTTTGAATTTTGTCATGCGACCTCAGACCCGATGACAAGTCAATATTCTACGCAGTGCAGTCATATCATCACCAAATTTGTGGATAGATAAATTTCATTGTAAGCATTTGGAAAACATTTCACTTCTTACAGTAGTGCAAAAACGTAGTAATTTATCCGCGGAGGTATACATTGCTTTCGGGGCAAGGGTGGAAGCGTTACCGAAACGGCTAGTTTTCTAATCTGTCCGCGCAGCACTATGACAAAAAAGTATACCGTGTATGGCAAAATGGCACTATCCAAAATCTGGCAAAATTGGTGCATCAAGGCCCATAGATGGCAGAGGTGAGCGACGGCTGCGAGATGAGTTGAGGCGAATAGACGTGCAACAGTTGAGCAACTGACCAGATGAACGAATGGAGAACAGCAATGTCTCCACTACGACGTCAAAAGCGAACGTTGCTACGTATGGGCCTCCACGGCAGGTCCCTGGTTAATGCACCAATGCTAACTGCTTTTCTTGGGCGACAAAGGCCCTAACTTGCACGCCAGTACAGCACCTGAACTTGCTCTGAGTGGAGACTGGTTGCTTTTTCCAATTAATCCTGTTTTACGCTCCATCAGACAGATGGATGTGTACATATACGGAGTGCAACGCGTTAAACAACCACCCTGAAACAATTGCTGGAAAAATTCAAGCTGGAAGAGGGAGATGATGGATCTTGATCTGGGGCATGTTTCGTGCTATTCTCTGGGTGCATTCATCAATGCGAAAGGCATGATGGAACAACCCAAGTCTGCTTCGATCCTTAGAAACCCTGTTCACCCTTACGCACGATTCTTTTTTTTTTAATGATATCATCTACAAAGAGGGAAGTGCTACGCGTTATAAAGATAACTGTTTACGCGTATGGTTCGAAGAGCACGAGGATGACTTTGCCCTCCCTTAACCAGCAAATTCCCTAGACTTTAACCCAATCAGACTCTACTGAACTAAGACTATTCTGAGAAGACCTTATATTCAGAAAAGATTAAGATAACCAGTTAGTATTTGCAGTTTTTTTTATTAGATTTATTGCGTACATTTGAAAATGTCTACTGTTTATGCGCTACAATTAATCAGATATGTAAACTTTGTGGGAGTACTGTGGCAAGAATGAGTATTAAGTTCAGATTTTAAATGACGGATCATTGCATCTTAAAATTTTTAAAATTTGCCACTATAATCTCCAGTGAGCTGTATGCTCTATGTTTAGATATTTCTTTCATTGAATTTCATCAAGCTGTTTATCTGACCTTTCGCAATCAGCCACAAATCTCTTGGGTGGCAATATAGGAAGATGCATTACGTTAATCGTCAGCCTATAAATGATCTTAATACTGAATATGTCAGAGGTTTCGCTTTCAAATGTGATTATAACAACTAACTACATCAAGCTTTTTATTTATTTATTTTTTGTGAAATAGGATTAATTGCAAAAACACGTTTTAGTTTTACTCCTTAAACATGAATGAACTATGTCAGAGTCGTGAATATTAGATGCACGGTATGGTGCGAAGCTCCAAAGCTAATGTTTGAATTTGTCTTTAAAATACTCAGCACTAAGTGAAAAACATGAGCAAAGAGACCTCTGAGTCACATTTCTTTTCTACAGTAAAATGTTTGAAGTAAGTACCGCGGGAGAAAAGATGTTTTACAGCAAAATATTTTTCCTAAGTTTTGCTATATTTTTTTAACCTTGCCGAAAAGCCACGATATTTTGCAAAAACAATCAGTTTAGTTTTATTGTAGTCTCAAAATACAGGGTGTTTCAAAATAAATAGCGGGATTTTAACATGTTATAATATTTATTACTCCAAACTTACAGCCACAAGTGATATATCAAATGAAAGAGAAACTCAAACAGCTTTGTTTGTTGACATCAGTGCGCATGCTAACAGGTACTTCTTATCTGTAACTGGTACTTCTTATCTGGATACTTTACAGCTATGGCTCTTCCCTCAACTGTCACAAGATGAACCAGAAAACTTCATCTTTCAGCAAGATGGTGCGCCGCCTCACTGGCACAATTAGGTACGCGATTGGCTTAACCTAACTGTACCCGACCGCTGGATTGACCGTAAGGGGGCCTAATGACAGGGCTTGTTTCCCATGGCCTCCACGGTCACCCGACCTAACGCTGTGTGATTTGTATCTTTGGGGGTTTATTAAGGACCGTGTGTATGTGCCTCCACTGCCAACCGATCTTCCCGAATTAAGGAACACGATTGAAACAGCTGTTGCAGCAATGACTAATGAGACACTCATCAAAGTTTGGGAAGAACTCGCGTATCGTCTTCACGTGTGCCGAGTGGTGCTCACATTGAACACTTGTAGGCTATTATGTAAAACTGTTTGAGTTTCTCTTTCATTTGATATATCACTTGTGGCTGTAAGTTTGGTGTAATAAATATTATAACATGTTAAAACCCCGCTATTCATTTTGAAACACCCTGTATTTCCGTATTTGTCTGTCAAAAGAACAATCTAACTTACCTTCGAAACGCTACAAGGGTACTGGATTTGATGAACTTTGTTTTAAGGTTTTTTTCTGTCATTTGAGTCAAGTGTGTTATTTAGTCCAGTGGTAAGTTGATTCATTCGATCTGCAAACTCCGTATTTATTTAAATCCGACATTTTCATTTTATCTTTTTTTTTTCTTCTTACAGCAAAAGCAATTCATACATAAACTTTTCTTAAAAAAGCGCAAGAATTTCTCTTTAAAGGAGTATTTATTTTTCTTTTGCTTTGAAGATTCAAATGTTTTGCTGGAATGTGCTGTAGGTAATGATTCGTCTGTACTGTTACTAATGTCGCTACTGTTTTTGATGTGCACATCTATATAATCAATGGTAAATTCGGTGTTAGCTGTGCCAATGGTTTGTTTGCATATTTTTGTTAGTTCTTGAAGGGTATCACACTCTCTTGTGCAAGCTCTTCCATTTAGATTTCTGGAACCTTTTTCATTGCAAGAGTGGGAGTCGGTGAAGTAGAATTTACTATTGCATTGTATTACTCCAAATGAAAAAGACCGTGCTATTAGAATACCCGATGTGTGATGTTCGAAAAGAGAGTCAAATGCTTTTTCTAGTGTCAATCCAATAATATTGTCATTTACTTCATCTCGTAAACTTCCATAATATGGTGGATCTGGAGCATAGTCGATTTCAAAGCTATTGTTGAAAATATTGACATCTGTTTTAATGGCATCAAAATTTCGGACAAGAAGGAAACCTGTACTGCTGATGGCTTCAAAGTTTGAGTTGTTATTGGTGAGGTTTGTGATATTTTGGTACAATTTGTTACCTTCTGTTAATATTTCGTCAAGAGTTGCAGTTTCCCATTGGTGTGGAGGTTGAATTGAGCTTTTAATTATACTTGCGAGGGCCATGGCACAGCATTGTCTTCCAGCGGTATTTGAATTGAATATTTCCCTGTTGCCTTGGTGAAATGATGCAAATAGAGTTCTAGAGTCCTCTTGAATTGGGGTGAAGACGTAAGTTATTTGTGGAATTTTATGATCATGGTAATTTTCTTCAGGTTGATATTTTTGGAGCTGAAACAATCCTTTGACATCCAATTTCACGATCTTGTTTATTTCAGATTTATGGTTGACGTCTATTTGGTTCAAAGGCTTAATACTAAAGAATAGTCCAATTATTACTGTAGTTTGAAGTTTCAAGTTTGGTATTTCAATTTTATTGATGCGTAAAGAAAAAATAACAGCTTCCACGAAAAATATTTGTTGTCCAAAATCTGCAGTGAGTTTTGTTTTTTGAGCCGAAAGTATGATGATGAAAATGAAGTAACTAGATGCTTGAAATATTGAGTTATTTTTGCAATATTTTTCAATTTCAAATGTTCTTTCATCTTGATTTCTTTCATAATTTTCAGGTATTTTTATTTTTTGTTCGACTAGTCTAGAACAAAAATGTAGAACAATAAAAATAACGTGAGCATATTAAAAAGTTTAAAGAATATTTATTTTAAAATTTGAAAAACTTCAATGTGTACGACAATATAAAACTTTCTTACCAGGGAACCACGTGATCAGTTTTTACGAAAAAAAGTCGAAATGGATAGCAATCGAAAAAATCATCTTGATACATACACTTTGCCACAAAAAATAAGTGCACCCAGTCGGAAACAAGTTACTTCACGACATTAACTATGTATGTGGTCCATTAGGAGATAGGCAAATAAGTACAAATTCAGAACGAAAGATTGTTTTATTAGGAAGTTATAACATGACAAACGTCACAAAACCACGAGCAGCATCGATTCCTCTGGTGGTTATACAAAACAAAACGCAATTTGGCATGGAATAAAGTAAGTCAATGACCCCTCCAGGGATTATGGCATAGGCTTTGCAGTTGGACAGCTAATTAACTAATATTCTTTGATGACTGCATATGTCTAGCAAGTATGATCCGAACGTGCTCTATTGTGAGAGATTTGGTGATCTAGAGGGCAATGGGTGCACCGTATTTTCTTAAACACATTATCAGAAGAATTGTGCAACGTGAAAACGAGCAATGTTTTGTCGATAAATCACACTAGAGTGACTTAATAGCACACAACCTGCATTTCGTGGGACAAAACAAATCGTTTTCTACATAGTCACAACTTGGGTTTGGGTTTTGTCGTATGCTGCTCATTAACAAATGCCGAATTGGACTACTGACCTGGCCGCTTCCACTCGCGTGTGAGTAGGTCAAGACCACCAATACTGAATCGGGATTCATCAATGAAAATGACATGCGTCCTGTCAGTTACAATCAAGCCTTTGAATAGCTTTCTGGCACGTGCTGTCATACTTTCAATCTTACTTATCTGCTCGTCTCGTATGTGCATAGTGCTCTTATCCTTATCTGACTGGCGACGAAATTTATATCAAAAGCAGCTCTCTTACCAAACTACATTCCTGCCGGGTTTCTTGGGCGCACATCAATTTTTTTTCTACGTATATATATTTTTTTGTGACAGCGTGTATTTTCGTCTGAAATTCTAATTGCATTAGTCTGCCCGTAGTCTAGAAATGAAGTTTTAAATTGTGCAGAAAATTTTTAAAGAAAAGTGCCAAATTCAAAGACTCCATGAGTAATTTTTCGCGATATTGCACCGCTTGTATCCATCAAAAAAAATTATGTGAAAGATGCCTTCCATTCCATTACTTACTGAAACTTAAGTGCAAATAATTTACGCGTCCAGAAACATGCTTCACAATACTTTTTCTACTGCTACTTATTTCAATTTTGTTCATTATTGCACTATTTTTTTTTCTTTTCTGATAAGCATGCACTGTTAAAAATTCAGGAAGATTTTCTGGTAATTGTTACTGTAAAATTGCATCGCCGACGCATCGCTGATTTTTACGGTAATTTATACCGGAGAAATAAGCGATCCCAGCGCCAACTGGTTGCTGTGGCCTACCGAGGAAACCGTAAAATTTTACAGTAACATTTGATTTTTACGGTAATAGTTACTGGCAACATGGATGCCAGTAACAATTACCGTAAATTTTCCGGAAAATTTTTAACAGTGTGGTGATAAAAATTTTCAGCATAACATTTAGTGAACACAAAAATGCACTCAGAGTGTATTCTATACTCATAGTTGCACTCTATAGATATCATGGAAGAATGGATCTATGAGAACGACTCTTTAAAATGAGTAAGTGCAATTAATAGTTCATTTTTTTCGAGGAATATTTTTCATTTTAATCTAACTATATATTAGTCTGGCTTAAAGGATTGCTTGATTTAAAAATGTAACATTTACTATTTAATTTCACCCATGTTGATTTTGACAGTGTTCTACGAGACACTAAGACTTTTGTTTAGAAAACGATAGGCGAAAAATGTCGCAAATAAACCGTGGCATACCCAAGACGGAAAAGTACTACCCTCGTCCGGGCTTTTTTGTGCTTTCGTGGTTAATAAATGCGTACTAATTCTGTTCTGCTGATATTTGTTTACACATTAATACAATAGTATTTGCAAAATCATAAGTTCAAAAGATGTATGTGGTAAAATACGTGGAGAATTAGGGTTTAAAGTACAGTGGATTCTCGCTACAACGCGATGCGACCTACGCGAAATGTCTATAACGCGAGTTTTTCAGGAGCAACGAATTTTAAAGCTAAAGCGAATTTCTCGCTCTGAACACTAAAATATTTGGAAAGGAATGGTGATGCTAGGTTTCGGCTTTGTCATTAACTGCTAAACATTGACTTAGCGAATGTATTTTCATCCTTTCAGCATCACTGCCTGCGCAAGTTCTCACACACCGCACTATAAACATAGCTTTATTAGTGCTTATTGAGTATATATCGCCACTCATTTTTCATGTATTTATTCTAAATGTGAAAGGGGATGAAATATTGTGACACATAGGCACGCTGTTTCATCTAAAGTTTGAAGATGGAAACAAAAGGTGAAAGTTTGCGGCAATTTAAGAAAAGGTAAAGATTCTTGATACGCACAGACCTTAGTTTTAATTTGAAGCTCGCAGAGTAGTGTTTAAGCAAAATGGAATTGGAGTCTGCTCTTCTACTGTATATTTTATATTATAAATAAATATTACGGGTGTTAGAATGGATGTAAATGTTATTAAAGTAAATGCGAAGCTACTGCATTTAAAATTATATTACAATGACGATCAGATTGCGCAGCAATAAACATCATCTTCAATTTTTAAGTTATAAATGTAACTTATCGTATCTTATGTATAATACTCTTACAGTGCAGTCTTATTACTACATACTGTACTGTTTTATTTTTATGTGTCTCTCTTTGATAATTGATTTTGTGCATCGTAACGGTATTTTATGTTGAATTGCAGTTTAAAAAAAAATACGGTAAAAATTCAGCTCTTTATGTAGGAAACGGTAATATATGGTTAAATGGTCTAAAATAGTTTAAAAGGTGTTATAAATATCTAAAATGTCTGATTATGTTAATAAAAAAATATACAAAAAACTTTTCCACAACGCAAAATTTCGACTTACGCGAGGAGTCTTGGAACGCATTCCTCGCGTAGGTCGGGATCCGACTGTATTTTTAAAACAGCTTATTAGTCGCAGAAAGGAAGTTCTCTTTTCTATTTCTTAATCAAGTATTCGGCATCACTCGCTTTTCAGCTATTCCTCGTCATTTTGTTTGCCCCACTCTATCAATGAGTTAAGTTTTATTTTTTGCAGCCTATTTTCCGGGCTAAATAAGTTATAGTGTTTAATTACTTATATTTAATAATTTTTGCTTAACTTTTAAAATGTGTAAAACTTTTTTAAACGAACAAAGTCGTTCAAATGAAAGAGTACAAAGTACGGGGAAAACAATGACTGGATTAATAAAAATAAAGATATTCCCCATGCCTAGTGAAATGTAAATTCGTAAGTGAAGATCACCTTTTTTTACGACTATTGCGTAGTAAGGAAGATTGCTGTAAAAAAAAACCTAGCACACCCAGCCCCTACCATTCATTTGAATTTCGACATCTTTAATTTAACTATGTTTTTCGCAACCACGAACTGCGATAGGACCCTACCCGTTGGGTTTCTTGCTTCTACAAAAGGAATAGAAAATGAAAAGAAATTCGCACCCGTCGCATTATGACTTGTGATTTAGTGGGAAGAAAACTGGGCTTCTTTGAATATTTTTAAAAAATGTATCTTCTTTGAGTTTCTTTTTTTTTTTTTTTTTTTTTTTTTGAGCAATCACGATTGCTTTCATTTGACCGTCTTTGGCGTTTGGTTCCTTTTTCAGCTTAAACAAGGGGCCTCTGCAGCACCACCGTCCACCGGTCTCTGCAGGAGCGGCGGCTCCTCTAGTGCTGAGTATTGACCCGCGGAATCCGCTTTTCCTTGGCGAAGGCGTCCATACACAAACGCAAGCTCATACACATCACACACATACACAAACACGCGCCTTTGCACACATACACACACGCCTACGTGCATACACACAGGTCTACACATACACACAAGTCCACACATGCACGCACGCGCGCCTACACATGCACACACACACCACTGCACACACACGGAAACACAACTATACGTACGTAACCGCCCAGGAGGAGGGGCTTAGGGGGACAGGATCTGTTTCTAGAAACAATAACTCCAATGAATAGGGTCCTATCGCAACTCATGATTGCGAAACACATAATTTGAATTCAAAATTTCAGAATTCAAAGTAATTTTTTATTTATTTATTTATTTATTTATTTATTTATTTTTTTTGCGCGAATAAAAGAGATAAGGAGTGAATAAAAGGTCTTTTTTTACATGTGTATTTCTGTTACCGATTGTACAACTCATGTCGAATATCCCAAATATGCGTATTTGTACAGTTGTTTCACTTCTACTGTATGTCGAAAATAAATATTTTTTTTTACTGTATATTTATTTTATGTTATTTTCTTTGAAAAAAAAATTAGAAGAATGGTAGATTGAAGATTACTTGAACGAGTTCTAAGGCCGCTCGTTATTAAATGATGGCCCTTGATGACAAAAATTCTGACAACGAGTACCGCGATGCAGATGTTTTACTGCAGTCTCATAAAATGACGCGGTGCCAGAATGAAAATAATACACAGGTATATCATTTTTTATTTATTGTGTACTAAGCTTTACGTGTACATTTGCATGGTGATGCACCTTTACATCCTTCTGTTTCTCAATTGTTACACATAATGTATTTCAACTAAAATTTCTTTTTAAAAAATTTCCTCTAATCTAGAACACGAATAATATCTAGGGCTGCGGAGTCGGAGTCGGACTGATTTTGCGGTATTGGAGTTATAGTCCGTTATTTTCCACTTGAGTCCGTAACTCTGCCAATGCTACGGCACATGAGTCTTAGTTGGATAGATTTTCAAGTAAAAAAGTCGGCGTCGAAGAGTCTAAAATTGTCCGAAGTCGGTCATTTTCCCTCCGACTCTGGTGCCGATAATCTTCTTTACTAATAATAAAGCTGAAAGTCTGTATACCTGGATCTCTGAATGTCTGTTACGCACATAGCGCCTAGACCGTTCGGCCGATTTTAAGGAAATCGGGCACAAAATTTGTTCGTAGGATAGACGTGAGCACCTCGAAGCGATTTTTCAAAAATTTGATTTTGTTCTTTCTCTATTCCAATTTTAAGAAATTTTATCGAGCAAATGGTCATAACGTGGTCGAGTAAATTATCATAACGTGTGCGAGCAAATTCTCATAACATGGGCGAGCAAATTAACATAGCGAATTCATTATCCCTTCTTTGAAAATATGCAGGCGAACCAAATGACCTTTTAAAAAAGTTATGATGGAAAACAGTAAATTTCATGTTATTTCCCCATTAAATGTTAAAATATAAAACTCATTGTTACGAAAATACGTTGCCTTACACAACAGCAATGTTAACAGCAATCATAATGAAAATTTTAAATCAAGGCTTCTCCGGAGAAGCAAGACATTTATTTCTTTCTTAGGAATTGTATCCTCATCTTTCTACATAAATGGCTGTATTTCTGTGTCTATGTATGTCCGGGGTAATTTTCAAAACTACTGGACCGATTTTAACCATTTTTTCACCATAGATAACTACATTATCAGGGAGCAACTTAACCCGAAATTGCTCGCGCGACCAAAACGAACGGGAGTGCTTGCGCAGGGTATCTCATACCCGAGGAGGTTTTTTAGTGATTTCGAGTTAAATTTTTTTTTCAAAAAGGTTGAAAATGCAAATAAGAGAAAAGAGTATAATTATAAAAACACTTTCTTAAAAGACTTGCATTCAATTTCTACATTTTTTTTGCTAATGCATGCCATATGGTCCATGCACATGTTTTTGTCACATTTTTCACACACAAAATTGGTTTTTGTCTTTTATATTGGAGCAATACAGCTTTAGTACGTTGACTTTGCTTTTTTAGCAGGGGATGCAATGTCTTCACTAGATCCTAGTTTTAATTTTAAGTCTCTTGAAAGCATTGCGTATGCTTTAGTTCAGAACTGTAGCAGAAATACTCGCACAGGGTATGATTCACCCGTAGAAGTCAATTCCAAAGAAACTAATTTTAAAATGTCCCCACCGTTTCTACCTCTTTTAAGGTTATGAAAAATAACCTTAAATTATTTATTTAAGAAATTCAGCTACTCAAGAATCGTCCACTTCCAAAAAATAGGTGGGGAGAAATTTGATTGAAAGCGAAGAGGTGGGTATGTCATACCCTGCGCGAGCAATCTCGGCAATCTCGGGTTAAGCTATAATTTATTTCTAAAAAACGCAGTTTAATTCTTCTACTTCTGTGCTAAACAACGCAATTTGATCTTGGCAAGAGAAAGCGAGTATGCGTCAGGACGGTAAGTCATGAGTCAAAGCATCTCAGGTTAAGGATAAAACATTTAAAAGTCTTAAAATTAGAAAATATTTCGAATAAAATTTACTTTGCTTTGGTAATATGTTTTATGAAATAACCTTATATTAAGCAGTAATTTTTTCTGACTTCCTGTTTTAAGGGGTCATAGTACCTTTCAAGCAATTTTTTTTAAATTTAGGTAAATTCTATTTTTGGTTGAAACCATAACATGCTTACTTACTTTGTAATAAATAATTTTTTTAAAAAAATTTAAAATGTTGCTTACTTTTTTTAAAAAATTCAAAATATTTAGGAAAATTTCAATTTTTTAAAATCTTTAAGGCCTTTTTTGTTTTTAAACTAATATAAAAAAAAAATTTTTGCTAAACGATCACAATCATCATCTCTAAAAATCTGTGAATTCATTTGCTTTTGTGCTTACTAGAAAATTTTCTGTGATCAATTACGGAAAAAATCGTAATTTTTTCCAAAAACATTTGGTTTTTAAAGGTATAACATGCTCTGAACATTTGAGTAATTTCTAAAATGCTTATCCAATGCACAGTTTTGTTAAATATGTTATCTTAATTGTAAAAAGTGTTACTTTAAAGCTGTATCTTTAATAGAAAAAAATCCTTAGGGATTCTTATGACACGGAAACACAAAAAAAACGATCATCGAGAAAAATCAATTTAAAGCTTTCTTTTTGCATAAGAACACATAGCGAGCATGACCTAAAACCATTCATAACTTTTTAAATATTTGACCTAAAGCAATGAAACTTTCCCCCTGTGTTTAGTTTCGAAATAAGCAATAAAATTTTTTTTGATCGTTAGGTCATTATTGAGGTGCTGTAACCCCTTAAAGAAATGAACATTATGATCAAAATTCAGAAATAAATGAATACGAGCAGATCGTTTTTCAGTAGTTTAAAGCAATATCACCAAGTGCAGAGATGGCAAACCTTTTTACCACTAATGGCTACATTAAAGTTTGGTAGTAATACAGGAAGCCCAAGCCGAAAAGGTCATAAACTAAGTGCAACTTTTATGTTATTAATATTATGGTTTTTGTATAGTGGCATTAATTTATTGCAATTAATGGAAATACAACTTTGAGGGGGTTGATTATGCTGCCGTAGTCAGGTATACGGCAGTATCTGCAGAAATGAGTTTTTGAGATGAAAAAACGTGTTTCGGGTTCAATACTAACAATAGGGATTTTTTCGCGCATTTTTCTCGGCGGAAACCAAGTATGCAAGCTCGTACAATAAAGCGATCGAGCAATAGCTGTCAAAAATGCAATGCAAGAAAAATGGGAAATTTACACTTACTGCCCTTTATCTGCTCACGGCAGTATAATTTAACATAAGCAGTTACAATTAGAGCTATAAGTACAGTCGTCCCTCGCTACTTCGCGCTTTGACTTTCGCGGCTTCACTACATCGCGGTATTTTCTAGTTTTTTTGAGCAATCACGATTGCTTATTGTTCTCATTTGACTGTTTTGATGTCCTATCATTTTATTTTCGCAACGCCACCCTCCGCACCATCACCGTCGACCGGCTCCTCACGATGCTGCTCCTCTAGCGAAAGCCGTCTCCAGGTTGCATCCATGTCTTACACACACGCGCATACATACACGCACGTGCAAACAAACACATACACACGCATACATACACCTACACACATACACAAACGCATACATACACCTACACACACACACACTCATACATACAGACACCTAAACATACACACACCTACACACAACTACCCACACACTAATGCCTACACACACATACACATCCCCCCCCCCCACCACAAACACTCATACACACAACTGCCTACACACTCATACCTGCACACAGGCACAAACACACACGCCTACATACACACACACACACACACCTACATACACACACACACACACCTACATACACACACATACACAAACACATACATACACCTACACACATACACAAACACATACACACACACGCATACATACAGACACCTACACATACACACACCTACGCACAACTACCCACACACTCATGCCTACACACAACTGCCCACACACTCATACCTGCACACAGGCACAAACACACACGCCTACATACACACACACATACACACACACACACTCGTGATTGCGAAAAACATAATTTAAATTTCAGATGTCAAAATTCAAATTAATTATTTAGCCTTTTACAAAGTGTGTCTTTTAAGTAAGGTAAGCTTTTATCTAAGGTCTGAGGGGCTAGTTGTACGTGGAGGTGTAAAATCGCAGAAGAAAGTGTAGGGAATCGCTATGTCATTTTAACCGTTAAGCACTAACTGGAAAATATAAATCACCGTATTATTACTACGGGATAAATACATCTGTAAATGGTGTTCAACAATGCACTAGCTGTTAAAGTTGTGTACGTAAATAAAGAGGAAAGAATGGGGGCTCCTACGGTCACTAACGGACAATTTATTCTTCATCGAACAAGTTGAGGTTTTTTCATAGACTAGTTGTAGTGTGTAAGAAGAGCGTGTGTGTGTAGTTTATTTCCGAATAATTAACAATGTGATATCTATATTGCGTCTAACATAATATATTGCACAAAATATAAGAAAATTCGTTAAGTAATACAAGTGTAACGGTGGCTAAGGGTGCTGTTTTATGTCTGGGGTCTCTAACTATGATTTAAAAAAAAACCTATTTAAATTGCCGTAAGTAAGTTTTGTGTGCTCTAAGTAAAAAATTATATACAGAATCTTACTTCGCGGAAATTCAGTTATCGCGGTAAAGTCTGGAACGAATTAACCGCGGTAAACGAGAGTTACTGTAGTTACAATTAGATTTATTTATTTTTTATTTTATTTATTTCATTTTTATTTATTTACTTATTTTTTGGCATCTACACCAAATTAACTTATTATTGCAGCATTAATATAATATTTTTATTATCTATTTTAAAACCACTTTAAATGAATATAATCAAGTAGATGCATTTGAAATATTTTTTAATGTACACATGTAGTCAATCATCGGATTCGCTTTTTAAAGTGTATTTATTTTTGAATTGATAAATATGCTTAGAATTGCTTTAGATTGATGAGATCTAAAGCTTACCCATTATTCTGTCTCCTTCTGTAGAAGAAAAAGCAGGTAGCAATGCCAGATAAGAGTCCAGTGTAAAACACAGTTGCTCTCATCTGAAAATAACAAAATTATGTTTTGGATCAATAGTAAAAGAACAGTTACAAAACAAGCAGCCTTAATGTAATGAGAAACGACATTTTCTGCAACAGGAGAAACTTACTTGAAAGCTTGAAAATTAGGAATGAACTTACAACATGTTTGAATTAAGTAAAAATCCGACGTAAATAAAGCACAAATTATCAAGACAAATTGTAATAATCTTGACAATGCACTGTTAAAAATTTTCCGGAAAATTTACGGTAATTGTTACTGGCATCCATGTTGCCAGTAACTATTACCGTAAAAATCAAATGTTACTGTAAAATTTTATGGTTTCCTCAGTAGGCCACAGCAACCAGTTGGCGCTGGGATCGCTTATTTCTCCGGTATAAATTACCGTAAAAATCAGCGATGCGTCGGCGATGCAATTTTACAGTAACAATTACCAGAAAATCTTCCTGAATTTTTAACAGTGTGTGAGCTTCATTTATGATGGATTTTCACTTCATATATAAGCGCAAAGTAAACTTGATCATTTTTCATTCAGCAACTAAGTTATATGTTTACGAAATACGATTATTATTACTTAAAATCAATCGTAATATTTAAAATAATTCTTTCCCATTTGATCAACAACTCTTTTTGAGCAATCACGATTGCTTATTGTCCTCACTTGACCGTCCTTGGCGTCCGGTTCCTTTTTCAGCTTGGACCAGGGCCCTCTGCAGCACCACCGCCCGCCGTCCTACAGGCGCGGCTGTCCCCCGGTCCTGAGCTATCCGCTTGTCCTGATCGGAGGCGTCCATGTCCTACACACACGCACGCTCCCACACAAACACACGACTTCACTCACATACACTTCGCATACGCCTACGTGCATACACACAGGTCTACGCACACACACAACTATGCACAGGTAACCGCCTAGGAGGAGGGGCAGGCTTGGGAGGACAGGACCCGTTTCTAGAAAGAATAATTCCAATGAGTAGGGCCCTGTCGTGATTGCGAAAAACATAATTTGAATTCAAAATTTCAGAATTCAAATTAATTTTGTTTTTGTCTGTTAACGGTATCTTAAATCGCGATAAATATAACCAAGTATGAGGGAATCATTCCTGTTATAAAATACTGCAATTTATTCTTTGAAATTTTAGGTTTAAAGATCTCTGTTGAGAGATAAAATGAAAAAAAAAAAATTTTGCCTTACTTTTGGAGAACTTCTCTGAAATTCAAAATAAAATTGAAATATCAAAGCGCTTAGGTTGGAATTCAACGCTATGCGTATCTCATCCACCTAAAAATGAAAAATTAAACCCAATTCCCTCTGTTGAAGATCTATTGTATTGTTGCAACAAAGAAATGGTGCCTGGTTAGTTAGTATTGCCATAAGTGTCCTTTTTTGGTAACAATACGTTGAATATTTACTGTTGGAATATTGTTCTTAAAAAGCTTAAAGGAGCCGCCATCTTTGAAACAAAAACTGCATTTAATTGAATGAAAAAGAAAGATCTAAAGAAAAATAAAAAAATAAGGTGCATAAAGACTAGAGATGAAAATAGTAGGAAAAAAACCGGAAAATTTCCGAAGAAACGAAAAAAAAAAAACCGTTTTTTTTTCGAAGGAGTTTATTTCCACTGCGGAAAAATTGAAAAAAATGAATTTTTTCAACTTTTCAGGAAGTTTTAATTGAAATTTTCAGCAAAAAGTGATTAGAAATTTCTCACACTTAAATTCTGATGCAATTCCCCCCTCCCCCTTGTATATTAAAATACTGTAACTTTAATGCAAGTTGTTGCATGATAATATAATTTGCATATATATCAAAAAATGTTTAATAATACTTTTTGCAAAAAAGCTTAAACCAATATCCTTAGTCAAGAATTTTTTTTCCTTCTTCATAAAACACACAAGCATAACTTTAATCACAAAACTATGTTTCTGCTGACTGTGTGAAACAAATGTACAGGGTGCGGCAGAAAAAAAACCCGGGCAAGTAATCTTCCATGGAAGTTCATTAAAAATTAATAAATTAACAAAACAAAAAAATAATAATATGAGAAGACCTTTAGAAATCAATAAATTTAATTGTTTTCAAACTGGCAGCCTTTTGCACATCCAAGGGCCTCAAGTTTTACCTTTAATCAATCCCATTCCCTATGAAGCTATTGGTTTAGAGAGTCCAAACTTTTGTGTAGTTTCGGGTAAAGCTTTGACTCTAAAATAGGCCATACAGTGTAATAAATAGAATTGAGGTATAGCTAATAGAGCGTTCACTCTTTAGATGATATCATGGCAAAAACAATGCACCTTGCACCACTCTCGTCTTTTTGGCTATATGAACTGGTGTGGAGAAAAATTAAAATGTCCGTTCTGCATTGCTAAGGTGAAGTGCTCATAGGTCCACAGAAGTAAAACAGCTTCTAAAATGTCCTTCTGGTACAGTGGCGGATGGGCCCGGCGGGCCGCCTCTGTTGGGGCCGCATTGAATCTTTCAATTAAATAATACAAAAAAAAAAAGATATTTCTTTTCTTTCCTTTTTTTTCTTAATTAAAAAAAATAAATATCTCTGAAAATTTCATAATAACCCGGTATATTTCTAAACGACTTATATAAGAAAATCGCTGCTAGAAAAGTAATGGTTACAAAATTCAAAAAAAAAAAAAAAAACTCCGCAAACTTATGCTGTGAGCAATCAGATATTTTACTGTGTGTCTGTAAATTCATCGGTCGGCCGATAAGACAACTTTGTTGCATAACTGTCCAGGACCTTCTATTACCTTAACAGCTGCCTGTAATAATAGTCTGTAGGGGACAATGAACATGTAAAGGCAGGGTCGTCGCCAGGGGAAGCGAAGAACTGAAGCTGCCAATTTTAATTTAGGGATGAACAAGATAAAAAAAAAGAAAAGAAAGAAAACGTTCTCAGTATTAAAAAAAAAAGCAGTAACATAATACCAAGTGGAATTCCCCTAACAAAAAGTATTTTTTCAGCAAAATTTTGAAAGAAAATGCAACCCTTGAATATTAAACAATTAAACCTTTGAATATTATTTAGGAACATATACGGTTCTTTATTATAATTTACCTAAGTAAAAGCAGCTGAAATTTTTCGGAACATTCTGACAGACTAAGAAATTTTTTTTTCAACGAAAAAAGTATTCAATACATAGTACAAACCTATGACATGTTTCAACTTAGTATAATAAATGAATAGATTAATAATTATGGCGGTTTCATAGGGGCATGCGTTAAACAGAAAAAAAAAGTTAAAGTGCAGTAGGGGAGATTTAAAATATTGTAATAAATACCAAGAGTTTGAATGCATAAATCGAAAATACAATAAAACTTAAGATATTCTAGCTGGTGGATATTTAAAGTAAAATAAAGTTGGGAGGAGACCTACGGTGTCACTGAAAAGTACCACATCAGTCCAAAATGTTAAAAGATCGTTTTAACGAATCAACACTTTACACTTTAATTGCAAACAAATTCAAACACTTTAATTTCATTACGCAATGTTTTAATTTCAAACAAATTCAAACAGCAGGTTGGAAATTGAAAATTTCACTATGAAAAAACCAAAGAACTAAAATGATTTTGGAAAAGAAATACTGCGGGGAGGTTTTCCCATAACATTTGTATCAATAATTCAATAAAATGATAGGGAGTCAGCAAAGAATGCGGAAGGGAGAAAGATCCTCGAGCCCTACCATTCCTTTTACACCTCCAAGGTAGGTTCAAAACGAGTTTTAAAACTATTATTTTGAATGAGTGCAGGGAAAGTTTCTAAATCAGAACCCAGTCCTATCTCCTATTGCCTATCGTTACCAAAAATGGCCTACATCTTGTATTTAGGACTTAAAATTCAAAAAGCTTCCAGGAGAGTGATCACCCAAATCCTGCAGAAGAACTTCCACCTCATCGTTAAGGATAATTTAAAATTTAGTCTTTAGGACTACAATTTAGAAAATTTTCAGAGGTCATCGAATCTCTCCTTCCCTTTGTATCACCAAAGATGGTCTGAAATTTCATTTTTAGGGCTGCGATTCGGAAAATATTTCTAAGAAGAGCTCTCGAACCCTTGGTAACATCAGTGAATTTCATCTACGATTGTGTTTTAGAATTCAAATTTCGAAAAATTACCAAAGGAAGGTCCCAAAACAGCTTTACCGACTAATATTACCAAAGATCGTCAGAAACTGCATTTTAAAAGCTAACTTCGAAAATTCTTCGCACCCAACACGCTCGCCGTCCCCCTCACGCCATTGAAAGTCGACGAAAATAACACTTTTTAGCTTTAATTTCCAAGAATTGTCGGTCCCCTTTTACGCTATTAAAGAAGACCTACAATCCTTTTCTTTAGATTTCAGTTACGAAACAATTCCTGGAGAACACCCTCGAGTCTATTTCCCTTACATTACCTAAGATCATCTAGAATGCATTTTTAAGACAACTAATTAAAAAAAATTCCCGGAGGGGGGGGGGGGAAGATCGGATCTTTATTATCATTAACATTGTCAAAGATAGTTTAAAGATGTTCATTGAAAATATACATTCTCTTTTCACGCGATATCGCGTGAAAAGTTCCCCGTCAAACACACACACAAGCGTTATTACACATAAGACTTTGAAATACTTGGGAGGGGTGGGGATATCTATCGGTAACAAACTTGTTGAAGAACTTCAGTTTCAAAAAACATCACCTTTCCCCCCAAAGAGTGTCAATTGTAACCTAAATTGGCGCATCGGGAAATTCAATTGAGAGATTTTGCCTAGAAAGAATTCTTGAACGCCCTCCTTTCTCCCCAGTGTTTCCAAACATTGCTTACATATACGTTTTAAAGCTCTGATTTTGAAAAAGTTTTGGGAGGATTCTCCAAAACCCCCTCTCGCAAATATCGCCCAAGGTCATCTAAAAATAATATAACAATGCGTTTTTGAAGCTACAATTTCAAATATTTTCAGGGGAGTGCCCCCGAACCCCCCAACATCTACACGAATATTACACTTTTAAAAAACATCGCCTTCCCCCCAAAAAGCGTCAACTGACACCTAAATAGGCGCTTGGGAAACTTCAATTGAGCAATTTTGGCTAGAAAGAATTCCTGAACACCTTCTCTTCTCCCCCCCCCCCATAGTGTTTTCAAACATAGCTTTTACATATACGTTTTAGAACTCTGATTTTGAAAAAGTTTGGGGAGAATTCTCCAAATACCTCCACCCGCAAACATCGCCAAGATCATCTAAAAAGTCTAACAATACGTTTTTGAAGCTATAATTTTAAAAAATTTCCAGGGGAGGACCCCCGAACCCCCCATCATCAGCACGAATATTACACTTTTCACTATGCAGGTTTTCGTATTATTGATTATTTTTCTCCGCATTCGTAAACGCAGTTCTCCTAATTTGAATCCTCAAATTCTAATGGTGACTCCCTTCTAATACTAGAAGATGTATCATCCGCTTTATCTTTTACATCTGAAAAAAAAGGTGATAGGGGGGGAACGTTTCCCCTTCAAGGAGCAAGTCTTAAGGGGCCGGCTGGCCTGTAAATGCCAGGGCCGGTTCATGCTGTCCGATCCGTCGTTGAAAAATACTTTTAAAATCTTGGAAACGGCCCCATTGTGACAGTTCCCAGTGAGATCAAAATTCGATTGGTTGATAGCTTTCATGGTCGAATGATTGCAGTTATCATTCACCGTACTGGTATCAACAAAGCTGAAATGTTTGAAATTCAATATGTATTTTATTTATGTATTTCTTATTTGAATGTACTACTTGTATCTTTACGTATAGGCTCCTTGGGAGACGGGCTGTCAGTTGAGTCTGGGAGGCTGGCCGAGAGAGGGCGCTATCACGCTACGAAATTACAAAATGCGCTACAGAATGAATACAGAGCTCATCCTCAAAGGTGTCAGCGTTCACATACCAGCAGGACAAAAGGTGATGACAATGTTTGTTTGCGTATGCATTTCATAATTTTTATCGCATAATAATATGACTGATGTAACTCAAAAGGTAATGCAAAGATTCAAATGAAAATTGGTAAACAGATGAAGCCGATGGGAACAGGTGCTGATTCGTTTCCATTCTCTCCAAGAGGGTGGCTCATTTTTGTTTTCAGTATGACTGCTAAAGCTTT
Organism: Uloborus diversus; assembly: GCF_026930045.1. Lineage (NCBI taxonomy): Eukaryota > Metazoa > Arthropoda > Arachnida > Araneae > Uloboridae > Uloborus > Uloborus diversus. The sequence goes on from NC_072732.1 coordinate 9,483,227, forward strand.
AGATTAATTCAAGTATTGAAACAAAAACTAAAATACGAGAGGACCTCACTGATTAAGTACTTATTTATTTTTTGTGCCAATCGCTTTCAACTACCGCCAAGACACCAAACTGCGCCAACTTTGTTTAATAGCGAAATTTCAATTTCCTTCACATTTTTCTCAAATGTATTTATTTATTTATTAGCTATTTTACGTTTCGTTAACTCTTCCTTTCCTGAAAAAAAAATAATGACATTGTTCTTAGAGGATAAATAAAGCTATGCAGTGGCGTATGCAGGATTTTCTCGAGGGGGGGAGGGAGTAATTTTTTCGAAATATCAATAAAAAAAAATTTTGCCCTCCTCCCGCCAAAAGGAATTTGGAAGTAAAAAACTTTTGCTGATGTAATTGCTTTTTCTTATTTACATAATCGAATCAAAAAAACCTAGAAACTGCTAACAGTTTGGATGATATACAAGTTTTTTAGGTAGACTCAAAACGAGGAAGAAGAGTTGCCCCCCCCCCCCCATCATACGCCACTGAAGCGATAGCTAAAGATATAGTTTGTTTGGAAAAGAAAAAGAAAAAGTTTGAAAAGTACAGTTATTCGTTTGTGTGAATATTGAAGCCGTGAAATGAAAACTCATTAAAAGAGGTTGAAAATTTATTTATTGGTTGTTTTTAGAAACATGCTTTTGTGAAGTTACGCATTTAAGTTCACTGTTCAGAGTTAACAAACTAGCTCATATATAAAACATAAGTAATTTTTGCGCTTGCAGTACAGTTAAGTCATACTGTTCACATAATAAGGAAAAGAGTTATTTTCATTCGCTAATTTCAATGTTTTTTTAGGTTACCAAATTAGTTGTCCAATTGTAAAGTGATATTGAAGTACTTCTTCATACAGTTCTAATTGTTATTGAGTCCAAGTTTGAACACATATTAAGTTCTTCTTTCGATGCGTGTGGTTACTCTCATCCATCGAAACTGTTAAAAAACGCAGATTAGCTGTTTCTGCTCTGTTGGAAGCTTCTCAGCCGTCGACAGGCGATTCTCATCGACGTTGCCCGGGGAGCACCACGTGGAGGTGACTTCCTTCGCTCCCCAGGAGGCCACCCTTTCCAAATCCGATGTTATACCTTCTGTGGCCTCCCGAGACTTTCCGGAGAACTCTCTTTCTCTCTCCCCAACCGCTGTTTCACACTTTCATTCTCTACCAACATAGTCCTCTTGTTTAGTGTTAACGTCTGCGAAAGGAAAAAAGAATGTGTTATAGAGGAGTTGAAACAGTCAGAAACACGAATACCAACTCTTTTGCGCATGTGAATTTTTGAATGTCGTAAAAATACTTACTTGCGTGTTAACTTGGACGCAATCCGTTGAAAAAATCCTTTCTTTTTGTTTGGATTAACGCCGAAAGCGTACCAGTTGTCATCTGAAAATTGAAAAAGAAGTAATTATTACCACTGCTGTAAATGTCTCAATTCATGATTTTTTAAATTTTTTTTTAATTTTTTAATTAAAATTTATTTTTGTTAACTTTCCTCGATCATAAATCCACTTTTTATAGTAAAAAACAAAACTACTCTAGTATCCTGCATAATTGCAGGGGCGTGCAAAGGGGGGGGGGGTCATAAATCCACTTTTTATAGTAAAAAACAAAACTACTCTAGTATCCTGCATAACTGCAGGGGCGTGCAGGGGGAGGGAGAAGAGACACCTGTTGGCCCGAGCCCAAGCTTAAAGGGAGCCCAAAATTTTCAAAAAGAGGGTTGAAATCTATTTAGGATGTATGGGTAAACGATATGGAGGGGGGCCGCAAAAGTCATTTGTAACGGGCCCCAAAACCTCTGTGCACACCCCTGTCAATCATACCTTTTGAACCTGCATAATTGTCTTATACTAGTACGTATTGCGTATCTATACTAGTATCTATTGCGTTACAACTACTGAAAATCACTGTTGTAGCCTCAGTAAAAATGTTTTCTCCATATCTTGCTCTCATTATATAGTTGTTTAAAAGTATTTTTGATTATGTGAAGAATGTTGTTTGAACTATATCTTTCCTGAATCCTTTTTTTTTTTTTTTTTGTACCTATAATTAAGACTTGAATTCCTCCATAAATGAACTGAGTGAGAGTCTAGGGAGAAGAGTGATTTTAGCCTACTCGGCTCTCGCTACATCTACGTAGGCAATTGTTATGTAAGCCCATGCTGCGTGATATGGCTATAAACTGGACAAGTACAAGAACAGTAACTTTTAGTTTTTACTTTTTGTTGTCAATAACTTTTTATTTTAAAAACAAGTTAAAACATAATCTCCCTTTAGATCTTTTCTATACATCAAACATTTGAATAGTAACGGAACGCGTTAAGTTAGATTTTGAGACGTCAAGTGGAAAACTGAAAAAACAAGTTCAAAAAAAAAAAGTTTTTCAAAGTTACCATGAATTAATGAGTCAAAAGTTGTCTTCCATAGATAAATGGTTTAGAATAATCCTTATACTATCAAAATCATTTGCATTTATGACTGAAACCATAGGGATATAATATTCAGTTTGTGAGAAGTTGTAAAAACTCAAAAATGACAATAACTAACTTTAGACCTTCTAAAATTCGTAATGGATACTGCTATTAAAACTAGTGAATGAGATAGTATTTTGCGCATACATACCATCTAAGCTGGTCTTCTTTACGTAAGGTTTAATGTTTGTTGTATCAGGCCATTCAAGTGGTCCATCTGCGTAGATCCACGGGGCCAATGGAAATGGGTCACAGCTGAGCTTGCTGGACTTTTTCCATTTGAATATTTTCGATTTGATTTTCAATTTCTTATGTTTATCCACATTGGATGTCTTTTTTACATCAGGCCTTGGAGTGGGCCATTCGAGGGGTCCATCTGAGTAAATCCAAGTTCCCAGTTTAAATGGTTCACAGCGCTTCTCATTGAGCTTAGGAGTGTCATATTTAATGCCATTGCATTTTTCTTCGTCAAAGTTCAATTCAGTAAATTCATCAGGATTTTTATTTTGTCCCATGACGTCATTGATATCAGATGAGTAAAATTTCAATCCAGTATCACCTCCATCCATGAAATAGGCGTCTTCATTGAATTCAAAGGGGTCGATGTTTTCAAATGTTTTAAATCCAAATTTATCCTCTTCAAATGCCAAGTCCATGGGTTCATTTTTTATATCAGTTTCATTTGCCAAGTTCAAGCATATGTTTGCGTCATCTGCAAAGAGGTCGATGATGTCAGAGGTTTTGTATTCAAATTCTTCCTCTTCAAATGTCACGTCCATGTATTCATTCAAATCAATTTCTTTCCCCAATTCTTCGTCGTCAACATAAATGTATGCGTCGTCTTCAAAGACATGAGTAAGTTTGGTCGGAGAAGACATTGTCAATCCAATAATATCTGAAAAGATGCAATTCAATTTTGTTTTTATAAAGAAGCGTAAGTTTTTTTTTTTTCTCGCTTTACCGCAACCAGTAAAACGTACAATATACATAAATATATATATTTTATTTTATTTTAATTATTTCTTTATTTGTGCGTGTGTTTATGTATTTTCATCGCTTATAGGAGTAAGCATTGAAATTAAATATCTGCGTCACCTTATTGGTTTTGTGCAATTGTAAGCTAAAGAAAAACATGTAATATTTCCTATTATTCAAATGTTAACTTTTTTTCATTTGCGTCTTCAATGCTACTTCTGAATGAATTGCAATCTACTGAGGTTAATTGTCTGGTTAAAAGTTTCTGTAAAATACTTCTATCGTTTTTTGCTTTAGGATTTTTAATTTTTCAGTTCATTTTTACCGTTTACTGCTTCATTAGAAATGAGTATCAGAACTGCTCCTGAATAAGCGTCATGTGATTCTGAAAACTTTGCTACAATATTTTCATTGCAGCTCAGTAGCAATGTCAGAAAACCTAAAGACCTTGTACGCCGAGGACCCGGATTCGATTCCTGAATATTGTTGGTCGATATAGGTTTTCCTACCATCATATCACAGTGGTTCGGATCCCACTCAAAACTTTAGGTCCCTCCAGTGAGCACTAGAAGTGCTTCGTGGTCGGCCTGCTTGCTTGGCCAAACATACTTGCAAAAGATGGTCTATTGTATGATTGTTTTGTGTGACAGTCAATCAAGATTTCATAGTGATAAATGCAATTATGTAGCAAAGGTTAAAGTTCTTAAGTTTCGATCAAATGCTAAAATGCATCGACATTTTCGATGTGTTTTAGCATTTCCAAAAAGAAAAGTGGGGGGGGGGACAAAAAAATTCATGATCATGAATTTCTTGCATTTGTCCATTTTAATTTCAATACTCAAAAGGCAGCACACACAGTTTGTCCCAAAAGTAACGGAACTCATTTTTTTGCCACGAGACTATATTGCCCACACCTGCGTGAACGGTTGGAAGTGGTAGAGGGGGACTCTAATCTTTCCAGAGACACCAGGTTCAGTTGTTTACGAGCTCTCGGAGCGGTGGAGGTCAAGTTTAGTGAACCTCCGCGCAGAGCCTCGTCTTGGTGTGTAGGATGGAGAGAACTTTGAAACAATGCTATGTGATAAAATTTTGCGTCAAACTCCAAAAGACGGCAATGAAAACGTTTTATTAGTTCACTCAGACCTTCAAGGAGGATTGCTTGTCGTACTAGCAGGTCAAAAATGGGCACAAGTTGTTCAAAGATGACCGGGAGGAAGTTGCCGATGAAGCTCCTTCTGGGCGTCCATCATCATCGCGAACGGACGATTATGTCCCTCGTGCGCGAGATTTGCTGAACAAAGACCGCCGAATGAGTGTTTGTTTGATGTCAGAACAATTAAATTTTCCTAAAACAGATTTTCATCAAACTGTTAATAAAGACTTGGATTTGCACGAAACTTTTGTCTAAAGCCTTGTCCATTGTGGACTCCTATCTGACACGGGCCGGTATTTCAACGGTGCCACAGACCCCCTATAGCCCCAGCAGACTTATTCTTGCTTCCAAATGTGAAAAGGGAGCTGAAAGGAAAGCATCTGGAGAACCTGTATAACATTCAAAAAACCAGGACGAGGTGCCTTAACAGCATTCCCAAAAACGATTTTCAGAGGATCTTCGATGCATGGAAAACACATGGTCAAAGAAGTATGAACCTTTGCCCACAGCAGGAAGAGACTATCTTGAAGAGTATTAAGTTTTATTAGATGTTTGAACAAAAAACTGTTTTTTAGAAAAAAGTTTCGTTACTTTTGGGACAGATTGTGCATAAAGTTCCTTGTGTGCTTTCTTATGAAATTTCCTTCATTTCAGTTTGGTTTATCTGGTAGCAATTTTGTGGGTATCTTCCAAGAGTAACATAGCCATATTTCAGAGAGAAAAAAGAATGAAAATATATCAAAAAAAGTTTATCACTGAAAAACTTTAAAGTCAGTCGTTTAAAATGTTTAACTTGAATTTTTTATAGTCCTCTGAAACATGTACGGAAATAGTTCCAAAAACTTCCTAAGAATTCTTCACTGTCAAAATAGTGAAACATTTTTTTTTTTTTTTAGTTTGCAACAAAAAGATGTTTCAAAGATGGGATACATTTCGTTTTAGCTGTAGTTTCCTTGAATACAGAATGTATTTCTATTGAGGAAAAAATTTGTCTGTTTGCAATGCTATGTCAGCGTTAAATAAAATAAAGGTGCCAAAACTTAAACGGCGTGTAATCAAATCCGCGTAAAATAAACCAGCGTAAAACGAGGATCTATTTTATTTGGCGAACTTCATCACTTATGAACGTGAACGTCATGCTACAACACAAAGATGTCTTTCCACAAAATGTAAGCTCGTGTGCAAGATATGATGAATTCAAATGCTGTAAATAAAATTTTAACCCCTCGAGCAAATATTTTATTACGCTTAAGACTGGCAATCTCGTTTTTATTTACGTTTGCATTTGAAGGCATGTGAATCTCACAATGGCAGAGAGAAGATGCGTTTTGAATATTTTGCGGAATAAATGCCAAATCTCATAGTTACGTAATGATGCAAGATGAAGGAAATTTTTTTAAGGATAAGCATACATTTTATGCATGTGTATCAAACAAACGATATAAACTTTTAGATGGACTCGCTTATAAACTTCAATTTTCAGATCTAAGTATACTGTTAAAGGTGTGATCTATGAAAACTGTATAAGTACCTTAATAACAGAGTTTTTAAACGTGAAAAATTACGAGCTTAAACAGATTTTATTTCTGTAATTTGATATGAAAAGGGAAATTTCTATTTCTAAATTTGAAACTATTATAATGAATGCTATTATTTTAGATTGGTCTATGTATACAATTTTCTAAATCTTGGAAAGAAGCCAAATAATATGACTTTTTTAAACTAATCTTTTTAATATCGGAAACGTTTAAAAACTGAGTTTTACTCAGACTTTAAATCTATGATTTGCAAAAGCCGACATTGATTCAACAGAAAATAATTTTAACCTCTGTACTTTTTATTTTAAATATTTTTAAATGCGATCTCCTTCAAATGTGACTATAGAAGTTTATCAATTAATATTAATGGAAATCGTCCACAAAAATTAATAAGATCAAAAAATTACCTTTTATAATCGTTTGAGAATTAAAACTTGCTACAGCAATGATTTTTTTCCTCAAAATGATTTTTAACAAAGTGCAGTGCATCGTTACGATTATTGCAGCAACAAAACGCTCTTTTAATTGTTGTTAACAAATAAGACATTTTGTGTTGAAACATTGTCATAAAATGCTTTGTTGTGGAACAATGCGATAAGACATTTTATTAGGAGCAGTAATTATTAAGTACTAGGGGTTCCACTCCCTTGAAGACTAGAAACTAATACGAGTCCTGTTGTAAAAAAGAAAAAAAAATATTATATTAATTTGAATTTTTGGCATCTTGAATTCAAATTATGTTTTTCGCAATCATGAGCGTGTGTGTATGAATGCGCGTGTGTGTTTGTGTAGACGCATGTGTGTGTGTTGTGTAGGTGCATATGTGTGGGTGCGTGTGTGTGTATGTATGCATGCATGCATGTGTGTGCGTGTTGTGTATGCAGTGCTGTGTGTGTGTAGGCGTTCGTGTGTGTATGTAGGCATGTGTGTTTATGTCTGTGTGCATGGGTATGTGTGTGTGTTTAGGAGTGTGTGTCTGTGCACAGGTTGGAGTGTGTGTTTGCGTGTGTGTGTAGGATATGGACGCAACCTGGAGACGGTTTTCGCAAGAGGAGCAGCCTTGTGAGGCCAGTCGACACAACGGTGGTGCTGGCAGAGGGTGCTGGCGGGAAAATAAAATGATAGATATTCAAAACAGTCGAATGAGAACATTAAGCAATCATGATTGCTCAAAAAACACACACACATACACTTTAGTTTCGAAATAACAAATGAGTTGTTGAGGAGTCGTTACAGAGAATGATATTGTATATTGTGCTCTTGAAACGTAGCATGTTACAGCTCCGTTTTTTAAATATCGTATGGAATTTTACTGTACCGTGTAAAAGAGAATTATTTTTTCCACACATTTCAATGTAAAACACAAAACCGATAAAAAGGGGGAACTTCCTTCTGGCACCGAAGTCTTCAATTTAAATAGGCAGCAAGCGTAGCCATAGTGTTCCTTGTGGCATTCTGCCATGCTAAGCACGAAAGTTGTACCTGCACTTTTAATCAAAATTGAGATTTTGTCACGAGGTGGCTCCTTGTAACATATTTCGCCCATATACAACGTTTTATGGCCGTTTCTGAATGGGAAATATTTTTTCAAAAAATCTGAAACAAATATATGAAGGTGTAAAATTAAAAAGCAATCTCTCATTTTTAGCCCAGCTGCAGACACGACTTTTGTGCTTAGCACTAGGACTGCGGAGTCGGAGGGCAAATGACCGACTCCGACTTCGGAAATTTAAGCACCTTGAACTCCCGACTCCTTTACCCCAAAATCAGTCCGACTCTGATTCCAACTCCTCAAGCACTGGCAGGGTTGCGGACTTGGATAGAAAATAACAGACTCCGACTCTTGGAACTTTAAACTTTTGATTCCCGACTCCGACTAATTTACCTCAAAATAAGTCCGACTCCGCAGCCCTGTGTAATACGGCAGCAATATATCACTTTTTTTGAGCAATCACGATTGCTTATTGTTCTCACTTGGCAGTCCTTGATGTTCCGGTTCCTTTTTCAGCTTGGACCAGGCCTGCAGCACCACCGGCGGCGGCGCGGCTGCTAATGACCACTGTCCCCCGGAATCCACTTCTGCTGGGCGGTTGCGTCCATGTCCTACACACGCATGTTCATACACAGTCGCCTACGCGCGCACGCTTTTACACACGTACACACGCCTACGTGCACACACGTAAGCCTACACACACACGCACACAACTATATACACGTAAGCACCCAGGAGGAGGGACATGCTTGGACGGGCGAGCCATTTCTAGAAACAATAACTCTAACCATTAGTCTTGTCGCAACTCGTGATTGCGAAAAACATAATTTGAATTCAAAGTTTCGGAATTCAAATTAGAGTTAAGTTTTTTTTCTTTTTAATTTAATTTATTTATTTTTCATTTAGACATTAAATAGCTAAATCGCGAATGAAGGGGTGGGTAAGGAGGGAGGAATCGTTTGAAGCTGTTTAACTATTTTGAAATTTCCGTCAATTTTTAAACCTTATTTTTCCAGAAGCCGTTTTATACCCAAGAATAAACCCATATTTATTTTTCCTATTTCTTTTCTTTCTTTCTTTTTCTTTTTTTGAGCAATCACGATTGATTGCTTATTATTCTCACTTGACTGTTTTGGTGTGCTATCAGTTTATTTTCCCGCCAGGTCCCTCTGCAGCATCACCGTCGACCGGCTCCTCACGATGCTGCGCCTCTAGCGAAAACCGTCTCCAGGTTGCGTCAATATCCTACACTTACACGCATACATACACGCACCTACACACATATACATATATACACCTACACACATACATACCCCTAAACACATACACAAACACATACACACACAAACACACATCTACACACTCACATACACACAACTACCCACACACTCATGTCTGCACATAGACAAAAACACATATGCCTACACACACATACACATAGCCCCCCCCCACACACACACATACATACCCCTACACACATACACAAACACATACACACACAAACACATACACACACCTAAACACACACACACCTACACACTCACATACACACAACTACCCAGACACTCATGCCTGCACACAGACACAAACACACATGCCTACACACATACTCCTTACACACAAACACACATGCCTACACACATACCCACTACACACAAACACACATACCCCCCCCCCACACAAACACACACGCCTACATATACACACACACTCGTGATTGCGAAATACATAATTTGAATTCAAGATGACAAAATTCAATTTTTTTTTTTTTTTTGTGACTCTTATCCTTGCTAACCTCACTACAACCTCAGCTCGTAATGGTTGTTTTGAATTTACAAATTCAAAAACGAAATTTGAGGAATCATTCAATATTGAATCGCAAAGGTTGTCTTCACCGTTAAACTGTGAAATTAATTAATGCTTTCCATTTCAATTTTTTTTCATGCAGCCTATCGAACGCTCCCCCCTCCCCTTTCATATTAAGAAAACTAAATTTACACCTCATTATTCGTTATTAGGGAATAAACCGGGAACTTGAGGAACATTGTGAATGTTGACTCAATCATTCCCCCCCCCCCCCCCACTGATGTTAGGCATATGTGATTAGTTAATGTTTTCTTGATCTATTATTTATCCTTGTAATTTCTCAAACCATTTCTTCTGTTTTCTCACGAACAGCAGTTGCTTAAGCAAAATTGAAAGTAAGCTGAAAATATATAATCAGTGGTGAAGCAACTTTTTTGCGTCAACAAAATAATCTTTATACATAAAGGTACAACTAAGCTCTGTCCGGATGTCCGGGGTAAACGTCAAAACTACTGGACGGATTTCAACCATTTTTTCGCCATAGATAGCTACATAATCGGGGAACAACTTAAACTATAATTTGTTCCTTAAAAACATAGTTTTCAAAAGTTACGGTGGAAAGCAGCAAATTTCTGTAATTTCCCCATTGAATGATTAAATATAAAATCCATTGTTAGGAAAATTCGTTGCCTAACAACAGCAATATTAAAACTAATCGTAATGTAAATTTCTAATTAAGGCCTCTCTGGAGCAAGCATGACATTTATAGCTTTCTTAGGAGTTGCATCCTCATCTTTATACATAAAGGGCTACTTCTGTCCGGATGTCCGGGGTAAACTTCAAAACTACTGTACGGATTTTAACCATTTTTTCGCCATAGATAGCTACATTGTCAGGGAGCAACTTAGACTATAATTGATTGCTAAGAAACTTAGTTTAAAAACGTCGTGATCGAAAACAGTGAATGTCATGTAATTTCCACATCAAATGGTTAAAGATTAAACCCATTGCTTCGAAAATTCTTTGCCTAACAACAGCAACATTAAAAGTAATCATAATGTAAATTTTGAATCAAGGCCTCTCTGGAGCAAGTATAATCTCTATTGCTTTCTTCGGAGTTGCATCCTTATCTTTATACATAAAGGGTTACTTCTGTCCAGATGTCCGGGGTAAACTTCTAAACTACTTAAGGGCTTTTAACCATTTTTCGCCATACGTAGCTACATTATCAGGGAACAACTTAGGTTATAATTTATTGCTAAAATCTAAATTTAAAAACGTCGTGATCGAAAACAGTGAATGTCATGTCATTTCCACATCAAATGATTAAAGATTAAACCCATTGTTTCAAAAATTCGTTGCCTAACAACAGGAACATTAAAAGTAATCATAATGTAAATTTTGAATCAAGGCCTCTCTGGAGCAAGCATGACATTGCTTTCTTAGGAATTGCATCCTCATATTTATACATAAAGGGCTAATCTCTGTCCGGATGTCCGGGGTAAACTTCAAAACTACTAGAGGGATTTTAACCATTTTTTCACCATAGATAGCTACATAATCGGGGAAATACTTAGGCTATAATTTATTGCTAAAAAACTTAGTGTAAGAACGTCATGATCGAAAGCAGTAAATGTCATGTAATTTCCACATGAAATGATTAAAGATTAAACCCATTGCTTCGAAAAGTCGTTGCCTAACAACAACAACATTAAAAGTAATCATAATGTAGATTTTCAATCATGCCTCTCTGGAGCAAGCATGATACTTATTGCTTTCTTAGGAGTTGCATTGTTATCATCTTTATACATAAAGGGCTACTTCTGTCCGGATGTCCGGGGTAAACTTCAAAACTACTGGAGGGATTTTAAACATTTTTTCACCATTGATAGCTACATAATTGGGGAACAACTTAGGCTATACTTTATTGCTAAAAAACTCAGTTTAAGAACGTCGTGATCGAAAACAATAAATGTCATGTAATTTCCTCATCAAATGATTAAAGATTAAACCCGTTATTTCGAAAATTCGTTGCCTAACAACAGCAATATTAAAAGTAATCATAATGTAAATTTTAAAACAAGGCCTCTCTGGAGCAAGCATGACATTTCTTTCTTAGGAATTGCATCCTCATCAGTATACATAAAGGGCTAATCTCTGTCCGGATATCCGGGGTAAACTTCAAAACTACTGGAGCGATTTTAACAATTTTTTCAACATAGATAGCTACATACTCGGGTAATAACTTAGGCTCTAATTTACTGCTAAAAAACTTAGTTTGAGAACGTCGTGATCGAAAATAGTAAATGTCATGTAATTTCCACATCATATGATTAAAGATTAAACCCATTGTTTCGAAAATTCGTTGCCTAATAACAGGAACATTAAAAGTAATTATAATGTAAATTTTTAATCAAGGCCTCTCTGGAGCAAGCATGACATTGCTTTCTTAGGAATTGCATACTCATATCTTTATACATAAAGGTCTAATCTCTGTCCGGATGTCCGGGGTAAACGTCAAAACTACTGGAGGGATTTTAACAATTTTTTCACCATGGATAGCTAGATAATCGGGGAACAACTTAGGCTATAATTTTTTTCCTTAAAAACTTAGTTTTCAAAAGTTATGGTGGAAAACAGCCAATTTCTGTAATTTCCCCATTGAATGATTAAATATAAAATCCATTGTTAGGAAAATTCATTGCCTAACAACAGCAATATTAAAAGTAATCATAATGTAAATTTTGAATCAAGGCCTCTCTGGAGCAAGCATGACATTTATAGCTTTCTTAGGAGTTGAATCCTCATCTTTATACATAAAGGTTTAATCTCTGTCCGGATGTCCGGGGTAAACTTCAAAACTACTGGACGGATTTTAACCATTTTTTCACCATACATAGTTACATCACCATATATAGAGTAAAGAAATATACATAGAGAGGCCCCGTCTATGGTAAGAAGGAGATGAAATTGAAGCCGGAATTGTGGGGTACAGTGGTGCAATGATTAGCGGGGTTATGATAACGTGATCACTTCGCGAGTATAGTTTTCACCAATCTCGCAAAGAGACCGTATAAAGTAGCTGGCGGATTGGTTTGAATTTTAATTCATGTATTAATGCAATTTCAAAAACGTGCTCCATAAACTTGCAACAATATCTAAGTTTAAATTAACAACCAATTGAGATTCAGTAATGGAATGTTTGGAATCAAGATGTATCATAAAATACTTAGCAAGAAGCTAAGGATCTTTGCATACAGCGGTGCAACTTTCGTCTTCAATTTCTTAGTATAGCAGGGCCTCTCTATGTAATTTCTTTACTCTATGTGATTAAACATAAAACCCTTTTTTACAAAAATTCGTTGCCTAACAACAGCAATATTAAAAGTAATTGTAATGAAAATTTTGAATCAAGGCTTCTCCGGAGCAAACATGAGTTTAAAGTCATTTAAACATTTGGAAACTCTACGTTTCGCACCCTGAGGGTAGGAGAGCTTTAGTTCAGAGTTGAAGCTTGTAGTAGAGAGCTTTTTTTTCTTCTTCTGTGCGCGTGTGTGTACTATTTAATTAAATGAAGCGCACGGTTTTTTTAGTGATCTTTGTTTTTGTTAGTTCATATTTTGGAAATTCTTCAAAATTTTAATATGCTTAAATTCGTGCTTTCGCTTCTAAATGAATATTCGGTGGTTCTTTACACTTATTGCTATTTTACTTTTATGGGTAAGGAAGAAGCTCGCTTTTTAATCGCGTCAAAGCGGTGTGTTTTGAGTTCTTTGAGTTAAAACAGAAAACGAAAGAAAGTAGCGATTGTTTCTTACAATTATTACTGACCCAGGCAACGCCGGGTACATTTGCTAGTAATAATTATAAATTTGTGAATGATATTCAAAAATACGTAAACGAGTCGGTATAAGCAATCTTTAATTATCATAAATGTCTACTGACTAACAATACAGTGTACCTAATGGTGATTAATCGTTTTAGAAGACAAATCAAGCCATGGTGGACTGTAGTAACTGGAGAGTCGAAGTCTCGATGACAGCCAGACTGAGTTGATGGTGACTGGCGCACGTTAAATCTGTCGCAGTCACCAAGTCCTCCAAGTTCACATTTCAAATCAATACCTTAGAGCCCTGGATCAAGGGTTACTCGGCTCTTGTGTGGATCAAGAGAAAGAGCTCTCTTCAGGGTCTGTACTGGAGACTCTATAGAGTAGTTAGGAAGCTAGTGTAGTGGAAAAGACAAAGTAAACAAATTCATTGAAAGATTTCAATGAAAATAAAATTGTTATTTAATGCAACTGTTTTTTTTTTTTTTTTTTTTTTTTTTTTTTTTTTTTTTTTTTGAGCAATTACGTATTGCTTATTAAACTCACTTGACCGAGGTTGATATTGCTCCGATTTTTCAGGTTACCATGACGATGAGGATAAATCTAGCTTGTTGTTTTAACATTTATTAAATGGACAAATTTTCGTCACTATGGTTACAAACTTTTGCAGTCGGTCTAGACTTAATTAAAGCAGATTTAACCACAGAAGAACAATAAGAGACATAGTCTTTGGATTTAACTTTTTAAAAGAGAGGAGTGTAAAATTACGGCTTCGGTGAATGGGACCACACTTGGGCGGAGGCAGGCATCTATGCCCTCCTACACTCAGTGGCGGATCCAGACGACCCTGTTGGGAGGGACGATCGAGTAATACATATTGGGGGGGAGGGGGAGGGGGTGACTAATGAAAATAATGTTTTCAAAAATTTTAAGAACTAAACATGATGTTTATCCTTTTTTCGAATTATGTGTATCATTCAAAGAGTTTGAATGAAAGTTACAAGTGTTTCACTTTGGTGGTTAATAAGAGAAAAGGAGGCTTGGAAGTCTCTTTCGCTCCGGAATGCAATTATAAGCCATCTTATATGACGTAGGGGAAAAGAACAGAAATCGGAATTTTTTTACATCGGAAATTGTTCGAAATTGGAGCTTTAAAATGCGATGGTTGGCCATCTTTGGTAGCGTTAAGGGAAAGTTTGGGTTCAGGAGCTATTCCTTAACTTTTCGATATTAAAGCTTCAAAACCCCAATGTTAGTAGATCTTCATTGATGTTAGGGGAATGACTCAGGATCATCAAAGACTCTCCCCCGGAATTTTTTCGGAATTGAAGTTCTAAAAACGAAATTAAAGGCTCTCTAACGACATTTTAGATAAAAAAAAATGTCGATTCCGGCGATTTTTTTCAAAATTAAAGCTTTAAAAATTCAAAACTTTTGACGATTTAAAACTTTGGGAAGAAGAGGGGGCGATCGTCCCAATCGCCCCCCCCCCTTGTGGATCCGCTACTTCCTGCACTTCACACGCCTACACGCACAGACGTCTACACACAGATACGCCTGCACACCCACACACACGAATACTCACACAACACCCAACAAGTAGGGTCCTATCGACAATTGTGATTGCGAAAAACATGATTTGAATTCAAAATTCAAATTTAATTTTACGAAATTTTTCTGCGTATTTGTCATCTATTGTACGTTAGTTTAAATAGTATTATTCAAGCTTGCTCATTCATTTTTAATCTGCTCCTGAATATAGCATGAAATCTCAGCTGAAACTAATTGTCTTTGTCCATCCGCAGGTGCGTCTCGTGGGCCGAACGGGAGCTGGGAAGAGTTTTCTGGCTTTGGCACTCTTCAGTATAGTGCAGCCAGACGAAGAAACCCTCCATATTGACGGCGTTGACGTTGCCATGCTCGGACTCCACGACCTGAGGGCAAAGATTACTGTCATACCACAGGTGAGATCACCCTGAAAGTAGAAAAACACCTCAAGAGCATAGTGTAGTATTAATTAAATACCCAACCAAAAGCCAGTTCCATGGGTAAAGAAGTCGCTGCCTCCTAATTAGAAAAGCCAAAGATCTGGTAACGTGACGTCACGGTAGTAGGCGATCTGATCGCGAAGAGCGATTGTGTTTTTCGTAAGAATTTAGTGCTCATTTTCATATACTTACATAATGTTAAGTTTTATAAATACTTTATTAACAACCTCTGTTATGAACTTATTAACGATAGTTCAAATTTAGATTAGATTTTATAGCCTTGAACAGCATTAGGAAAAAAAATCACAATTCAGATCTTTTGCTTATTGAAACAATATTCACTATTGACATTTCTACAAATGTTCTCTGAAATTAGTTTTTGAAATCCTAATTAATGCTTTATTGGAGTTTTTAATTTTATGTGCATAGTAAGACAGATGAGATATTTAAAATGAGTTATAATCAGTAGTGATTCTAAATAACTATTAATGTGGAGAGTATTCAAAAAAGGGTCCAATTAAGCGTTCATATTGTAACGGATTCGGTGCGACTTCCACTTTCTTGAAATGAAGACACAGTTCTTGATAAAAACACAGGAGCTTTATTTACACTATGTACAGGAGAAATCGTTAACAACTGCTAAATTAATCATCAGCAGTTAAGCAAATATCACTCAACACCGTAAACTTAACGGCTACACACGTATTTACTTCCAAATACGAAAACAACACAGCGAAATGCCTCGCTATAAACAGAGCAAATACGCTCTCAGTTCGAAATCTCAATCGAAACTCTACTTTTTATCACGCAGGACGCCTTTATAAACATCGAAGAAGTTTCCACAACATTCTTTCTGCTTCCCGAAATGCGTAGACCGTTATCAAATTTTATCAATGAAAAGAAAAGGAAATAGGGGGTCGTATACTTTAACGGAATAAAAAGGGGTTGTACATTCATTACGGGAAACTATTTACAAGTTACGTTACTACAATAATTACTATTTACAGAATTTGTAACATTGCCCCCTTCCCAAGGACTGCACGTCCCGGGCAGTACAATCCCCTGAAAGGGTGCAAACACAAGTCTATCACAAGTTCACAAATAAACACATTAAATAATAACCAATAATGCATAGGAGACACAATAATAACAAGAAATATTACTAAACATTAAAAGCAAAAAAATCATCTACAACTTTTATGTTATCAACCATGGTTGTTTACGTAATACTCATGAACTATGGCCATAGTATGGGGCTAACCGATCATAATGTACAACCCTAGGTTTTGCATTAGGTGATTTTTGGATCCTCACTACGACGTCATTTAGTCGGTTAACGACTTTGTAGGGTCCATCCCAATGCGACTGCAATTTGGGGGACAGACCTTTCCGTCGGATGGGATTCCATAACCAAACCTTGTCGCCTTCGTTGAATTCATGTCCAGTAGACCTTGTGTCGTATCGGGTCTTCATCTTCTCCGCCGCGATGTTGATTCGCTCTCGTGCGAAGTTATGAACGTCTTCCAACCGGGCCTGGAGATCCTGGATGTACTCCTCAGGCGATGCAGGCGCATCCGGAGGACGACCGAAGACGAGATCACAAGGTAGCCGAAGCTCTCGTCCGAAGAGCATCTGAGATGGGGCAAATCCGGTAGTCTCGTGGACAGCACTGCGGTAGGCCAGCAGGAACAAAGGTAGCTTCTTGTCCCAATCCTGTTGATTTCTGGATACCATAAGTGAGAGATTGTTCAGGATTGTGCGGTTAAATCTCTCCACCATGCCGTCCGATTGTGGGTGTAGTGGTGTTGTCCTAGTTTTCTCAATTCCGAGAATTTGACATAGGCCCTTAAACACAGCAGAGATGAAATTCCTCCCTTGATCGGAATGAATCTGCAAAGGTGTTCCGTATCTAGAGATACAATGTTGGAATAGAGTCTCTGCTACGGACTCGACCGCACGTGGATAAGTGCCTAAGAACGTATAGTCACGCGAAATATCCATTTTGCCGATTTCCGAGTTAGTTGCAACGAGTTTTCTCGTGACGTCTGTATGTACGTATGTATATCTGCATGTGCGTATGTATGTCGCATAACTCAAGAACGGTATGTCCTAGAAAGTTGAAATTCTGTACGTAGACTCCTAGTGGGTTCTAGTTGTGCACCTCTTCTTTTGGTTGCATTTGAGTATTTCTAAGGGGGACTTTTGCCCCTTTTTGGGGGGACATCATTGTTCATTTCGATGTAAACTCAAGTGGTGTTATAATTTGGCTGACACTAGGCGATACATCGCCAGTCATTTGATCGTCAAGTTTTGTCGCCAACTTTTGGCGGTGTTTTTTTTTTTAAATTCTGGTTTCAATTTGGCCACTGTTGGTGATATTTAGAGAGTAAACTATTGAATCACATTAAAATTGCCAATAATGGGAAAATGACATTAAACTGGAGTAAAAGGAAGTGATGTGATGCAAACATCAGCTCGTTTTCTAAACAAATCCTGTTAAAAAAAAAAAAAGGTGCTATAGTTTAAGCCACAGAAAAATGACATATGTGGCAGTGAGAAGCAAAGGGATGTAAGTGGACGTTTTCAAGTTTTGAGTAAAACGACTATAAAGACAACGTCCTAGGTAGCTTTTCATTGATTTTTTTTTCTAAATCATGCTGTAGAGCAGCACCTACCAGGCTACTAGAACCATTTCTTGCCACAAGACAGAGGAGAGGTTCACCAACCATGTGTACTGGTTGTCTCCAAATTTTTAATGACATCCTTTCGCTTCTCACTGCCTCGCATGTGGCAGGGACAAGCAAAGAGATGCGAGTGGCAAAATAAAAAATTCGGAGATAACCAGTACAAATGGTAGGTGAACCTTTAGTTCATTTGGGCGATAATGGGGGATGGATCAATTTACCACCTTAGAGTTTAGAAACGTAGTGTAATTATGATTTTTTTACGTATCTTGTCAAGTGTCTCCGCTAGTTGACCTGCTTGTTGAATTTCTTGTTTTCACAAATGACGCTTGTCCAGCGTATGTTTATATCATTTCATCTTTATATTGAAACATATATCCATTGGTGTTTTTCATTATCTTTTTATCAGTAATTAATATTACTGATTGTGAATAGATTATATATTTTTTTGCGTTGCAAATAAATTTTTTTTAAGGCTTCTAAAAGTGCAAAAGTGGTAACAATTTTTTTTTGTTGGCTTTTGTACCCGGTGGCTTCAATCAAGAAGTCCCTTGAGCTTTATTTAACAACGTTAGGCATGTTAAAATGTAATGACAAGTAAACAAAATAAAATTTCCAAATAAAATTATGTTTATTAATCCAAAAAAATTAAAAAATATATATAAAGAAAGGGAAAATCTTTTCAAGCAAAATGGTTTGATCTAATCGGCGATTTTTTAAAAACATTTTTTGCACAGGGTGTTTCTTTAAATCACATTGGACGAAAGAAATGTTTGGTTTAACAATAAAGCAGCCATCACAGGGAAATTTAAATCGACACATTGCATCTTCTGTTGTAATGTCTTAGTCTTAGTTTGTAAAGGTCATATTCAGTAACTCTTGGTCAGGTAAGTCTAAGTCACTAGTCATAGTCAGCTGTCTGAGTCAGAAGTCACAGTCGAGAGTCACAGTCGGGAGTCTCGGTCGGGAGTCACGGTCGGGAGTCAAAGTCGGTAGTCAAAATCAATAAATAGTTATAATCAGTTGCATCAATCATTAGTCATAGTCAGTAAAATTAAGTCATGGTCGAAGTTCTTGATTATCTGTCTTTTCTCGGATTTTAGTCCAACTGTACCACGCAGCGTCTCTTCCCCTGAATCTGTTTCTAATTCTACAAATAATGAAAAAGACTTTAGTTAGACATACTTTGAGTTAATAAAATAAAGATTCATAACAAAAAATAGTTATATAGTTCAGCGCAAAGTTGTTGGCATCATTTTCAGTGAATCCATTCCGAAACCAACAGAGTTGCTAAATACAAGAAAAGTTGTTACAAGGATTCTTCAGAAAGATGTAAAGTGACGGTGTTTGCTTACGATTTTGCAAGAGGCGCGTCCAACATAGTGCAAAATGCTATTTTATTTCATAAACTTGACCAACACAAAGTCTGTAAGGCTTGTCATTGATGATTTGAATTCTAATAAATAATAATAATAAATGTGTGAAAATGACAGAATTCCTTAGTAAATTGATTTATCACCTTTCAATAAGCAGACTAATTTAGTAAAAAATTACACTGGAAGCATGTGAAATTTTGGGAGCTTAAAGTACATTTGGCTGTTGATTCGTTCTAGTATTTTTGTGAGTTTGAGCTCATAAGATTTTGAGTACCACTTATATAAACTCGTGAAAAAACGCTCTTTTATACTGAAATCATCATTTTTGAGACCGTTTAATTAAGATGATTACATCTCATGGTTTTCTGACATGAGTATAAAACTACATCACGTAGAGCATAATTACAGCTCTTGCTCAAAGTTATTGACTCAGGCGTTTTAGAGTAATTGACCTAAAACTGTGATTATTTTTGTTTCAAATGAACAAATTTGAGACCGCGTAGTTAAAAAAGATTTGTTGCCATGGGTTTCTAACCTGCATCTTAAACTACACCACTCGATCTCTAACTGCAGCTGTGTCCCAAAGTTGTTGACCCGTCGCTGTGTCCCAAAGTTATTGACCTCTAAACTTGGGCATTTAAAAAAAAAATCATCGACCTTGAGACCGTTTAACTACTAAAGCCAAGAAAAACGAAAGCTATTTTATATTTTTCTTAGTACTATACTGTGGTGAGTAGTTAATTATATACTTATTTCCGAGGGTTACTCACGGCTTTAGCAGATATCCGAGCCTAAACAAGGCAAAAAAAGTAGCAGTTTCAATTGACCTTTGCCCTCAAAACCATGAGTGAGCCACCAAAGTATTTATGCTAGCATGTACTTAGTATCAAGTAGTATCCACATTTAAAAGAACTGCCGTTCATTCATTGCTTTTGAAGCAAAGCAATCATTTATTTATCTTTTTTTTTCACGACCTTAAACTTTAAACCATACTCAAGGACAAAGAAATCAGTTTTTTATAAAAAGAAACTTCACTTTTTCTATTGAATTCCATCAAGCTGTTTATCTGACCTTTTGCAATCATCCACAAATCTATTGAGTGGCAATATAGGAAGATGCACTACGTTGACCGTCAGCCTAGAAATGATCTGAGTACTGAATATGTCAAAGGATTCGCTTTCAAATGTGATTATAACAACTAACTACATAAAGTCTTTTATTTATCTTTTGTGAAATAGGTTTAATTACCAAAACACGTTTTAGCTTTACCCCTTAAACATGAATGAACAATGTCAGAGTCGTGAATATTAGATGCACGGTATGGTGCGAAGCTCCAAAGCTAATGTTTGAATTTGTCTTCACAATACTCAGTACTAAGTGAAAAACATAAGCAAAGGAAACCTCCGAGTCACATTTGTTTTCTACAGTAAAATGTTTGAAGTAGACACGATAATTTGCAAAAGCATCAATCAGTTTAGTTTTATTGTAGTCTCAAAATATTTCCGGATCTGTCTGCCAATAAAAAAATTTTGAAAAAAAAAATAGAACCGACTTCAAAATTGCTCTAAAAAGTGAAAAATAATTTTATTCTTTAAACACCATCGATAATACTTTTAAACATAATTTTTGAAGTTGGCGCAAAAACGATCGATAAAATCATTCACAGCCATAACTCAACTACAAGTATAAATTTAACCAGGTCCAGTTTCTTCACTACCACATGCATTACGCATTGATGACAACATATTTGAGTAACGATATAAATGTTTCGTTCCTAACTTTGGATGATTTTTTGATAAAAATATGAACGAAGCATGGTTACAATGGATTTTACTTTTTGTTTTTGCGCCAACTTCAAAAATTATGTTTAAAAGTATTATCGATGGTGTTTAAAGAATAAAATTATTTTTCACTTTTTAGAGCAATTTTGAAGTCGGTTCTATTTTTTTTTTCAAAATTTTTTTATTTTATTCTTTTTAGTGTAAATGTAGATATTTCAGTAAAAGTAAGAAGTTACCTAGTAAGAAGTTCGGCTCTATATCACTGTATTGCTTTAGAAAAGCCTTTATTCAAAATTATCATTACAATTACTATTAATGTTACTGTTATATGGCACCAAACTTTTATAACAATGAGTTTCCTATTGTCGCGTAGATGAAGATAGCGAAGACAACGTGAAAGTCAAATGAAGCGATACTCGTTAGTCTCAACTCGAGATCTTTATTCAGAACCACGAATGAACGTTACATCTCCTTATAGGATACAACTTGAGAAAGTGCTGGAACTTTCCAGACTTGGAAAGATACAGAAATTAATAGAACATTCGAGAAAATACGGGAAACAGTGGAAACGAAATTTTAGTAAAATTCACTTTGTCCTAGTCGGGATTTGAACCCGGGTTGCTCGTGTGGGAGGCGATAATTCTACCACTGAGCCACCGTTATCCGCGGATGAAAAGTGCGAACTTCGCTACAATATCATTTTACTCATTTAATAGGGAAATTTACTGTTTTTTCCCATAACTTATTTTCTAAAGAACAAATATGGTCAAACAAAGTAATGGGACCTAAGTTGAGCCATCCCCTATCCATTAAAAAAAGAATCATCAAAATCGGTTCACTAGGTGAGACGCTATGAGTGGACAAACAAAAAAAAAAACATACATACGGTATGAACTGATAACCGCCTCCTTTTTGAAGTCGGTTAAAAAAATAATCTAACTTACCTTCAAACAGCTGGGGTACTGGATTTGATGAACTTTGTTTTAAGGTTATTTTTTCTGTCATTTGAGTCAAGTTTGTTCTTTAGTCCAGTGGTATGTTGATTCATTCGGTCTACAAACTCAGTATTTATTTAAGTCTGACATTTTCATTTTGTCTTTTTTTTTTCTTCTTACAGCAAAAACAATTCAGATATAAACTTTTCTTAAAAAAGCGCAAGAATTTCTCTTTAAAGGAGTATTTATTTTTCTTTTGCTTTGAAGATTCAAATAATTTGCTGGAATGTACTGTAGGTAATGATTCGTCTGTACTTTTACTAATGTCGCTATTGTTTTTGATGTGCACATCTATATAATCGATGGTAAATTGGGTGTTAGCTGTGCCAATGGCTTGTTTGCATATTTTTGTTAGTTCTTGAAGGGTATCACACTCTCTTGTGCAAGCTTTTCCATTTATATTTCTGGAACCTTTTTCATTGCAAGAGTGGGAGTCGGTGAAGTAGAATTTGCTATTGCTTTGTATTACTCCAAATGAAAAAGACCGGGCTATTAGAATTCCCGATGTATGATGTTCGAAATGAGAGTCGAGTGCTTTTTCTAGTGTCAATCCAATAATGTTGTCATTTACTTCGTCTCGTAAACTTCCATAATATGGTGGATCTGGAGCGTAGTCAATTTCAAAGCTATTGTTGAAAATTTTGACATCTGTTTTAATGGCATCAAAATTTCGGACAAGAAGGAATCCTGTATTGCTGATGGCTTCAAAGTTTGGGTTGTTGTTGGTGAGGTTTGTAATATTTTGATACAATTTATTGCCCTCTTTTAATATTTCATCTAGAGTTGCAGTTTCCCATTGGTGTGGAGGTTGAATTGAGCTTTTAATTATACTTGCGAGGGCCATGGCACAGCATTGTCTTCCAGCTGTATTTGAGTTGAATATTTCTCTATTGCCTTGGTGAAATGATGCATGCAGAATTCTTGAGTCCTCTTGAATTGGGGTGAAGACATAAGTTATTTGTAAAAATTTATGATAATGATAGTTTTCTTCAGGTTGATTATTTTGGAGTAGTAACCATTTATTGATATCATAGTTTAGGATCTTGTTTATTTCAAGTTTATGGTTGACTGTTATTTGGTTCAATGTTTTAATACTGAAAAATATTCCATTCAAAACTGCAGTTTGGAGTCTCAATTTAGGTATATGAATTTTATGGATGCATAAAGAAAAAAGCACAACTTCAGCGTAAAAATTATGTAGTCCGAAATCTGCAGTGAGCTTTGTTTTTTGGGCCGAAAGTATGATGATGAAAATGGAGGAACTAAATGCTTGAAATATTGAATTATTCTTATAATATTTTTCAATTTCAAGTGTTCCTCTTTCATCTTGATTTATTTCGTAGTTTTCTGATACTTTTATTTTTTGTTTGGATTGTCTGGAACAAAAATGTAGAGCAATAAAAATAACGTGATCATATTAAAAAATTCAAGGAGTATTTATTTTTAAAAAAATCAAAAGGTAATACAATATTAACCCTTCTAACCAGGAAACCACATGATCAGTTTGACACGAAGAAAGTCGAAATAGGGAGCATTTAGAAAATCATCTTGAGACATACATCCTGTCACAAAAAATACATGCACATGTCCCGGGTTCGATCGTCGCTGGTCGAAGATCCACCGTCTTCATTAAGGGTGACTGGGGAACGTTAAATACGCTCGTGGTGCTGGACCAGGGATTGTTCGGTTTCTGGTCTGGATCATAAAAGCAGAGCTGTCTTCAATGTCTCATTCAACTGATAAGTCACAAACAGGGGTAGGTACGGGGGACTCTGGATTGAAAAGTCGGAAACGAGCAATCTTCAAAAGACTTAACATGTATGTGGTCAAGGAGGGCACAAAAAAAATGATTACAAATTCAGAGCAAGAGATTTTTTATTGGGATGTTATGACATGGCAAAGGTTACAAAACCACCTGCAGTATAGATTCCTCTGGCGGCTATACAAAACAAAGTGGGGTTTGGCACGGAATAAAGTAGATCAACTATGACCCCTCCACAGGGTCATGCCGTAAGCTTTGCATTTGGGCAGCTAATCAACTAATATCTTGGATGGCCGTAAGCCATCTTATGTCTAGCAAGCGTCTGCAAGCAGTTACGTATATGTCTAGCAAGCATGATCCAAACGTGCTCTATAGGTGAGAGATCTGGTGATGTAGAGGGCCATGGAGTACTGTAATTTCTTGAACGCAGTTTCGTGCAACGTGAAGACGAGCGATGTTGTGTCGATAAATCTCACTTGAGCGACTTGATAGCACAGGCAAGTACATCCTGCGATAAAATGTCATTCATTTGACAGCGGGCCGTCATAGTGCCTAGAAGGGCGAGTGAAGGTCTTCGTGTGCCGCTCAATAAATGTGGAATTGGACTATTGGCCTGGCCGCTTCCACTCGCGTGTGATTAGGTCAAGACCACTAATGCAGATTAGGGACTCATCGTTGAAGATCACATGTTTCCTGTCAGTGACACTCAAGCTTACACAATACAAGCGCTTGACTAGTCCTCTGACACGAGCTGTCACATTTTCAATCTTGCTTATCTGCGCGTCTAGTATGTGCATAGCGCGCTTATCCTTGTCTGACTGGCAACGAAATTTAAATCAAAAGCATATCTCCTACCAAACGACATTCCTGCCGGGTTTCTTGGCTGCCACTCATTTTTTTTTTTCTAAGTACATATTTTTTCCTGTGACAGTGTGTATTTTTGTCCCAAATTTTATTTATATTTGTATGTCCATTATCGAGAAATGAAGGTTTAAAGTCTGTCAAAAAAATTTAAAAGAAAAGCACCAAATTTAAAGATTCTGCGGGTAATTTTTGCGATAATTCACCGCCTGTTGAGTTTTTTGATTCTATAAAAGGAATGGAAAAGAAATTCGCACCAATTATTGTATGACTGTTGATTTTGTTGGGCTTCTTTGAATATTTTAAAAATTTATTCTGAGGGTTTTTTTTTTTTTTTTTTTTTTTTTTTTTTTTGCGAATAAAAGTGATAATGAGTAAATAAAAGTTTTATTTTTGTGTTTCTGTTACTGATTGTACAATTTATGTCGAATACCCCAAATAATCTTCCCAAACCATTTGCGTCACTGTGCAGTTGTTTCACTTCTGCACTTCTATGGCGAAAATGTTTTTTAAAATTATTTTTCATTGTTTGTTATTCTATGTTATTCTTTTAGGAAAAAGTTGGAAGAGAGGGAGATTGTAGATTACCTGAACCAGTTCGAAGGCGGTTGATTATCAAATGTTCTCGAAAATTGTGGAAACGAGTACCGCGGTGCGGATGTTTCACTGCAGTCCCATAAACATGCTGCGGTGCCGGAGTGAAAATAATGCACAGGTATATTATTTTCGTTAATTGTGTACTGAGCTTTACGTGTTAATTTGCATGAAGATATACAGTAGATCCTCGTTTTACGCGGGTTTATTTTCCAGGGATTTGATTATACGCGGTTTAAAATTTTACATCTTCAATTTTACTTTACGCGGATGAATTTTTATTTTACACGAATACAGAACATTGCAAACAGACAAAATTTTTCCCTCTCTCAAAATCCAAGTTCCTGAGATTGCAGATAACACGCGTGCAAGGACTGTTGTGATCAAAAGCCTCGCTCCAGAAGGAATCTGGCTACGCAAGTGCGGAATGTGCGCGTTTAAGTAGTTATGTACGATACACTCGGACAGTTTATCTTTTTTTTTATGTATCATTTATAGTGGTAAGTGTAATTAATGAAAAATTAGTTTTTAAAACCGGGATACTCTTTTATGCTAGCCATGCATGTATATTTAAGCTAGAATTTTTTTTAAAAATATTTTTCCTCTAATCTAGAACACGAATAAAATCCAGGGCTACGGAATCAGAGTCTGACTAATTTTGGGGTCTATGAGTTGGAGTTCGATATTTTCTTTCAGTCACTAACTCTGTCAATGCTACGGCATATGAGTCGAGTTGAGTATGAGTAAAAAAGTCGTAGTCGAATGGTCTAAAATTGTTGGGAGTCGGTCCTTTTCCCTCCGACTCCGCTGTGCTGATTGTACCAGCCTGGTTTATTCCACACACAAGGAAAAAAAGAGAAAAAATCGTGCCAATAATGGTAAAATAGAACTCTGCTAAACAACACAATGTATTCTTAGCAAGAGAAAACGAGCATGCGCCACTAGTGTATTAAGTTATAAGTCAAAGTATCTTCGCTCAAGGATAAAATATTGAACCGTCTTAAATATCAAAGTTTCAAATAATGTTACTTTGTTTTTTAATGTTCACATATAGCAACATCATTGACTTTATTTTTGAATGGTATTTTACTTTCACTGATAAATGAGATTAAAAGATTACCCATTATTCTGTCGCCTGCTGTAGAAGAAAAAGCTGGCAGCAACGACAGATAAGAATCCGCTGTAAAACCCAGTTGCTCTCATCTGAAAATATGAAAATTATACTTTAGATCAATCGAAAAAGAACAGTTACAGAATAGGCAGCTTTAATGTATTGAAAAACGACATTTTCTGCAACAGAAGAAATTTTATCAGTAGCTTGTAAATTAGGTATAAAGTAACAACAAATTTGATTGAAGTGAAGCATTATGCTCTGGAGAATTTGGGCTTTTTTATGTTGGTTTTTCACTTCAGTCATTTTAAGTGCAACGCCAATTTGATGATTTTTTATTTAACATCAAAGTTATATGTTTACGGAACATTATTATTATTATTGTTGTTGTTATTATGCAGAAAATCAATCGCGATATTTACAATATTTCTTTCTCATTTGATCAACAACTCATTTTTTGTCTTAATCACGTTCGTCCTGTTAACGGTATCTTAAATCGCCATAAATATAACCAAGTTTGAAGGAATCATAACTGTTACAAAATACTGCAATTTATTCTTTAAAATTTTAGGTTCAACGATCTCTGTTGAGAAATAAAATGAAAATAATAATATTGCCTTACTTCTTCTCTGAAATTCAAAATAAAATCGAAATTTCCAAGAGCTTAGGTTGGAATTCAACGCTGTGCGTATCTTATCCACCTAAAAGTGAAAAAAATTCCAACTAGTTCCCTCTGTTGAAGATCTATTGTATTGTTGCAACAAAGAAATGATGTCTGGTCAGTTAGTATTGCTATATAAGTGTCCTTTTTTGGTAACAATGCGTTGAATATTTACTTTTGAAATATTCTTTTTAAAAAGCTTAAAGGAGCCACCATCTTTGAAACAAAAACTACGTTCAATTGAGTAAAAAAGAAAGATCTAAAGAAAAATAGAAAAAAATTAGTAGCATAAAGACATAAGATAGAAATTAAACTTTGATCCGTTTTTCCTTTACATTCTAAACTGTTACCTTACCCGCACGTTTCCCTTATGTATATTTACGTCAAAATTGCATATTTTAATGAATAAAACAAATTTTAAGCAGTGAGAAAACCAAACAATGCTCGAAATCCGCTTTATTAATGGTTCGTTTCCGAAATTTTAAAAGTATTTTTTTCTGAAAGAGCATGCTTCAAAACATTGGTTTTAACCATTCTTTAAATCATTTTACAAAGTTAATAGTTACACCGCCAGCTCAGTCGATTCCAGCCGAGGACTGCAGTTTTGTGCTCATTAGCACTCAGCCTTAGCCCTGGTTAGAGGGCGGTCACTTACTGAAAGTTAATAGTATTTTCTAAGAAAATATTTAAATCGAACCGCCGAGTTAATTTCATTTTTTTGGGCTTCTGCTCATGACATCCCAAGGGATGAAATGCTATTCACTGATGACATCAGTGCAAATCGCATTGTTTTGTCATTAGATAAAGATACAGTCTACCCCGCTTATAACGACCGCGATATTTGCTCGTTGTAAACGAGTGCTGTTAAAAAGCAAGTTTTGAAAAAACTCATAAAAATTCATCATAGGTGCTTTTCTTCCTCTTTTTAATCTCTGTAAAGCCTTAAAGAAGTTGGTTAACTTACCCTAAACTCTCTGAATGTCTCTTTCTTGTGTCATTGTTTTTGAAGAACACACATATTACAGGTGTCTCTCCTATAACACGGTTAGTTCGTTCCGTGTAGTATCGAAGCCGTGTTATACGAGACTTTTTTTAAAAATAACGTTTTCACTTGTTTTTAATACTAACTAGCTGTACCCGACGCGCGTTGCTACGCCAACAAAAAAATACATCATTCTACTGATTTTCATGCCAATCGGTTGAACGGGGCAGAAGTGGCTACTCTGCAGTGCCACCTGGTGGCGAGTGGCTTCAATGAGCATATTATGCACCTTCTCCGTGGAAAAATACATATCTATAGCAATTTTCATAATAATCGGTCCAGGTATCCAGTGACTCTACTCAAATTTTGTACTCACGCAGTTTGCAAGATCAATCCATCGCTAAAAATATCAAATAGAGAAAGTTTTAAATCCCCCCGTTGCATGAAAAGCCATAAAACAATAAAGAAAGAATTTATTTGTTCAAACTCAAGAAGGCTTCTTATTATAGCCATTTTTCTTGAGTTTGAACAAATTCATCATAGTCTCATCATAAAAAATCATCAAGTCTTAAAGAAGTTGGTTACCTTACCTTAAACTGTCTGAATGTCTCTTGTGCCACCTTAATTTTATTTTACGCGGACACCAAATAAAGAGTTTATTATACAGTGGACTCTCGTTTTAGGCGGGGGTTACGTTCCACGGAAATGGCGCGTAAATCGAAACCGCATTAATTGAGACCTAATACTAGTGTTAAAATAAGGGTTTGGTTCCGTAGATAACAAAATACAGTAAACTCCCGATTATCGGCGATCCGATTATCCGCGGGGCTTTTAACTTTTTTTTTCTTCAACGGTGGCGACTTACGATTATGTTATTGCATGTTTTTAGCTTTTTCATATATTTTTTTTGAATCAGTGTTATTGTTTTTCCTATAACTTTTCAAAATGTGTGAGTTTTATTCCTATTTTTCAGCTATTGTATACGCAGTATTGTTTTTTACCTATAATTCGGATTATCCGCGGTTTCACTTATCCGCGGTTACCGTGCCACCCTAATCCGCGGATAATCGGGAGCTAGTGATGTTTAATTGTATAATAAATTTAATGTGTACTTATATCGACTTATATGCACAACATGCATAAAGAAAACATAAATTAATTTCGTGTCCTGTTTCTAAAGAGGAGCTGTCTTGACAGTCTTTTGGCAGTCATTAAGACTTTTCTTCTGTCATTCTTTGCAGAGTATTAACGCATTAATCACCACTTGCGTCATTTCCATGATAGAATCTTCCTTCACTAACAAATCAGAAAGATCATTTCTATTGTCTATGAATGGCTCAAAATTGTGAGCATATTTCGCTGCGTGTCGCCGATGTCGGTATCCTCGTTGCTTTTGGTCTCCTTTGTCACTTCTAAAAGCTTTTCCTCCAGTGAGTTCAGAACTATTTTGAGTTTACTAACTTTACTTCTGGAAAGGGCTCTGGAAACCATCGCATAAAATGTCTCCAGTGACCCAAGCTTGATTATTAGAACTCCAAAATGCAGTTGATGACGCGGAATTTGCAATCATTAGGGCTTTGGATTTTGAAAGAGGAGAAAATGTTATCTGTCTGCATTTCCGCATCCGCGTGAAACCGAAACTCATCCGCGTAAAATAAAATAAAGGTGTCAAATCTTAAACCGCGAATAATCGAAACCGCGTAAAATAAACCCGCGTAAAACGAGGGTGTACTGCATTTGTAAATTTCTTCAACGCAATATGACGCCGTTGCAATAAACTTCAAAGCTCTGGTGAAAAATGAAGAGCTTCAAAGTAAAAAATAATGAGAGCGAGCTGTTTTCGGTGAAAAAATTCAAAGGTAGTGTTGTAGAAATCAAAATTTAATGCAGTAATTATCTTGATTTTTACTAATAATAAAGCTTAAAGTCTCTCTGTCCGGAGGATGTCTGTAGGATGTCTGTGATGCGCATAGCGCCTATACCGTTCGGCCGATTTTCATGAAATTTGGCACAAAGTTAGTATGTAACATGGGGGGGGGGGTGCACCTCGAAGCGATTTTTCGAAAATTCGATGTGGTTCTTTTTCTATTCCAATTTTAAGAACAAAATTATCGTAAGATGGACGCGTAAATGACGAAATGATCATGACGTGGAACCGTAACATGGGCACAGGCCAATGGGCGAGATACGAAATGATCATAACGTGGAACCGTAACATGGGTACAAGCCAATTGGCGAGAAAATTCACCATGCATTATTTGTAAATATACAGGCGAACCAAAAGACCTTTTGATTTTTCTATTACGGGCAAAGCCGTGCGGGTATCACTAGTCGGTAATAAAATGAGTTCATTTTATTTTTTGTACTTTTTTTTAATTGAGATTCTAGCAAGAGACTCTGATTCGTGGTTGTCTCACCTTTTTTCCCCATATTGTGTCATTTTCTTCAAAAGTCTTATATATATTTTTACATATATGTATGTATACACTAGGATCCCGCCAGGTTTTACAATGAAGGGCTTAGGGAGAAGTTTTGACTCTGAAAATTCTGCTTTGTTGCCTTTCTCGCTGCGTATCTTAACCAAGCTAACATAGCCCTCAGCTTTATGGCGACCAAGAACTTGAACAAAAGCCGTATCGAACCTGATTCTTCTTTGCTGTGAAATACTTTATAAACCACTTTTTACGCATACATTTTGTTATTATATTACACGAGGCATAATTTTTGCCTTTTTCACGAGCTCGTCGCTAATCGCGAAAATTTTACGTTGCGAAATATTTTTGTTGGGGAGGAAGCTAAAAAGGTCTCATCAAAGCAAGGTCAAAACATTTTTCGAATCGGCTAAAATTTTATTTTACAGAGTTTTAATTTCAGTTGAAATATTATTTCGGATTAAATATTATTCAGCATGCACTACGGTTTTGCATCCGACACTCTTCCAACAGGAAATTTCGTTTTGCATACTGCTGAAAGATGGCAGCACTGAAACATATTAAGGAGCTGTTTCGAGCTTGCTTCAGTAGAGAGCAGCACCACAAAAACTGCTCATCATATTTAATTGAGAAGCGTTACTTTCAAACATATCCAGTTTTATATTTTTTTTGACAAAACGAGAAGAACGTTTTACTCACAAACACTAACTGATAGTATTTCGAATTTCTCACAATGTTTTGGTATAATAACAAGTGACTATTGGCAAAGTCTAGGGATTTTTCCTAAATTTTATCAGACTTAAATTACCAATTTTAGTTTGGATGAATCAGAAACGCATGTATTTTTTACTATTCAAAACTGGAATTTGGTTCGTTTGAAAACTGCAATTTTTTGCACAGCAAACTTTCAACACATTAAAGTATTTTTTTAATAACACCGTACTGATTTATATTGACGTGGAATCATTCGTAGGAGTTGAAATTCCTAGACCCCTATAATGTTCATTTCTAACAATTTTTTTAAATACTAAATTTAAAATTTAAACAGTCTCTGTATGTGTGCAGAGAAAAAAGAGAAGCTTATACTCACAATCTTTCATAAATGTTCCACAAAAACTGCAAAAAATACAACTTTTTGCTGTTCAGAGTTAGAATTCCACTTTACAAGTTTCACATCCACTCAAAAGTGAAGAGATAAAATTTTCTTCGCTCTGTTGTCGAAAAAAAAGCATTGTTGCAGGTTTCAACAAACAGCAACCATTTTGACGATTGTTTCAATTGTTGTAACAGTGTGCCTACAATCTTGCTTTGTTGCTCTAGTTTTACACATAATTAAGTATTGTTGGCATTTACCTCCTGATTTTAAATCCTTCCTTAGTTCCACCTCAAAAAATTAAATCCGACTCTCTTCCAACAGGAGATATCGTTTTGCATACTGCTGAAAGATGGCAGCACTAAAACATAAAAGAAGTTGTTTCGTGCGTGTTTCAGTAGATGGCAGCGCCACAAAAACTGCTCAAGCATATGGGATTATGCACAATCCCCTGGCTTGCAGCGCAGACAAAGTTTATTGCTCACTCTCGGTCACTAAAACAGCTCCGACTCCAAGAATTTCAGAGCCTTTGACTCCGACTCCCTTACCACAAATAAGTCCGACTCTCGCTACGCAAGCACTGGCAGAGACTTTGGAGGAAAATGATCGACTCCAACTCTTGAAATTTTAAACCTTCGACTCTTGACTCCGACCTTTTACCTAAAAATCAGTGTGACTCCGACTCTTCAACTCAGACTCCGAGTCCGCACTCTGCTAGAGTACCGTGTAACGTCTATAATTGGCAACTCTTCCCCTCTAAAGGACAACATTTGTCGGTATGTTCAATTCATCATGTCGGGTAGTGGTAGTGAATATCAGTGATGTGCCGAATCGTTAAAAAAGTAGATCCGCGGATACGGATCCGGATCATTAGTGTCAAGATCCGCGAATACGGATACGGATCTCAATTTTTTTTTTACCCAATTCAACTATCCAAGTGTAAAATTTGTTATGGAAGGTATTCCCGTCAGAATGATGGCAGTTTTTTCAAAAAATGTCAACTGCGGCAAAAATATAATCAAGACTGTGATTTACTCTTTAAAGAAATCTCCGTTAAAATTGAGGGAGAGTTGGAAGGAATGGGTCAGCGCTGCGAGATGGAATGTGAAAAATTATTTGTAGCTTACTCGGTTGATGTAGGATACAGGAGCAAGATTGTAACAGAAACCCCAAATCAATAACAAAAACTAATATTAAATTAAAAATTAAAAAACAAAACATGTCCCAGAGAGCCGACCTCATATTAAGATGAATTTCGCGGGTCAGAACACACATTTATTAACAAATATGAACTGATAGCAGGTAAAAATTGAACATCATTGTGCTTTTTCTCCATATCTTCCGACTATGAAATCGCTACTAATCACGCGTATAAAGGCTTAGAATTGCATTTAAAATTTACTTAACGAGATCATAGCTCCTAATGTATATAAGTTGGAAGTTTCAAATAAATATCAAACGCAGAAAACTTCGTTCTTTCAATTAGGGCCAACATTTTTAACGTATGGGTAAATTTTTACTACCATAATTGTAAAAAACGTTAGATCGGTTTTTAATTAATGTCTCCGGTAATTAAAGTTCTACAAAATCGAGGCCAAGCTAAGAATACTTTTGATCAAAACACCTTTTGAACGAAAAATGAACTATCAAAATCGGTTCATCTGTTTAGGAGCTACGATGCCACAAAAAGACACACTGATACACATTTTTAAAACATATTTCCCCTTCCTTTTTGCAACGGGGGGGGGGGGAGGGGTACAAATCGGCTTTTGAAATGATACCTTATAATTCAAATAGGGAATAAAACCTAATTTAAACGGAATTTAAGAGTCTTTTATTAAAATGAAATTTTTAGAATAGAAATGATCCGTTTAAGATCCGCCAAAAAAGTAACGGATACCGATCTTTATTTTCCCTCGGATATCCGCGGATACGGATATCCGGAACATCACTAGTGAATATGGTTATCCAAATGGACAACAATGTTGAATGGATGGGGGACATCCCGGGTAGCAAGCACACTTCCTTTCATAAAAAGTTTAACGGTTGTTGTTTTGACGATGTCAAAACTACATGAAATACACCGCCAACTCAGTCAATTCCAGCCGAGGACTGCAGTTTCGTGTTTATTAGGACTCATCAGCCCGGCATAGGAAGTGAACGAGCTGGAGGTGGAAATCCTCTTAAGGAAGCCAAGAGTGCCCAACAAACTGGTAGCTAAAATAGAACTAGCACTGACCAGACGGGTGACCGAAGCAATGGTTCGGTTCAGCTCGAAGAGTGAAGGCAAGGCATGGTACTTTACTTACCAAAGATATCAAAGCTATTTTTAAAATATTTAAGAACGGTTAAGTGTGCTTTCTACTTGGGGAAAAAGCAGTTTTCGTTTAACATTTATTGAAGATTATTTAACATTTAGAATGCATTAAATACTTTCTGTGCATAGCGCCACCTATTAGTGACTGTTTGAAGTGCAGTTCTTAATTGAATAATTCCCAAGCGCAAAACTTCCCCGAAAGAACATTTGGTTTAATAAGCGTTTCAAAATGGTTGTTAACATTGTATCGACCCCTTTAAAACATTTATGAAATATTTAAACGTAACGGGCACTATCTGGGATAAATTAGGAGCATTTCCGTCGTCACCTGCGAGCCCCAATCAGAATCTATAATTTTTTGTACATTTTGTAATGCATCTTACAAGTTTAGCTAAACAGGAGTAAACACAATTAATTTTTACATTTAATAC
This sequence comes from Uloborus diversus, assembly GCF_026930045.1. NCBI lineage: Eukaryota > Metazoa > Arthropoda > Arachnida > Araneae > Uloboridae > Uloborus > Uloborus diversus. The sequence continues at coordinate 9,517,590 of NC_072732.1, forward strand.
AAAGATAGCGATGACTCATTTATTTCGCTAAATATTTTTTTTTATTTAAAATTGAATTGCCTGTGTCACGTGCATGCTTACACCCAAAGGCTACTAGTTGTGATTTTTAGTACGAAATATTTGATACTTTTAACCTATTCATATGGCAATGACGAAACAAATTGTAGATTTTGAAAACTAAGGTTCCAATATAAAGGAAATATATCTCTTTTGTTGAGAAATACTTTTTTTTAAACCGCTGGGGGGGGGGGGGAGTGCATTAAGCCATTACACAAAAAATCCGTCAAATTTGTCCCGCCCGTTACAGCTTACATATGATCATTTTAAAAGGTAATGGTTGGAGGAGGAAAATTGGCACTTTTTCATTGCTGCAAAAATTTGTTTCAAACTGTTGACAACTTAATTAACTGCATTGACGCAAACCGTGTAGTGATTTACTTTAGAAAGGGCATATTTAAAAGATAAGTGAACTATTTCATATACATAATAACAAAATACTTAATAATGAATATAGATATGAGTTACCATCCTTGAATAAATATTTATATCAACAAGATTCTTCACGGAACAGGAATTGTGTTGGCACATTCATGGCTCTGTGGCAACCAAATTGGCTTCGATTGACATCCGAGTCAGACGCATGTGAGACTGTACCAACTGGAATGGAAAACGGTAATCCTTATACGAATTGCCTACATTTCTATATTATTCATTGTAGAAACAGAATGCGAATATGGAAAAAGAATGAGAAGGATTTCTGGAGGAGGTACTATTATTACATCTTTAACACTTGAACAAATGTGTACAAACACTTACACATTTGAATGGACATTACTGATGACAGTTTGAACCCTTTGAAGCACAATGGCTCTATTTGATTCCACCATTTATTATTTTATTTATATTTTTCTCCCCAACTGACCGATTGACTTCAGTTGGCAAAAAACAAATAATAATTTGAATTTCGACCTCTTGAATTCAAATTATGTTTTTCGCAATCACGAGTGTGTGTGTGTATGTAGGCGTGTGTATATGTGTGTGGGGGGTATGTGTGTTTGTGTGTAGGGGGTATGGGTATGTGTGTGTAGGCATGTGTGTTTATGTCTGTGTGCTGGTATGAGTGTGTGGGTAGTTGTGTGTATGAGTGTTTGTGTGTAGGCGTTCGTGTGCGTGTGTGTGTGTAGGCGTTCGTGTGCGTGTGTGTATGTAGGCATATGTGTTTGTGTCTGTGTGCAGGCATGAGTGTAGGTGTGTGTGTAGGTGTCTGTATGTATGCGTGCGTGTGTATGTGTGTGTGTATGTGTGTAGGCGTATGTATGTGTGTGTTTGTGCGTGTGTGTACGTGCGTGTATGTATGCGTGTAAGTGTAGGATATTGACGCAACCTGGAGATGGCTTTCGCTAGAGGGGCAGCATCGTGAGGCAGCCGGTGACGGTGATGCTACAGAGGAAAATAAAATAATAGGACCTCAAAACAGTCAAATGAAAGCAATAAGCAATCGTGATTGCTCAAAAAAAAAAAATAATAATAATAATTTGAATTTTGACCTCTTGAATTCAAATTATCTTTTTCACAATCACGAGTGTGTGTGTGTATGTAGGCGTGTGTGGGGGGAAGGGATATGTGTTTAGGGATGTGTGTTTATGTATGTGTGCAGGTATGAGTGTGTGGGTAGTTGGGAGTATGAGTGTTTGTGTGTGGGGGGGGGAATGTGTATGTGTATGTAGGCATATGTGTTTGTGTCTGTGTGCAGGCATGAGTGTGTGGGTAGTTGTGTAGGTGTGTGTGTATGTGTAGGTGTCTGTATGTATGCGTGTGTGTGTTTGAGTGTGTATGTTTGTAGGTGTATGTGTGTGTATGCATGCGTGTGTAGGATATTGACGCAACCCGGTTTTCGCTAGAGGAGCAGCATCGTGAGGCGGTCGGTCGACGGTGATGCTGCAGAGGGTGCTGGCGGGAAAATAAAATGATAGGACCTCAAAACAGTCAAATGAAAGCAATAAACAATCGTGATTGCTGAAAAAAAAATCGTAAACTAAAGTAAATGGAGACTTAAATGAAGGATATCCTCAAAGGAATAAAGGATTAGTTTCGCTGATCTTATTTCTTGCAGATTTTCTGGTGACTGATGCTAGAGCAGTGTCCGCCGGATTAGACACAGTGTTTTTTTTTTCTCTTTTGTTGTTTTTTTTAAAAGTAGTATTGGATAAAAGAAAATAATTTAAATACTTTTACACTTTAATTGTTTTTTTGTTCTAACAACATAAAATTACGTAAAAAAATACTGGGTACTAGTAAAAATCTGTACCAATAAAGGAAATTCATTAAAAGGAACTACTTCCGATTAAAACATAAATCTTTCATTTTGATCCTTACCTCAAAATGGTCATTTTTTCACAAAGTTGGTTTCTACGTGCGCACCTTTTGTCGTCGTGAGAATATTGAGACGATTTTCATATTCGCTCGAGGAAGACTGCTGCACAGTTCTATCTGAATTTTCAAACTCTGTACATCACAAGCAATACATATCTCATTAAGTTGTCAAGAAAGAGTACACACAAAGCAAGTACTGTTTAATTGAATTATTTTCTCTTAGTGATTATTCTAAAACCTTTCTTTATAGATCGATTCTGTTGAAGCGAAGACATTCTCGTCGATTGGTATCTCTCGGCTACCATTTTATTTACTAGAAATGCACTGCATTTCCAGCTTTCCTTCTCTAATAAAGAAATATTAGATTGTCAGGAAAAGAACGTAGTACATTTTTTATTTTGGGGAGGATTGGCATTCCTGGTCCTTCTTGTCTGGAGCGGTGTTAAACTACTAGAGAGACGGCCCTGTGTTTAAGAGATATTGCGAAAAAAATCGCTTTTTTTAAACTTTGATCTTCTTAATCAAAATTTTTTACTCCCCCGGGATCGATGCGGATTTTTGGCATTTCATTTAAAATAATGTCTTAAAAGTCTGTACCAATTTTCAGCTCTGTGCGAATTTTTCCAAACTTTCACGTTTTATTTTTATTTATTTTTTTTTTCACGTCGTCTACTGCACCCTGCCAAACAAGATTAGAGTCATCTCTTTTATGCTGAATCATTATTTCAATGTTTTGCCGTCTGTCATAGTGCTTGTACACTTTTTTTTCTTCTCTTACTTGTTTTTCTAAAAACTTGTACGTCCATATATTTTATGATAAGCGTCATTTATATCCACGGAAAATGGTCATTTTGTCACGCGCGTGACGTCTCATATATTTCATTAAAATGATACTTTAAAGTAATAATGAATATTTTTTTTTTCTACACTACAAATTTCAAACTTAAGTATGATTTCTTAAACAAAAAATTTCGTCATTACCCTTCAAAATTAAAATCTTTTTTAAGGAAAGATATGAACCGTCACGTGCGGGACAAAACGTTGAATGGCCTATTCTATTCAAGTTCGGCCTCTTTTCAGTCTTTATAGTTGTTATTATTGTTGTTATTTTGTAACTAGAAATCCACCCGTCAAGGTAAGACGGGTGAAAATTGTTTCTATATTGGAGCGAAGCCATTGCCTGTTTGGTGATATTTTGATACTTGAAATTGTAACCCTAACTGCAGTAGGTAGCGTTCATTGTTGACCATTTTTTCGTTTCTTCATTCCCCTGAAATGACAGTTTTATCAGTAAAACAAGTAACGGATCAAGTTCAGCCTTGTCGCAATAAAGCCTTTCCCTGCATGTTAAACATCGCCAAAACATATTTTAAAATTATCATGCCATGGCGCGAGTTTCATTGTTGAAACTCGTGGGTTACTCGATCATTGGCTATTATATACATGAGGATGTTTTTTTAATATTTCTTTTTTAAAAATGATACTGGTGGCCGCGCATTTCGGAAGCTCCCCCCCCCCCTTGGTAAAGGCCCAGCCCCCCTCCACCCTCGGGCTGTAGCCTATGCGTGCAGAAGGGCTGATGAGGCTGTCTTTTGCGAATTTGTGTTATTCCAAACACATAGGTGCAGTATTTATATTTGACAATGTAACTAATCAGCCCGAAACTTGACCGGCCCGGTGGTGGTATCCACAACTGGTTACTTTAACTATTAATACATAGAGGGGCGCTGACACTCTGAGGGTGTTGCGGTACTCGAGTACCAGTCTCTCTCAATATTTGCGGATGCTGAGCACCCGCAAGAGAGTCACCGACATTGAAGTATGAAGAACAATAACCAGACTGTGAAAAGCAGGTACACAGTAGAAAAATGGAAGCAATAATCAACCAAATTGAAGGATTTTTACTTCACGGGGGGTAAAAAAAAAATCAGACATCTCCCAACATGCTAGAGTTTGCAAAAGTGTACAGAAAACAGTATTGCCGAATAGTAGAAACATGTCTTCTGAACTAATAACACCCTAATAAGACAATAAATATTCTTGTGTCAACTAAAAAATGCAGCTTTTAAAATTCCTCAGCCCATGTCATAAGAGGTATTACTTACATGTGTGGAGGAGGGGGCATGGGGGTCGTGATTCCTCAGTTTTCATGGTTCAGTGACTACACTTCAATATTTATTGCTCTGGTCTGGTTTAGGATATGTTTGCTTCTTTGCTTGAAACATTGTTTTTTTTTTAATTTTTTATTTAACTTATTTTTTTTTGTGTGCCCTGGCGCTATGAAGACATCAGGGAGTACCCATTCGCCCCAAAACAGTAATGACGCACTGAATGCCATGAAAACCCTTAGAGAATGAGAGTCTCTCACACGTTCCAAAATCCCTTTAAAATTTTCAATGGAGCAGTTTTTGCGCCATGCCGCTTCCTCTTTTTGTTCCTTGCAAAGCAACGACATTACTGGTTTCTTCAATTCTTTTCAATCTATCCTTCTCCCGGAAAGCTTCCAGTATTGCTTTATGTGGCATATTTTTAAGTCTTATGCTAAAAATCACGCATTTTGTGATACACTGGAATTAGAAGCAGGCTCAGATCTATGCCTTTAACCCCGCCCCCCTCTTTCCGCAACAAGAGCTGTGCGGAATCTCCCGAGAGGCCAACAATGTATTGGCGATTCCAATGAGAAAAAGTGGGCGTTGCCCGGATGATCAATATCGGACCGAAACCTGTAACTAACCGTGGCTGTAATCGCATTTTGCATAGCAAGCTTTGTTGATTTTCCTATTTGTTTCGAGCAGTAGCCTATTTCGCATTTCTTTTTACATAATAATCTCTTATTTGTGCAGTATTTTTATATTTTTCAGTGTTAGGGGGGTATTATGTTTAGTTTCGTCCAGTGTTGTAGTGTAATATCTGTACAACTGTCATTAATGTCAAGTAGTACTAACATAGCTTCCTTGTTATGTTTACGTTATCGGTGTGAATGTATAATGTTACTGATATAGCGTTTGACTCCACATTGCATGTTTCGAGTGTTTTTTATCTCTTAATTGCAAAAAGATAATTGTACACCCTGTGCTTTTATTATTTTAAACAATTTCTGGCAGAAGAGATTCGTTACAGCGGAATGTTTTGAAAATCAAATGATACTGCAATACACTTTTGTTCACTGCTCATTTTTACTTAGTTAATTTCTCTTCATTTCCATGCATTTTCTTTAAAAATTTTATCAGAAGTACACATTGCGATAGTGGCTTTGTTTATACTCAATGAGTGGTATTTGTAATGTAAAACTAAAGTGCAAACATCTAACAGTCTCAGACTAATTTTAGCATTTAATAATGCATAGGTAAAAACAAAAACTTTGAAAATACTACACATGATAGATAAATTTTGTCTCCCCGTATATATCAATCGTTAAAAATTATCCAATGTCCAAATATCTTATGAGAAATATTAATGTTTTAAAAATGGTCTTGAGATATAAAAATTGAATTCTAAAAAACTTCCGTACATATATGCATGTTTAGTTGGATAAACAAACACGGAAAGATAGATGGTTTGTTTTTAGTCAAAAAAAGGGGGAATTTCTGAGTTTTGGGGAGGGGTATGTCCTCTACTCCTTTGCTACATCCTTGTATTCAGTTTGTGATGTATTGAAAACTTTTTACAAAAGTCTCAAGTGGTTTGATTGAAAAGAATACAGTGAATGAAATCCCGTTGTGACGAACTTTCAATGAAATATTCGTTTAAACGTAAAAAAAAAAAATATTTGATTCCTGGTCTGAGTTTCAATGCATTGCTTAAATTCCATTGCAACAAAATTCCCGGTGCAATGTACAAAATGTGAGGTTTCTTGAAGTTTGTGGTAGGGAGATTTCAGTGTACATAGATTTGTAGGGTTTAAAAGTACTCTTAGTTGGAGACTTTTGATATCTATAAGTTGCAAATAAGCTCAAAAGAGTATATTTACTATTACATGCTTTATATTTTATGCATAGTAAAATTTTCATGTTGCGGTTTTTTTCTGTGATTCAAAAGATGACTAAAGTAAGTCTAATACAGTGTATACCGGTTAATTGAATGAACTGCATTGATAATATCAAATCGTCAAAAATAACAAAATTCAGCTTTATTGAAGCTGTTTAGAAGAAAGTTGATTCATATAAGCTGCGGCCACTGTAACAACAAGATCCGTGGGCCCCATACATTGGGAAATCACTTCAGTGATAGAAAGAGGAGACCCTCGGAGAGTGATGTAACAACAAGAAAGTTTATAGTTATTGTATTCAAGTTAAAGGACCCTGGTGCATTGGCAAGCAAATGCAGAACTATGTGGACAAAAAGCATTTCGTTGACCCTGTTCTTGTCATTTTTGCAGAAGATTTAATTCAAGTATCACACTTGTTCCTTTCAAAACTAGCTGGTTTATCAATATTGGCAGATTTAATAAACAAAATTATCTGTCATATTGGTAACTTGCTAATCAATTATTTCGGCATCACAGTGCTATGGATAAAATTGGAATAGAAATTAGAAAATGTTCTTTGCTATTGCTTCAGAGACAATTTGATTTAGGATTGATTGGCTGGAAGAACCTGAAAACTGGAAACAAAACATCCCATTTTTTGAAACCTGTGAAAATATATTTCTTAGTACAGTCCATGTCACAATAGTTGGAATTTTTCTGTGGGCAAATCTACTTAAAAAGTGATTAAAAATGAAATTAATCCTGGCTAATCAAATCAATCATTGTCAAAACAAGCTTTCTTCTAGAAGAATCACCATTTAACAAGTTTGCAAGCCTCGTTCTTAATAGAGGTAATCTATTTTTGTAGTTTACCGAGTGGCATTGATAGTGAGTTGATCTATATCCTATATCTGCTACAATTTTATTGTGTTTAAATGTTCTGCTGTCACTTTTTAAGTGTACATAAAATGTAACTCAAATAAAGTATTTCTCATACATTCACTAACTTTTATTTCAGTTTGAACTACGGTTGGCAAAAACCAGTTTTATTTTTTCCAAGAAGAAATATTAAAATATCGAAGCTAAAACTAGGGGGGGGGGGAGTCAGGTTTGTAAAGTGTAAATGTCAATATAATTTTATTTTTTGGGAAAAGAAGATTTTATAGAGAAAAGAAAATTTTACAGTTAACTTGAGATAACTTGAAACCTCATAAGTCTAATATTCCTTCATCTTGAAGTTTACAATAGGCCTCAAACCCTTGACAAGGCTATGGGAACTTCCCATAACTCAAAGGTTTTAGCTGGTTGCTAGAACTTCAAGTTGTCTAGAGTTGACTGTATTCATATTTCTCGTTTTATGTTTCAGTTAATGCCCACAGACATATCTAGAGGAAGTGGGTGGGTAGGAAGAGCCGCTGCCTGTCTTCTTTACTAATAATAAATCTGAAAATCTCTCTGTCTGGGTCTCTGTAACGCGCATAGGGCCTAGACCGTTCGGCCGATTTTCATGAAATTCGGCATAAAGTTAGGTTGTAGTATGGGTTTGTGCACCTCGAAGCGATTTTTCGTAAATTCGATGTGGTTCTTTTTCTATTCCAATTTTATGAACACAACTATCATAATATGGATGAGTAAATTACGAAATTATCATTACGTGGAACCGTAACATGGGCACAAGCCAACTGGCGACATACGAAATTATCATAACGTGGAACCGTAACATGGGCACAAGCCAAGTGGCGAGAAAATTCACCACACATTGATAACATTGTAAATACACTGGCGAACCAAAAGACCTTTTAATTTTTCTATTACGGGCAAAGCCTGTGGTACCACTAGTTATAAAATAAAAGTATTTGAATCAAAATAGATTTTAAAATTTAAATTTTGATGAATTGATTTTTTTTTTCAATTTCAAAAGAAAATTGAGTTTGGCTCTAGTAACTTAGTGACAGATTGAGTGTATTATTTTTTAAATTTTTTTATCACCCAGATATTACGAATAACCCCAATTTAACGTATAAAAGTTTCAGTCCCGATGATTTCGTTAAATCGGTGTCCGACTAACTATGACAGAGTAGCGCCGCTACTTCCGACCACTGACCTAGTTAGATCATGATTATCAGATGAATCCATGTACTGGAAAAAAAATACTTTCTTAGCAGAATTTTGATGAACCTAACTTAGTTCATTAATCAGGAGTTATATTAATTTGCTTTTGGAATGATTTTCTTTATTTATTTTTTATTAATGATTATGCTATTAGGATTTTAAATGGAACTAGATTGAAATTTCACATTAGACACAAAATAGATAAACTATTTTAAATTGGTATTAAATAAAAATAACATACAGATTTAAAAAAAATAACTCGACATTAGATATTCTGTTCAAATTTTAATCGAATATTCGGTATTCAATTCATCTCTTCCAACAGCAATATGATTACTAGATATTAACAGCTGCTTTTAACTGAATCATTTTGTCGAGTAATTGATTAGATACTTCATGGAACAAAATTTTTTCTATTTAATATAAGAATGAAGTTTTGACTTTTTCTTCAATCGCTATCGCCATGAATCCAATCCAGCGTTTATGTTGAGAGCCAAGATAAGGAAAATGCCTTAGTATTTGCAACAACTATCATAATTTTAAAAAATATAATGTATGACGAGTTATAGAATCAATGTAAATTTAATAACCGACTAATGCTATGCATTTCCGACATGTGCACTTTAAAGTAAATCATTAATCGTGTAATGCTATGCTTTTTACTGTCACCGAATGAGTGTTTCTTAAAGCCTGGTACTGTTGCTGGGGAGCATATTGTGCCTGGCAATAAAGTGTCCGAATGAAAAAATGATAGATTTTTATAAGCAATAAATAAAAACCTAATGAATTTGTGCTGCATCCAAAAACAGTACTTTTAACAGTATTTAATAATTAAGGTAGGGAGATCGAGTTGAACATTTTAAAAATAACTCTTAAACATTTACAACATTTAGCATTTTCAACAAAAAATGCTAAATTTATTATAATTAACAACCATTACATATTGAGATTCCACGAGACAGAAGAAAATTTGAGAGTTTTGATAAAAGTTATGAAAATAAGCAAGTCGAAGGGTTGACATTCTTTTTTATTGATATCGTTCAACATTCTGTAGTATGATGCTTTGTTGCATGTTTTAAATTTAAGAGATAGTATCGACAGCAAGTTCATGCATCATTCAAGGATAAAAATTATCTTTCAATGATTTTCATTCAAAAACGTCGATATTTTTTACTTTTTCAATAATCAAAGCAATTTAAACATTTGAAGGAATAGAAAAAAAAAACTGTTACCGGTGGACTCGAAAGTAAGACTCTAGATTCATTTTCACTCCTCAAAAATGCCCTCTTTCCCCCAGTCTCCGTGTTTATGAAATTGATGGAAAACACGATCTTTGTACATATAGTTTTCCTTGAGTTACATGTTTCACAAAACTTGGAGAATTATATGACTGCTAATACCAGGTGGAAATGCTTTCTGTCACTAAGTTTTACCGTTGATAAAGATCGCTGGGGATTGAATTCAAAAAACAGCAAATTAAATTTGAGATAGAGGTTTTTGTAAAATGGACAACACTGAATTAATGCTGTAAACGCCAAGAAAATTTAAATTTCAGTATAGAGAGGTTGTCGAGAAACAAGGCCAAACACCTTAATTCCGAACAAAATTCGTCAAGTTTAGAGTGTTAAAATTAAAAGATCAAGGTAGAGGAAAACAACAAAAAAAGATGGATATTCATCAAAAGATGGGGCTGAGGAGTCTATTTATAACTTCAGAATTTTTAATATTTTACTCATTATTTACAGATTTCAGAACAAGGTAATTTTGGGTTTATGTCACACACTAATTAAAATTTTCTTGTAGCAAATTCTTAAGGAGCTTTATTCTTGAATAGGCCTTGACAACATCAATATTTGCAACGAAGCACTTTAATCAGATTTAATTTACAACACAAGCCTTTAGCAGATGTGTTTACCTTTCGAAAGGTAATACTTTTCTGCTGAAACATTCATTGAAATATTTTTCTTCTGAAACTGTTTTGAAGTTATGTATACGAATTTTCAGTACTTGTAGCTTCATGCCCTCGTAAAAATTCAGCATTTAAAATGTCAACATGCCAGTAAGATCGTTTGCAAGGCAGAACAAATTTATAAAACACTTCTGACTGTGCAACGATCCAACTAGTTAAAACGAAGTATAAATCCATATCATTCATATAGAGTTGACAGGAACAAATCACTTGAATAAAATTCTCAAGCTCAAAATGCATCATCTTCACTCCAAAACATATTAAACTCAAGATACGCACGATTCAGTAACAACATCACAAAAAGGTAACAAATCTATTTCACAACATATCGATTAGCATAACTAAACATTATATTCAGGAATATGTTTCACAATAATAGCGACCAAAACAAAGATGACATTTCACACAAATGAGGCATAAGTAGCGAAGTAAATGTCCATCACTTAACACTGTGCAAATGTAAACAAGCACATTATACAGACGGCTCTAGACAAATCACCAAGCGTAAAATCCACAGCCGAGCTATTTTAATTGAAACTTTATTCCATCTAAGACACAAACAATTCGTTAATTTCGCCAAAATCTTTTTTTGAGATTAAGAAATACGAAAACAAATGACTTCGATTAACATGCGATTGCTATTCAGAGGAACAGCGGTTAAAGGGCTATTTCATACTTTTCTTCAATTTGTTGGGCCCCGTAAGGGCGTACATCGAAGAGGAAAGACCAAGAGCGTGAATCTCTCTCTCTGTGTTATCGCGCTATTGCGTCAACTATAATGTAACATGTAACGCGTTCAAATTCTGTTCTTTCTTACTGCACTTAAAGTTTACTGTTTGCAAAACTGCGAACTCAAGAAGTGTAATGATTGGTTTTTTATTGAAGGTAATATGATACTGTGTTTGTATTAAAGTTTTAAGTTTTAAAAAAATATTTTTTGTCATATTTATGGATTAAGCACCATAAGAACTTTGCTATCGTTAGAAAAATCGCAAATCTTTTATAGAGGATTTTTTCTCAGTATGATTAAAATTGTGTTTTGTAGTTGTAAGCTATATTTCATGGGAAAGTAAACATATAAAATTTGTTATGTCCGTCTTTCCCTATAAATTACTAAAGACAGCATAAGTAGTTTGGCCTAGTTTTTTGTTTAGATCCTACGGTTCTTATGAAGCCAATTTTCATAAAAGTGTAAAACCTTGTCAAGAAGTCGTTTTGTTGAAAAGTGCTGGTGACCTCATCAAATTTAGAATAAACAAATCAAATAACTTTCTGCAAATGCAAAATCCTAATTTAAAAATTTCCTGCTAAATATTTTGCCAAACTTAATAATTCGAGTGTATGCTATTACTTAGCAGTGATGATAATACTGTTTTGCTTATCCTAGCAGATTCATTAAATTTTGGATTTTAGTGTAATTTTAACGGAATAAAAGAAAGTAATCGTTAAGAGTTTGTTGCATGAAGGTTTACAAAAACAGACTGTAAGATGCAAAGTTTTAGAATAAAAATACATTGAAGCATCAAATTGCAAAATTGCTAGTTTTTCTCCTCTTAAAAATTTGTAATCTTTTCCACACATGAAGCTAGAAGGAGAATCTCCTGCTCATTTAAAAATTTTAATTCCAGCTCCTGCACTTAAATCTGTCAACAATATAATTCTTCATTCTTGCAAATATAATTCTTGTTTTTAAGTTTATCATATGTGATTTTTCGGAGAATTTTTGTGAAACTCAGAATTTTTTTTACAGAATCTATAACTTAGATTTTCTTCCGCACAAATTGAGTTCTAAAAATAAAAGACTGTTTGAAAAAGATGGTCACAGCTACTAAAGAGTAAGTAGTTTTCTTTTCTTTTAAGTGTTCAGGACTAAGTTCATTTTTGGAGAGGAAGGTGCTGAAATTCCTAGCACTTTTTCTATACTATCTTCCAAGTGCGTAGTTCTTTTGTTTTCAGAGAAAATGAATCTGTAGCAACAGTGTTGAAGTTTCTCCAGTAGCTAGGTGGAAAATAATTAATTAGGAATTTAAATATTAAGACCTAAATATTCCTGCTCCGATAGTGCATTTAAAATTTCGGAATCTGCAATGTTTTTTGAAACAGGTGGCTCATTATATTCAATATCTTGCCAGTTAACAAAGTTTTTGTCCCATTTGCATCAAAGTTGACAGCCGGTAAAAGAAATTTTCTCACAGACCGCAAGGATTTTGTTAGTTCTCTTTCTTCCATTATTCTTCTTAGGGCCAGTTGCTGTACGTAGAATATTTCATCCCCATCATTGCCAGTAAAATATTTTCTTGATGTGCGAAGAAGCTGTTCCTTTATATGACAGGATCGATAACATTTTTCAAAGCCTCTCTTAAGTATCTTGATCGATTAATAGTATCCCAAAGCTCACTTGTAGCGAGAAACTCATATAATACCTCAGTTTACATCAAAATGACCATGTGCTGTTTACTAAAATTTGTGATTCTCAGTCTTAGAAATTACTTGCCGAATAATTTTTTTTGGTAATGAGCCAAATGTTCGATATTCTATTTTTCTTGCACTCATAAAAACATCAATCTGGCATGAAATGGTGTAAATGGACGTTACTCTGACAATTTCAAAAGCATAAATATAATGATTTTCAACAGTTAGATATCCGCAGATATCCCCTAGAGCTTGACTTGGAAACCTGTAGCTTGTGAACTGGATATGGATCATTTAAACTTTGAACTGGGCTTGGGACTCTTGATTATTTTAATAAAAATTAAAAAAAATCTACCTCTTTCAATGCTTTGAGTTTTATCTTTCATGTTAATTCAATCTTCATATTTCAAAATAGATAGTTTTCTTTGCAAAAATAACTTTGTTCTCAAATGCTTTTCTTTATACACTTGATGCCAAGATTCTCAAGATGAACAGATTTCTCCTTACGGCGCATACGCAATAAGGGGAAATCGTTTTCACACAAAACTCTCTTTTTCTTCTCTAATTAAGCAATCACTATTGCCAGCAATTCCTAATGGCTTTATATATTTGTCCAAATATGATTTTAGCCCTTGAAATAAATTTTTAGTTCTGGAAGGGATACGTAAATTTTTCAATAAAATACAAAGTTTTAGGAAGAAATATATGATTAAAAGAATTACTTGCCCAGCCGGGCTTGTAAAGGTAAAAGATTCATGCCCGATCAGAGTTTTACATGCCCCGAGCATATGGGGCTATATAATTTTCGGGCCCTGATTTGGGCCACTTTTGGTCCAAGTTTGAAGACCTGTGTCACAAACCAAAAGCAGATTAAAAAAATATTTCTGAAAAGCTACAGCAAAACACTAATATTATACAGAAGAGGTAGTATCAAAGAAATATAAGAATAAGCTGGGAAAGTTTTGAGCATTATATTTAAAATTAGAAAAAAAAAATGCCCTCTTTTTTTGAAGATTTTGTAAGGGACAAGTATCTGTAAAAAATGGCTCTGTTCATTGTTTTATTTCTCCTCGTAGGCTGTGGTAGCCTGGAAAACCATCATTACATTCTGATAAAAAATGTTTTTAAAATACTTTCAGCTTTATTGCGAAGTCTGCTATCTTGGTTAGCTTGGTTATTATTAATGTGAAGCTGCAACATCTTGTTGCATGGTAAACCAGCTGTTTGGTATATGCTTGCATATTTTCCCTTATCCTACATTTTGCATGATGTTTTTAGTTTAAAATTTCAATTTTAAGTAGCATTTGGCACATGTTTATTAGTTTTCTGACAGATATTATGCCGCTTTACTTAAGACTTTTTTAAAAGTCTTTTCAACTGTGTTACAGACTGCTACATTATGTTATGGGATTATTAATAAACTAAGTGCTAGTAGCTTTTTTCTTTTCTAAAGAACAAAATTTTAGAAGAACTAGCAGATAACTTTTGTTTAATGCAAAAAAAGAATGTAAAAAAATTGTTTTGGGAAATTTACCTATACTTGGGGCAAACCTAACCTGGCAGCATCATAATGCTGTGATTAGGATCTACGTCACAATGCTGCCAGGTTAGGTCTGCCCCAACTGCAGTAATTTGCTGTATTCACAAAACTAACATTTGCCAATAACAATAACATTTACTACAGCATGATGAATATAAGTAAATTTTAGATTACTTATGATTGAGTAAATATGGTTTTGTAACCATCGTATGTAAAGTTTCAAAAGCATTTTTAATAAAATAAGTTTCATGCAAAACTGAAAAATGTATATTGTACATAAATTTTAACAAAAGTGGATTGATGTCTATAACCTTGAATTGTTTCTGAGGCCACCAGGATCTTTCGTAGGAACCCTGGTCTGACTTTCTGTAGTATTGCAAATGAGAAAATAAACTTTGAGGCTTAGTAATGGATTGAAGAAGTTTATAAACATAAGTAAAGCAGCAAAAAGTTAATCTTATGAATTGAGATATTCTTAACACTTTTCCTCCATAATTTTTAAAATTTTCTGTGATTTTGCAACATAAATGAGTTGTGTAAAATGATTTTTGGAAAAAAGAAATTGTCAAGAAGAGCTAACTTATCTTTATTATTTTGATGGTTACATCATGTTTTTTACTATCTTTTTCTGTGACTGATTTTTTTTTTCTCCTGGAATAGTTTTTTCTTATGCTATAAGTTGATGAAAATGATTGAAAGGATTCCGAAAATTGAAGATTTTGGAACCTCAAGAGTGTTGAGCAGCAAGAGCGAAGCTTCAACTGTAAGTTATCGTTGTTGTTCTTTCAAATGTGTTTTTAATTCATTTTTTAAAAGCATAAAGAGTTTTCTACTGCACATTATCTTCAATAAACTGAGAAAAAGCTTAAATCATATGCCTTTTGATACTTTTATAACACAGTAAAATATTATTTTTATGGCAGGGAAGAGCCCAAAACTTAGTTAGGCATACGTTCCAACTTTAACAGATTCCACATGAAACTTATGCATTTAAAATGTCTTTTATACTTGCATGTGAGTTTAGCTTTTTTGTGCCTTTCAAAATCTGATCTTATCCACGTCGGTAAAACTTTTCTTTTTTGTTGACTGTGATTGTAATTCTTGATCATCTCTTATTTTTTATTCACCAATCTCTTCTTTCATTTCATATTCTTCATTCGATGTCTTGCACACTCTCGTCATTTTGCCATGTTTTACTGAGAATATGAATTCAGTTATGTCCTTTCTAAAGATGTAAAATTTTCGAAAATGTTGAAGCTCTAAAATGAGTTTTTACCAACCAAAATGTAGTTGAATCCAAAATGTAATTGAATCGTCATATTTTCTTACTAAACTTAATATAATCTAATTGCTTAATATTTAAAATACATGCTATCCATTTTATTTTTCTTCTTAAAATTCTGCTTAAAACTTTTACTATTAAAAAAGCCTATCTGTTTTGTAACTGCCAGTATTAAATTTGTAGGTTTAAAGCACCCACAATTATTGACATTGATCCGTTTGGCAGTTGATTTTAAGAAGAATGTGTGTTTTTTGTAAATTTATAAATTAAAATATTTGCACTAATGGATGTTATTGATATAATTCTATCCTGTGTATACTTTTACCGTTTTATTTGAGAAAAGTAGAAAAGTACTTTGGGTTCTCAATGAGTTCAAATTACAGCTTCCTTTAGCAAAGTTTTATGTGGAGTACTAAACATAAAAAAAAAATATTTTTACAAAAAAAAAAAAAAAAAAGAAAGAAAATTGGACTATACATATTATTTTCTGCATACATTTATTTGGTGCCAAAATTTTTGAATTTTTCCCAAGTGGAAATAAACTTCTCCGGAGAAAATTTACTTTTTCCCTAAAAAAATCTCCCCCCCCCCCCAAATTTTTGTATTCTTATTTGACCATACCCATTTCTACCTACATCAAATTAAGACATATTTAAATTTTTATTTGAACATTTTTACGAATTGGTTATTTTGATATACTAATTTCTACTTTGCATATATTTTTAGTGTTGATAAGAGAAGTAGCAAAGTATTTAGGTGTGCAGGGAAATGAAATTATTTTTCTATTACTACTTCCATTTTCAAAATGAGTGTTTTAATGTGTTATAGTGAACATATTTTAGTAGAAAAGGCATTGGAATACAAGTAGTCAGACAGGATAATTATGGGTCAAAAAACCATAACATCTTAATTTTTTTAAAGTATGAAAGATAAAATCATTTAATTCGGCATGGAGTAAGCTTAAACAGTTTAGAAATTAATCAAATAATCCCTTTACCTAAAATTGCATTATTATTTATTTAATTTAAATTATTGAGTGACAAGAATTATCCCGTATTCTGGTAATTATGGGTCACACATGGGGTAAATAAGGGTCAACCTCTTTTTTTTAGGAAAGTAATCTGCGTTAAAAGTAATTGAGTATTCTATAAGTTATCATTTCTTAACCCACAAACAGATTTTTTAATGGTAAAAAGCATCATATTTAAAAAATAACACTTTATAACTGAAATAATTTGATATTACTCTTCTGAGTCAAAAACAATTGGTTTTTGCTCTTTGCTCCAAGTCCTCGATACTGGGAAGACATTTCTTTAACGTTTGTATGCTACTTTCAGGTTACTCTCAGCTGCAACTTTTTTCTTTTTCTCATTTCAATTCACGAAATGTAAATTGGTTTCAATTACTGCTAAAAAATATCTCATGCACAAGTGAAAGTTTCCAACACCTCGAGCCAGAAATTTTATTCTTGCTTTTTCTTTGTACAAAATTTAAATTATTTTCCCATTTTAGAATGGGTCGCTATCGCTATCATCAAAGACAGCAAAATATTTCTGATTTTCAAGTACAAAAAGAATTATGTTTAGCATCATCTTTTGACATTTTCTAAGCAGAAATGTTTTTGAAAATTTCTCCCTTTTTCTCCTTGTCATAAAAAAATCCAAAATAAACTCATTTTACTTTTGGCTGAATCTCTATATCAGATTGAGATACTTTTATTTTATTGAAAGCAAGGTTTTTCTCGATGACTACATTCTTCTGTTTTGGAGTTTTCTTTTTTTGGTTTTGAATTTGATTTCTGTTCTGCGTCTTTTTCTTCCCAAGCTTTGATTGAGTTTGACTTGTTATAGTTACTAAATTTGCATCAATTTGTCCCCAATTTGTTATTTGGTACTTTAAGGATTTGTATTAATTTGTTTCTTATTTTGGTACTCATTGTGTGCCCTAAATGTGTGCTGACATAGTTTATCTTCAAAGCTAGACTTGATTTGCAAGCTAAGAGGGCATAATACTTCAACATTAATTGGAGATGATATGTTGGAGCCAATGTTGCACTTAGAGCACTAAAATTTCTTTTTTGAAACGAGTTTGACACAGTGTAACATTCTAATTATAACATTAATTCATTCTAATTATTATTTACACAGAAATAGGAAAAGCACGTACTAAAAAGCACTGACGAAGAAATACCCCTGAAAACTGAGGTATAAAGCAGTATACTTTTTAGCAGTATACTGGAGTATACATTTTTCAAAAAAGGAGATAATTTATATATAGGTATGAAAAGTTTAGACTGTTTGCTGAGAAATTTCATGGGTGACTGACTGACATTTTTGAAGCATAAGAATATGTATTTTGCAATATTCAATGCAAAATATACATTGTGAAAACAATCTTTTCCTTTGGAATATTGTGTTTTTTAGACTAAAGTCAATGGTATCATTAAATTCTCCAAATACTTTTTGGACGATAAAAAAAGAAGAAGAAGAAATGTTAAAAGCATGGTAACTGACTGATACGACTTATTTTTAAAATGTCAGCTAGTTACCAAGGTTTTAATAAATTTTTAAAAATCATCCAAAATGTATTTTGGAAATTCAAGTATACTATTAAATTCAATTAAAAGAATACAATTTTCCAGGGCAAAAGATTGTTTGCACAACATATATTTTGCATTGAATGTTACAAAATACATATTATTTTGCTTCAAAAATGTCAGGCAGTTACCTGTGGAATTGCCCTTCTATTCAAAAACGGTGCCTTCAAAAGTAATCTTTCCTAAGTCTTTCACTGACAGGTATCTTGAAAAATCACGATTTTCCAATACAGTCTTTTTTTTAAGGTGTTGTTATAGAAATGTGAACACTATTTTTTTTTCTCTGATTTACTTCACTATGTTGCAATGTTTTTCACCTTGATACAGTGAAACCTGTGTAAGTTGACCACTGACGGTGCTCTACTTTAGTGGTCAACTTAAACAGGTGGTCAACTTACAGAGGTTGATTTATATGATAATTGCTAATTCCGCGCCTGAAAACAGCGGTCAACTTAGGCAGGTGGTCAACTTACAAGGCTTACATGGGTAGTCAATTTCACAGGTTTTACTGTACAGTCGAGTCCCGACTTACGCGAGGGATGCGTTCCAAGACACCTCGCGTAAGTCGGAATTTCGCGTTGTGGAACAAGGTATGTTTAGTAATTTTTTATAAGCATACCCAATTTTTTCAGACGTTTGTAAATACCCCTCATATTGTTTCAAACCATTTATTAACTATATATTGCAGTATCTTTTACAAAGGACGGAACACCCCTCTTTCTAGCCCCTTCAAACCACAATGCAAGAGCAGCTTCCATTTTCATGATGATAGTACTTTGCTTCGAAACTACTCTGCGAGCTTCAGTATTAAAACTTAATTTATAACTTTTACAGATTTCCTTTTCTTGATATGTGTAAATGGATGGAAATGATAAGATGTAAATGGATTAAATTTTTGCGGGGAAAGCAGGACAAGGGGTCATTGTTTTAAGCTATTTAAATCTCAGGCTAACTTGGAAATCAGGAAAAACTACTACTTTAGTCGGGTCGTGGGCACTTGGAATAGCTTACCGGAAGAGGCGGTAATGAGCAAGGGAGTGGATAGCTTTAAGAGGGCCATTGATCTTCATTGGAGACTAATTAATTGACTAGGACCAGCCTAGCTGGGCCCAGAGCCTGTTGCTGGTCGTCACATTTGTATTTGTATATTTAATTATCCGAATTGAAGATTCACTCATACCTAATTTTCGCACTACTTTTGATGCACTTTTTAAGTGTTCAAGCATGTCCAGAATTTTGACCTTTTCTTTAATCGTCAAAAACTTTCTCTTCCCATCTTCGGAAACTTTAGTTGAAAGAAAACGTTTGGGTGCCATTCAATTTTATAAACGTTCATATGTAGAATGAAAAAAACTGAATGAAAAATACCGAGTGGATATTTGTATAATCGAAAGCAAATCGATGTTTAGACTAGTACAGTGAGTGAACTTCCTGTTTCAGTGATTCCAAAGGGATGAAAGTCCATTCACGAAACCCAATATTTAGTGTCAATGAAGCCCATATTAACACTCCGAGATTCTATTCCAAAAATTTTCGCGCTGCAGTCGTGGAATTTGCATCAGCAAAAAAAAAAATTATTACTCAGGAAAAACTTACGTTGTATCCATTTTGCGTAAGTCGGATCGCGTTGTAGCGGGATCCAACTGTATTGGGAAAATTAATAGGATAATTTAGCATAATTTAGTTTTTTTGTAAAATTATTTTTTAACAGTAAATGGTTGGTGACCATTATTTACTCCGAAAAAAAGTGACCCCTGATTCCCCCGTATGACCCTATTACAAATTTCTGAATACATAATTTTGTGCTCAAAATTTCAGAATTCCAAATTTTTTGTCGGCAGACATAAACACCTTCAAGGCAAAAAAAAAGTTTCCGGTGTTTATACAACCTTTCCTATCTTTAATCTTTTCTAAAACCTTCAAAAACCGAAGATATTAGTTTCTTGAAAATGAAATAGATCAAAAAAAAAAAAAAGTTGACTTAAAATCAAATTTTTTTTTGCAATGTTTACCCTTAAAATTTGTTAAATCATATCAGATAATTAAGTATTTCAACATATTAACCCTTTTCATTTATATTTAGACATTCTTTTGTATTTGTGTATGAACTCCTAAATAAATTTGAGAAAACTTTCATTCAGTTAAGATAGTGGTCTGCTTAAAATTCATGACAATCTCCAAAAGTTGGCTTGCACGGTGCATATAAATTTCCTCTTTGGTAATCATCCTTGTAATCAAATTTACATGATAAGGATGTCAGTCACACGTGGAATTGCCCTTGAATAAGTTCATCTAAAACTTACATTACTTTTTATTTTACACCACTTCACCTTAATTTCTTCCTTTCTTTTGTGCAAAACTTTCTCATAAAATATTGTGACTTTTGCAAGTGAAAAGAGCATGCTGCTTGCAAACCAAGAAAATAAAAGCTTTATTAAAAGAGAATATGGATTCTTTGCAGTCTCATGGGCACAAAACATTCAAATTTCACTGTTGGATTTTTCTTGAAAAAGAAAAATACTTCACTCTTTTTTTTTCTTCTGCTATGCAGTAGTACTTTATGCAAGAAATGGATAGCTCTACATTCTAAAAGCATCTAGAAATCATAAAAAGAAAAAAAAAAGATGTTTTAAAAATTCATTTTCCGAGGATCTGTCTTAGTATTTAGTGCTATGTTAGAATTTGCCTCTGTAACCTTTTATTGACTTTCATAAATGTAATGTTACCAATATTTGCTATCAATCGTTACGAATTGGAACTGTCAGGTATCTGCTTAAAATACATGTGGTAGACCAAATATGTTTTTGATTTTTTTAAAAACTTTTTTTTCGACTTATAAGGAAACAATCCAAGTCTTGTTAAAAAAAAAAAAAAATTAGTTTGAAAGTAATACATTGAGTTATACAATCCTTCTCCTGAAACCTTGCCTATTACAGTTCTCTTTAATACCCTATGGAATTGGAATATTGGTTGAATATAACTCATTCTTTCACAAAATGAAAGATAATATTGTTACAAACTTAGTAAATTGCTATTATTTACACGTTTTTACATGCATAGTTTGTTGTAATCTTGCTTCATTTCTCATTCAAAATTACATTAGTTTGTGAAGTTAATAATATGAAAAGCTTTCTGCGCATTTAACATTATAGTCTATGGGCTTAGCGAGAAATAAACAAGCTATCGCCAAGTTGACATCATTTTGAAACTTTTTTTGCCGAGAAATCGCTAGATGTCGCCAAACTGACTTTTCGAACCTTGTAGATCATCTTGGATCTTCCTAGAAACTTCCAAAGCAAAATAACAAATAGGGCTTGTGATGTATAAAAGTCCAGTTGTTAGTTGACTGTGAACAACTGTAGCTCTGTTGAAAAGCTGTGAGTGCTGTAATTTTTGCCGTTGTGTTTGATCGTATTGTGAAGTAAATACGTGACTAGCGTTGTGCTTACTCTTATGATTGACATTTGGAAGGTGTTTTAGGAACTGTAAATGTTTATAACTAAATTTACTACTTTCTTTTTTTAAGAAGTCATCATTTCTGAAGATTGCAGATTATTTGACGATTTATCTTCTTTCTTTCTTTTTTTTTTTGTACTGCCAGCAGAAGATAATCAGGAAAGTTGCATTTAATTTGCTCGGAAATTTTTGATTTGCCATTTTCTTTCATTAAGAATGATTATTTTGACGGAAAATTGACAAGCATTTTTTTTTTCTAGTTGAAGCCTGATTGTTTGCACACGCGTAACCTGACATGACTTCAGTGTTGCCAGATGGTCAAATTTAGATTTCCCCAATTCCCTCCCAACTTTTCCCCAAAAAGCGATGTTTCCTATCAAAATTCCCCAAATCAAAAAATTATTTTTCTACTAAAATTTCCATAAAATGATTCGACTTTCTCTGATATTTTTGTCTCTTAAAAAAATGCTTTTTCCCCAAATATCCAAATTTTCTTATAAAATTCCCCAACTTTTTTTTCTTCCCATTTTCACTTTTTTTTGTCTTTATCTTTATTATTTTTTTTATCTTTACTAATAGTAAAGTTGAAAGTCTCTCTCTCCGGATCTCTCTCTCTGTCAGGATGTCTGTGACGCGCATAGCACCTAGACCGTTCGACTGATTTTTGCAGTTTGTAGCATGAGGGTGTGCACCTTTAAGCAATTTTTCAAAAATTCGATTTTGTTCTTTTTCTATTCCAATTTTAAGAACATTTTCCCGTGCAAAATTATCATGAGGTGGACGACTAAATTACCAGGTTACCATAATGTGGAACCGTCACGTGGGCGAGCCAATTGGCTAGAAATTCATCATGCATTATTTGTAAATATGCAGGGGAACCAAAATACCTTTTAATTTTCTACTACGGGCAAAGCCGTGCGGGTGCCACTAGTCATAAACACAAGCGCCTGACCGAGAGATAAGAAATAACCAAATATTTTTTTTCTACTCGCATTTACTACTCTGCTTATGTATGTGCATTTAAAGTATGATTTTTGTATATATTTATCCAAGAACATTCTTCATACACTTATTTTTGCCTGTTTCACGTATAAACTAGTAACTCACGCAAAACTATTAATGCAAATTCCGTAGCATAATATTCCACATGATACGAAATGCGAATTCCATAAAGTTGAGCAAAGCTGAACCATCGCTGTTTAAATGTAACTACCAGATGTCAAGACGCAAATTTAATCACAATTTTTTTCCCCCAGGTTTTCCCCAAGAAAAAAAATTTTCCCCAAAGATTTCCCCTCAAAACCCATTTCCCCAAAATTTCCCCAGAGAGCACCAGATTTCCCCAAAACGGGGAAATTTCCCCCATTCTGGCAACATTGCATGACTTTTGCTTTCGAGGTGAACCCTGCAAAGCCGGTCAGCGCAACTAATATGCGTATATAATACATCAAAATCTTTCTGTTGTAATGAAAAGTGAATTAAGTTTAAATCTCTGCACTTTAGTATGTGTATTGTGTTGAGCATAGATCTCCCTTTGTCCCATAATACTTAATTTAAAACTCCATGTGAGTATAATGTCGTTGTTCAATAATAATAAAATGATTATTTAGTGTTTGGAGGCCCCTTAATTAAACTATTTTTTGCTCCTAAAACCAGTTTGTGAAACAGTTGAACAAATGTGTTGTAAATACTGTGTATTTCTATCATTGTTGGAGTTGAACATATTAGAATTGTTTTCTAATTTTTATCGGATGTGAAAATATTTGGAATGATATAATTGACTTAGGCATACATGTCAAAATTCTGTTGTTTTAGTGCATATTATTGTCAGTCAAGCCAATTGGTTTATCGTTATTCAAATTGAATAAAATATGAAGTGCTCTTGCACACACCATGTGTGTTTTGGATTTTCTTCTGAACTTCTTAAAAGTGTATTTGCTGACTTTTGCGCTAACACTGTAAAGGCAAACTAATGCAAAGATCTATAATTTGCAATGAAATACGTCTTGTTACAGAATAAAATAATTAAAGCCTTCTCAACTTCTTTCACGTGCCTTTATCTTAAAAACAAACATGATTTTTGGAAAGAGGGGCTTAAGAATAATAAAAATGTTTTTTGAATATTTCAGAGAGAACTGTGTGTGTACTTGACTGAAAATAAAAACGTGCATGAGAGTTTATTTGTTCTTATTTCTGTTCATATTTTTCTTACGTTTTCTTGTTCTACACTTTTAGGTGGTGGGTACTCCTTGCTATTATATTCTCTTGAACTGTGTGAAATCAAATCATATCTGAATCAGTTTAAAAACTTGGTTTGCTCCATGTTTTCTTCTTCCAGATCTCGACTAGCCTCCTTCCTGTCAAAGCCGTAAGTGTAACATTATCCCCAGATAATTAGTTTTAGTTTTTTAAGGGCTTTACCATGATATGTTAATTTTTCAGAGCATTTTCTCATTCAAATTGAATATCCGACTTTGAAAATATTTAAGACTGAAAAATTTCGGTTCTTAAATATTTAGAAGAATTCTGTCCCAATATTTTTTAATGTTATTATAGGTTAAACAGAGTCGATATTTTTACCAAGTTAGAAATTTTAACTCTTAGTCAAGACATTAGGGTCAGTTAGGGTGGAATGAGTATAAAAACAGGTATTTTTGAAATGATTATCTAACTATTCAAATCTGATATGCAACAGTTAAAAACAACATAAGAGTTTTTACATTTCAATTATACGCTTCACACATCCATAGTTATAATTAATGAAAAAAATCTATTGTTTAGTGAGAAAGGTATTATTTTAGAGTCTGTTTTAATACCCATCCACCCCATGGAGTGGGGTGAAATGGGTAGTATTATTTTAAATTAAATTTCAGAGTGAAAACAGGAATTTATTTATTATTTTTTCACAAAAAGATATTAATATAAGGGTGAAAATCTATAATCTGTAATTTCACTGCAATTAAATGTATAATGTCCACAATTATTGAGAATTGGCCGACTTAGTTTTTTGATGATCTGTTCCTCTTCAATCTCCTTTTTGGCACTATTGGGGAAGGTGAAAAAATTGATTGTATATTAAACATGCATTGAAATTGAATAATAGAATAACATAACAGTTAGTGAAAACTGGCGAAAAAAAGCTCTTGATTCAGTAGTGAATATTTTCCACGTGTGAAGCAAGTAGGTTATTTAGGGAATAAAATTGTTTTTAAATAAACATTTTTCATCCTGTAGTCATTCTGAAGTTTTGCATTTGATGTTGGCATTTTTTCACCAACCATCTCAGAACTTGTGTTGCAATACCTAGAAGAAAAAAAAATGTCAAAGCAGAAAACCAGAAAGTAAACAATGACTTAAGAGCTGCAGAAGAAAAATTGAAATGTCTTTGTGTAAGGTAACTGGGGGAAATTAAACAATAATGAAAATAAATATTGATGAGATTTAAAAATGTTTTAGCTGGTATGACACATGAGTAGCTTAAGGAAGGATGACTGAGTAGCTAACAATATTGATTACAATCCCTGGGACCCCATTTGATCATGAGTGCCCTGCAGAAGAAGATTTAGTACTTGGCCTCTCTTTATGATCTTAAATGTGCTTTTACAACTTGGAATTTTGTTGTTTTGCCACCTGTTTACTTTAAAAGGGTCAAACAGACGTTTTATGGCAGTTTTCTGCATGTTCGATAATAAATCTTTCTCCACCCGATGTTACAGTATCCGCCACTAATAAAATCACTGAATTATAAAGTCAACCACTTTTTAAAATGAAATCTGGAAGAACAGAATCATTGCAATACAAAAAATGTTAAAATCATCCTTTAATAAAATCACTATTGCCATTTTAAAAGATCAAACTTTTGAATATCATAAGTGAAATATTGATGAAGAAGCACCAAGGAGTGTAGGAATGGGTCTCAGAATATGAGGAAATCTTCTTCAACTTCAATACAAACTTCAATACATGTCAGAAAATAGTTTAATGTTATGAGACGCACTATAGAGCAAAAAGGAAAATATAATGTTGAAAATTACAAAACATTTTGTTAATTTTCAGACCATATTGAATCTTTATTCTTAAATTTTGTTAAAATATTGGCATATTGTTGTTTGATTAACATAGCTCTCAACTTGTACGATTTAGCCATACATTGTAAGATTTTCGGACGTTTTGTACGCTTGTACGGTCTTATGGCAGATTTGTACCAGAACTGTACACTTTTCTTTATTGGATAACGGCATGGGGAACATTTTAATTTGTAAGAACTTACGGAAAAACTATTGTTTTGAACAAGTTTTTGATCGACAACTTTTCAAAGTTTAAGTTCAAAGAAATGAAAGGTTATTTATTTACTTATTTTGAAATTTAATTATATTTTGCTTAGAAAATCACAGATCAAGTAAAGGTAAGGATTTGAAAATATTATAACACTTTAAATATTAATACTTTGCTTTATAATGGTCAAAAAAGCATAGAAATATAGTCAAAGCGTACATTGTAAGATTTTTTAAGTTGCCATGTTGGCAGCTATTGATTAAGACTCTTGTGAAATAAAAGAATTGAAAATTATCAGATATTTTGTTAACGTTCAGACAATAACGAATCTTTATTCTTTAATTCTGTTAAAACATTGGCGTATTGTTGTTTGATTAAGACCCTTGTGAAATAAAAAAAAATGTCAATTGTATTTTGAAGCACTTTAGCTGAAAAGAAATGAAAAATTCAGTTCCGTTTTTTAGAGTATTTAAACCTCAAAACCTTTCCTTTCTTAAGTGAGTGTAGGTATGCCGTTTTATAAAATCAAATGTCCTCAGAACGAACTTGATTTTATAAAGCGGCGGGCACTGTATCCATTATGGTTTAGGACAACAAAAGTTGGATTTTTTTTTTTTTTTTCTGTTTTCAGCACTCATTTCTCTAAACCTGTGGTTCAAACCAGGAGGCAAGTGCCCTCCTAAAGGGGTGATTTGGCTTCTCAAAAGGGCAATGAATTTGTGAGGGGGGAAATGAGTATTTGAAAGACAAAATAATAAGAAGGTAGTGAATATCGAAATTAAAAACGAATACTGCTCTGGGAAGGTGTAGGGCAGTAACTGCAAATTTTCAATTATTATTGGGTCAATCCATATCACTTACTTCAGACCATAAAACCCATGGTCTTGGACTTTAATGATATTTTTTTCATTTGTTCCATTTACCATCACTATTAACCTTGTGATTCTTTTTTTTTTTTTTTTTTTTTGATATCTTGAATACTTTTTGAGATAATAATTACCGAAAATATGTTAAAGGACACGTTTTTGCTTTTCCGAGAAATGTTGTGCTAGTGACATAGTTAAAGCAAAAATTCAGGTATTTTGCAATTATCATAATATCAAAAATAAATTCAATCAACCTCCATTGCAATTGCATTTTAAAACAAACTGGAGGACAATAAAAAGGTATTATCTCACACAAATTAGTTTAAAATGGTTCTATTTTATGCGTAGAATTTACTTGTCTATTTGGTATTTTACAGGTGTAAATACAGTAAAACCTCCCCTAACAGACACCCCTCTTATCCAGACAATTTTTAACTTCCCGATTCCATTATTAAACCCCTTTCCTGCGGACACCCCTCTATTGCGGACAAAGAATTTGTCCCGTTAGTGTCCGCATTAAAGGATTTTAACTGTAGTAAGAGCCTGTATTATGTTCAAAATATTTAGTACAAAATCATGATTCAACAACTTCTTTTTTTAATTCTTCTTTTTTAATTTTATCAATATTGAATTATGAACTAATGCGTTGTAAAACAGACTTATTTTGTACTATGTAGTTTATGTTTCTGATTTTAGAGCAATTAGTATTGCATAGTAGTAAGCGAAAAATAGTTATGTTTTAAAAGCTATTGTGTACATAATTTGTTTGATACACTGGGAGTAAAAAAGCTACCAATATTTTTAGAACCATTTAGTTTATACTTTAAGAATTATTTTTAAAAAATATACTTTGATTGCTGTTTTTTTTTAAATGTTTTTTCAAAGTTTCGTGATTTTCTTCAAAATGTTTAATAAATCCAAGTTTGAGCTAATCGTAACAGCACCATTCACTAGATATATTTTCAAATTCATTGTTTCTTACTCTGCAAGTTATTTTAAACATTCTAGTGAAAAAATCTTTGTGATATCATGAAAATTGCCAAAGACATGAATTTTTTTGCTTTAATTACATCATTAGCGCAACATTTCTCGGAAAAGCAAAAACGTGTCTTTCAACACATTTTTGGAAATTATTATCTTGAAAAGTATTCAAGATATCAATGATAAAATTCACTGGGTTTGTAGTGATGGTGAATAGAACAAATGAAAAAAAATATCATTAAAATCTGAGATCATTGGTTTCATTTTCGTTTGTGGCTGGATGATTTGATATGGAATGACCCTGTTATTATTTTGTGTTTTTGTACTTCAGCTTTGCTGTACAGGCTTGCTTGTTCAGTTTCCGCTGAATATAAAGTTCAGAAAGAACGTCAAATTCCAACATTTCCCTCCTGTTAGTATGGAATACTAAATGCATTTCTTTCAAATATCTCAAAAACTCACTGCAGATACTGCTTACCTTCTCTCTGCAGAATACGAGATCGGCAAAGAATTACCAGTTAAAAAATACATAAGTTTGATGGAACCTGAAACGATGTATTTCATCATTCATCACCAAGTTTGAATCCTCAAATTTCTTTTTTCTTTTTTCGTCAGTGTTTTTAATTTCCTCAGATCCCAATTTAAAAATGATAAAAATTTCGCTGTTTTTGAAAAGTACGTCAATGATTTCAGTTAAGTATTCCCCTTCAAAGACATATCAGTTCTTTTTGGAAAATAAAAGAAAGAAAATCATAATAAAATAAATGATTGAAAAAAAACCCTAAGAAAAGGTACTTTTATTTATTTGGTTCCTTTTTTTCTAAAAGTTTGGAAGTGTTTGGTTGAAATGGATTTATAAAAAATATTTTGCTTCAATTTAAGTTTGCGTTCACATTTTCAATGGTACTGATGTACACTACCAAGTTACGGTTCTTTCAATGAAATGGGGCCTGTGGTGCGATGGTGTTTGTCCATCTCTAGGGGGGGGGGGCAATGAGCTCAAAAATGTTGGGAGCCATTGCTCCAAGTTATCCAGAGCCTTAGCTTTGTTAGTATAGTATGTGTTAACCTATTTCAGAGTAGGTATTTGTCTTCTGCACCAAGGTTCTGACCGGCAGCGGATTTTGGAGGTGCGGAAAATCATCAGCCCCCATGTTGTATGATTATATGGCATGTAAAAGATCTTTTGGGCATTTGTTTTGTTTGATTGCCCTGGGCAAAATTAAAGTCTAGTAGAGTTTCGCATCCAAGAGAGCCCAGGTGCGTTCATCTATTGGGAAACTGGGCGTCAAAGTTATCCGTGCCTTTGACATCCGTGCCTCAATGGTGGTACATGAAAGCCAGGATGCCATATTGCACTAGGTCTTCAAAATGTTTAAAGTTGTCTAACATAGCAGCATTAGAAAGAAAAAAAATCAGATTAGTGTAATTTTACATCAAATCGCATCAAAGTACATTGAGCTTAAATTTTATTTTCGAAAACTTGTGTGTTTGGTCATTTCATAGGTTTGTTTTCATTTGAGGACATTATTTGGAAATGGCTGATTTTTTTTATAAAAAACTCTATTTTTTGTTGTTGAAGTGTGTCACTTCTGTGTCTAATTCTTTGCAGTAGCACTTGTCTTGGTTGTAGTTGAAGCTTGCTAACATTTTTTTTTCTCCTCTAAATGAAAAAAAAAATGTCTAATTACTCTTCTTTTCTTCTTTCAGATTCTTTTTCAGTGTATGAAACAATCTTGCTTCCTTCCGTTTTTGATGCTCCATGATTGATGGGTGATGTGTTTCCTTTAGTTGTTATAAGATGTCATCAGAAACTAATCGGTGAGTATTCATCAATGGTCCGAATAAAATTCATAAAATATGTAATTTTAAAGATGATTTTGGCTGCATTCATTACACAATTATTTTAAGTAAAGTTTTATTGTATTTTTCTGCATACAAGATGGATGTGTCGAGTATCATGAAAATTTATAATCAACGATGGATGTGTCCTGTATCGAGTATTATGCTAACATTTAATCAATATATAAATTTATCATGTTCATAAAACATTTAATTTTTTTTAGATTTTCGTAGTATTTATTTATTGTATTGTGTTGGCTGGTGTGTGAGTACTGGTCTAAACAAATTAGAATGCAACTTAACTGGGTCATTTTAATGTGTTGAAGTATTATTAACTAATTTTAATTAATATTACTTTAAATATTTAATTTATATTTAAAAGTTATTAGGTTTGAAACCAACTAATGGCAGATTCTTCTGTTGACAACTAAAGAAACCAAAGTTCAAGAAAAATGTTGTACATAAGACGATATTCTTGAGCATGACCCCTCCTAAATTGAAATCTTGTATCCGCCCCTGGTAGTCATGAAGTGTTACTTTGTACTTCGGATTTTAAATTTCTTCAGCATTATAAAAGGGGTTATTATCTAAAACCAAGGTGCTGATTAAAATCAATCAATTGAAGTCAGTTGATTTTTCACTTATTTATTTATTTATTTTTCATATTTTGATCAAAATCATTTTTTAACTCACACCCTGTCATTCTTCTTGGAATTTCTAAATTTCATGTGTTCTGCTCTTTTTTTAGTCAGTACAGTAACAAGCTTTCTTGAGAAGTTTTGGTTTTAGATCTTGGGATATTGATTTGATCCTTTTGATCTATGTAATCCCTCTGCTTATGCAACCAGGAAATTGAATTTTTTAGACTTTAGTCAGTAGCCAGTAGAAGTCAATTTTAATTGGTTGATTATTTGTAGTCACTTCCTCCCCAACTAAGTTTTTCTTTTTTTTTAAAATTGAAACTTAACTTAAGTGCTCATAGCATCAGAATTTTTCTTTGAAATTTTGGCAGCATATTCTTGAATGGTTTTTACGAACATTTTATGACATAAAAAAAGTGGATTTTTTGACCAGTCTATACTGGTTTCCCCCTCCCCCTTAAGTGGGGGTGATGGAGATAAGCCTTGAAACCAAGTAATATTCATTCTTTCCACTTTGAGGCAACAAAAATTTACTTTTAGCTTGTGGCAAAATATAATAAGATTTTGTTTATTAAGATGAAGGTGACATGATAAACATTTGTGTGGCTATTTTTATTAAAAGAAGTTTAATTAGGTAATTGTAAATAATGTAAATTATCTCAAATAAATGTATTTTTTTAATATAAGCTTTTTCTTTCAAAAACGTCATGAACACAAAAACGTCAACAAAAACGTCTTTTCAAAAACGTCATGAATACATTATTGCGTAGACAATTTGACCCCCAAAGTTGTAAAATGTGTTACGAGACAGTAACAGGGGATGTATGGGAAACCAAATATCTGAAGATTGTTGCAATGGTACAAGCGCCTATTTTTCCTCATACAAGTGAAGGAGCTCGTATGTTCCTTTTCTTTATGCTTCTTTTACAAGAGTTTTTTTTTTTTTTTTTTAAATTTTTACTAAGTTCTATTAGGAAATAAATTTTTTGTTTTCAATGAAATCTCTATTTGATACTGTAACCTTTGTTTGAAATGAAAGTGTTATATAAAAGATACTCTACTATTTTAAAGCAGCAATTAAGAAAAATAAGCCGAGTGGATGCAGCAGTGCCTATCTCAATTTTGCTATCTAGTAAGCTGGTGACTAAAAAACTTATTTTCTTTTGAAGAACACCTTCTTTTAAGAGTTAATTTTAATTTTACCTTTTTGTTAGTATTAGTTTAACCATTTTCAGATGTTGTACTGTACTACAATTTTTATTTCACACCCAGATTGGATTGTCAAGGGAAAATAATGTGGCCAAGAATATTAAGTAATTTATTTGAATTTTCAATAAAAATGGTCATTTTAGGTTTACCTAAACCTAAACTATATTTTAACAAAACGTAATCTCATGTAAAAGACTTTTGCCTGTATTATATAGGATGTTTATATAGCACATTATGTGTTAAATGACAAAGATAACCTATGAACAGATTCTGTGTAAAATTTGCCCGAGATGCAAACGTGCTTCCTCTTTGAAAACAATTTTTCCGTTGCTTTTTAATTTACAGTAAAACTTCGTTTAGTTGTCTCTCGAAGGACGAAAAATTTTTGACCAGTTATGCGGAGTGACTACTTATGTGGAGTGGGAAATTAAAGAAGAAAAAAGAACGCCTTACAAATACTTTCATGAATAGCTGTGGTACTCTGTGAGAAAAACAATTGCTTATGAAATGAACGTCTATAAATTAGTAGAAGCTCAAAGAAGAATAAGGGGGGGGGGGGGGAGGAATGATACAGTTAACCATGTTTTACTTTCTCTTACTTACACATTACATAACATCAATAACAGCTTATTTTAATGTACGAATGATACATTAAAACAATCCATCAATGTTGACTGATGAAAAGTTGTTGCTTACTGAAAATAACTCTCTCTTTTAACATACTTCAAGCTTTGAATTCGGCATCTGTTACTCCTTGAACGGGTGTTGTATATTGACAACCTTTCTCCAGGAGGTATTAGATTCTGTTGGTATTTCGGGATAAACTTTGATTTATATTCTTGGCACTAGACACAGTTGTAGCAAGAAGTATGCTTTGGATGATAAGAAGCGAGGAGCAAGATTTCAAGGAAAAATGATCATCACACAGCATTTCAACTTAGTCCAACGCTACTTTCTAAGATCCGATAAGAAAAGATAGTTTTAGAAATCAATTTTTGAGTGACTAGTTAACCGGGGTAAAATCAAATTTGGTGACCAGTAAAGGAGGATCATTTTACATTACTGAATTCACATTCAGTGTTGAGACCGAAGGAATACGACAACTTATACGGAGTGACCACTTATTCGATTTACTATCCATTGCGGTTTTACTGTATTTGTTATGAAGAAATGTAAAGATATCATTCATATCTGCAAGTGATGTACCACGAACACAGCTTATAGAGTAAAAAGAAGTTCATTTTTAAAGGCGATAAGGGGCTTTCAGATGAGTAAAAATTGATCAAACAAATGTTTTTTCATTCATTATATTTCTAAAAATTAGACCTTTAGCTGAACCGTTTAAAAAGAAAAAGAACTGAATCGGTGGAAAACTGGCGAAGTTATGACACTTTTTGTAGGAGCCACGCCCCCGCCCCCTTTTTTTTTTACTAAAAAATGCACATAAAAATGCATATAAAATGCATGAGTAAAAAAAAAGCATATAATATTTAAATTTTTAATACTAATACCATTTTAAATGAATCATAAGACCTTATTTGTGGTGAATTTGTATTTAAAACTAATTTGTTTATTCAATAATGAAATTGGCAATAAAACAGAAAATGTTGATTTCCTCAAAACCTAATTTTCGACATAATTACAAAATTCAAACTGCTCCTTGCAAACGAATTATTATTTCAATTTGCTAAAAATTTTATGCCAAGTATTTAAGCGGTTTGTTAACATTTTGTTGTGAAAGATTTTTCTGTTTGATTAGTTTTGTGGAGTATATTTGCTATATTTTATTGAAATATGAACATATTTTATCGAAAACGTCTAGTTTTCGGCTTTTCTTCTCATTATTTATCTTTAAGACAAAATTTTGAAAAAGTAATTCCAACGTCCTAATTTCGGTTGTTTTACGTATCATATTTTGCTAGTATTTTATAAATCTGATGAATTTTCGTTTGCAAGGAGTAATATGACAAAAGCGTTATAAAATCTAAATTTGAATTTAAAAAAAATTAAATTTCAAAATAATTCAATGAAATTTTATATTTGAGTTAGTGTTAGCATCATGTAAATATGCTGAAAATTTCAAAGAAATTCATTGAAAATTACTTTAAAAAAAATTGAAACCCCCGTATTGCCTTAAAAAGTTATTTTGTTTCATCAATTTAGAAAGGTTTGACATGTAAAATCTCTCCTTAAGCGAGACTTTGTTGTAATTCGATCAGAATCTGCATTTAAGGTTTTCCTAAAACTGACTTAATTTAATTATGACATTTTCTCTTGAGATTTGCCAAATTTATATTGTTTTTGTAACTCATTCTCATCTTCCTTCTCTAAAATTTTCATTTTCTGCTCCACATAGGTCCCGAGCCGTTACTAAAGTGTCTTCAGCAAAGTCAAGCTCATTTGAGTAAGACTCGTCACCAGGTATGAAACAAGAAACCGTTTTTTTTCCCCCTACTCAGAGTAACCTTAAACATTCTAACAATGGCAATATTCAAGGGGCACAATGAACATGCTGTCACAATGGATACGACATGCTGAAAGTACTTTGCTAACATTTGTCATTCTAAATGAAAAATGATCGAATAAACTTTGTGCTACAGTGTTATTTATTTTACGTCGGTTTCTCACTTTAATTGTTCATTATTCTATTTTTTTAAAATATTCAAGCAGATGTTAATGATAATGTAATTTAGCATTTAAAGTACAAAATCAGAACAAAAATGACATTTTGGACTCTCTTTATTCAAGTGATCATGTTGGAAACTAAAGGAAGTTTGCAGACCATCAGTGGTTCTGAAAGTTTATGGGTCATTCTTCAAAAAGTAACTTTTCTGTCACACGCCGTTACAGTAAAAACTTTAAGAAACAATTCATTTAACAATGATTTTTAATTTCATCAAAAATATATCTATTTAAACCTGCCAACAATTTTTTAATAATTTTTATTTAGTACATTTTTGATTCACAACATGTAAATTCTCACCTCCGTTGCATGTCACACATGTGACTGCTTATGATGCTTAATAACTTGTTTAATTAAAAGTATATGCATATTTATTTATAATTCCTTTCACAAGTGTCTCAAATACTAATTGTTTAAGTGCATTTAATTTTTTAATATTGTGTTTTAGTTCGTTTTAGTAAGACAAACTGTGGCTACTGCCACACTTTGTGCCACACACACTACATGCCACACAATAAATTATCACCTCCATTACCTTAACACAAAATGCCATTCCTCATTAACAAGTCGCAGTAATGACATCAAATTTTATTTTCCATCATACAAGGGAGCCCCCTTGTTTATTTTCAGCCATAGTTAAAGTTGTGAGATTTTTGTCGAAAAACAAAAAGATAGATTTTGTTTGAAAAACTTAGTGTTGTTATTCTGACTTCTCACCTCCGTGAACTTGAATTTCAGGGGTATAAATTAATGTAAAAAAATAAGTGAACATGTTTTCATATGCTTAACATGCGCAGATCGTAGCAACAAAGGAAAAAAAATTTCCTCTGAAAAATGTATTAAGCCTATATTAATGTAAAATTCCTCACCTCCGTGACAGACCTTATGAATGTCATTATTTCTGAGGTGAAAATAAGTGATGGAGGGGAATACATCAATAATAGGCATCTCCCAAAATTATAAATTTTCAGTATATCCTCAAATTTACTAAATACTAATTTTTAACATACATTTGAAACTATTAACTAAGCTGTATTTTAATTAAGAGCGCTTAATATTATATTCCCACTAACCATTAAAATAGCTGATTGTTTGTACAATTAACAAAATTACTACTTTGATATTGAATTGGCCTTGGTTTTTAAACATTAAAAGTTTTTTCTTTTTTTTATATTTTCGTGAACGAAGCATTTATTTATTTATTTATTTATTTATTTATGAGTATAATTATTGGAACTTAGCTGGGCCATTGTTTATGGTAACTTCTAGTAGGTAACACTTTTATGTAAGAATGGAAAAAAAAAAGAAAACAAAAGGTTACAAAATTGAAGAATATTTGCATTCAAAAGTTACGTTTTCTGGAGAATGACCCTTATATTATTAAGGAAAAATTTTTTTCTTCCACAGTTTGTCTCCAGTGTTCATAAGAGTTATTTTTATTGAAAGAAAATTTAAACAATCAATTGTTCTGATTTGAATTTTAAATATACCTATTTTAAATATAATTATTTTACTAAACATACTGAAGTAATAAATTATTTTTAAATAATATTTCATAATTTTCTGTTGAAAATTGCAGACCATTTTTAATCTTCTTA
Organism: Uloborus diversus; assembly: GCF_026930045.1. Classification (NCBI taxonomy): domain Eukaryota; kingdom Metazoa; phylum Arthropoda; class Arachnida; order Araneae; family Uloboridae; genus Uloborus; species Uloborus diversus. The sequence continues at coordinate 9,553,392 of NC_072732.1, forward strand.
ATTCAATATTCAATTTAGTAATTTCTTCATTTTTCTCCTTTTTTTTTTTTGCTTTTAAATGATTGATAGCTTAATTAATAATCTCAATTAATTTTACTGCGCATTTTTAATGCATTTCATAATGTCCTGATTTATGAGTGTAGCTTTAATTGCTTGTTATTATCAGGGTTTGAAACTATTATGATATTTTTGAAAATATCCCATATTTTGATATCTATCCAATATTTTCAATAAGCGCAAACTAAAGTTATTATATAATAACTGCATCCTCAAATCACTGCTGTTTATTTTCTTAAATTATAATTAAAATATATGGACCTATAACTAACGTTTCTTTCATTATTTATACATAATATACATTTTATGTTAAAAAGTAACATACTTTAAATGGTATTACATGTGACTGATGTCTACAATAATTTGTGAAATAGGATAATTTAATGCTAAAGACCAAAATATAACATAACTAAAGTTAGTACTAGCTATTATATTGGTTATTGACTATTATATTCATTTACTCTGTAAATTGATTACTATACATGAGCCCTGTAAAAATCAATGAAAAACATCTCTGTATTATATAATGAATTATAGAATTTTCTGTAAAATTTAAACATGGAAAACTTATTTCAAATCATATGTTACATTGTTTATTGATTATTGTAACGCACAATTATGTGTATTTCAGGAATTATATTTTACTTCTAAAATGTTGTTTATTTGAATTGAGTTATTTTAACAGCAGCTGCTTTACTGAATTTTCTTTTGTTCTCTACTTTTACATAACTATATAATGCAGATATAAAAAATATGCAATATTTAGTGCGCAGCCATAAAACATTTTCCTTTTTCTTACCAACCATTGATTTATAACGAAGTATTGTTAAACTATATTAATATTGTAACATTACTAATAATTTTATGAATAAAAAATAAAAATAGAATATTATATTAATGATATATTAATGTATCATATGTATAGAATGTATTATTTTCAGTTATTTTTAGTAATAAATGGATAATATTGATATGATTAATACATATTATTTTAGTATTGCAAATCTCGCAGTTCGAAATGATAAGTATCAAAAATATCAAAATATGATGATATTTTCAAAATAAATATTGGATATGTATTGACTGATATATATACATAGGCAAACCCTGGTTATTATTGCGGTAATTTTCAATCCACATGGAGTTCAGCTTTTTTTGCAAACTGGCACTTTCATTCTTGCTGGGAGATATGTATTTGCCCCATCCATCTAAATTCCCTTCGCTTGGTTGTATTCTGATCTGAGGGGGCTGGAAACTCTCTTGGCTAATAGATTTACTCTCATCAATTTTTTAGTTTTTGTCATCTACTTTTTCTGTTTTGTATTTTCATTGATGTACTGTTGTCTTAAATACTTGCCATTTGAAGTAAAAAAAAAATCTTCGATGTTTTAATATTGTTAGTACATGTTGTTCTTGTATGTTGCTTATCTCTGTTTTGCAATTTCAGGAAATGGTGTTTTGTTCTTCCTTGGAAAATAGTTTTCCGGCTGTCTTGGTTATTTATCTGAAACTGATACTGGTAGTTAGTATACATTTTTGTAGTATATTTAAGTGTAGTATATTTTTTACATTAGTATTTGGAATGATGATTGATTATATATGTGCAACTAGTATAACACTCTTTCATTAACCAGGGCTTGTTATTTTATTTCTATTGATATATATGTCTTTGAATAATGATACATAAGTTAGTTAGAAAAGAAAGTTGTTTATTGAATGTGTTTAGTACTTGAGCCATAACAGCCTCCTCAAAGCACCTGTTTTTTTGTGAGTATTTTATTTTATCTGATGGAAACGGTGTTTCAAAAAGTATTAAATTCAGTGCTCTTAATTTACTGTTGCACGATGCTGAATGGTGGCTTTGTATTTATGTTATAAGAAGCAGCATTGCCCAGTGTTGCACGGTCTACCTCAAAAGTAAAAGTTGCATCACGTGACTCATGTTCAGCAATCAGGGTAAGGATAAAGCGATAGTTTCAGTCTTTGTGCAACTATTAATATGAGCTATGCTGTCCATAGTTTATTTAAAAACATGAGTGCAACCCCCCAACCCCCCATCTCCTTTTTCAGTGTAATTGTTTGTATAGTACTAAAACTATTTTAAAGTAATCTTTTAATTCCATCAATACAGTTTTTTTTTCATATTTTTTGTTATTTTACTTTTTATTTTTGTAAATTAAATAGTATTACCATAAAATTGAAGCACTGTACTTGTTTATTTTGTTTCATGACTCAAAAGTCAAGGCATTTAATTTTTAAGCTTTAAACTAATTTCAACGCAAAATTGCTCTAAAAACAATTACCCATAAGTTAGAAATGTATTCACCATTTTGGACACAATATAATAGGTCGGCAAATTGTGCAAGACGATTCATCTCCCTCTTTGTGAAGAAAAATTTGGTTAATTTATTCATGGCAGAATAACACTTTATTTTGGACTGGTGGTACCCGTACGGAACATAGAAACACTAGTGGTACCCGAATGGCTTTGCCCGTAATAGAAAAATTAAAACCTCTTTTGCTTCACCTGTATATTTACAAATAATGTATGGTGAATTTTATTGCCAATTGGCTTGTACCCATGTTACGGTTCCACGTTATGATAATTTCGCATCTCGCCAATTGGCTTGTGCCCATGTTACGATTCTACGTTATGATAATTTCGTAATTTACTCGCCCATCTTGTGATAGTTTTGTTCTTAAAATTGGAATAGAAAAAGAACAAAATCGAATTTTCAAAAAATTGCTTCAAGGTGCACACCCCTATGCTACAAACTAACTTTGTGCCAAATTTCATGAAAATCGTCCAAACGGTCTAGGCGCTATGCGCGTCACAGAGATCCAGACATCCTACAGACATCCTCCGGACAGAGAGACTTTCAGATTTTTAAAAAAATTTGTTCACAATGGCTTCGATAGAAAGTATATCATAAGTTAATTCAGTAAATTATCCAGAACGGTACCAAAGAGCACAAATCCCAAATAAGGTGTTTTGTACTTGATGAAATTAGCTAACAGCACATAAGCGGCTTGTAAAGGGGGGGGGGATAAAAGGTGCAATTCTGCCCTCTCACTTTCAAAAGTTTCTGAGCTCAAATTTAACCATTGATTGAAGAAATAATAAAATTGATTGGTTCACGTGTTTAAAGATAGAAGAATCGACTTCACAAGCGTTTGTTTTATATTTTCCTCAAGCTATCCTTACTAAGATTATAAATGCAAAACTGACTTTGTTTGTTACCTTTAACTACCCAACCGATCATCATCAAATTTGCTACACACGTTGTCAGGGGTGCCAGTGCAAACATAGAGTACTTTTCATTTAGATGCATGATTTTATACCAATTTTAAAGATAATCATAAATTTGAGTGTGTCTCATCGAAAAATGGTCGTATTTGCTCGATTTTTGCAGCATGCTAAAGCCCTTAAAATGTGGCACAGTGTAAATTTTACCTGAAGTTTGAGGGATAGTTAGAACAACACCTAATTCTTCATTTGAAGTCAATTTCATATTCTAAAACAAGGCATATCTTCATTTTTAAGTATTCTCCGCAGTTTTTGCTCATGGAATTACAGCAAGCTCAGCTTTAATTAGCATAAATAAAGTCAATAAGGAGTTTTGATGCTGTTGCCATTCTTTTTCTAGAGTGTATACAAATAAAATTCTTGTGTTTGCTTTGAGACTTCCTGGAATCGATATATTAAAAAAAAATCCCTTTTGTTTATTTTTCCACTATCTTTTTTTTTTTTTGTACTGCGAGTACAGATGTTCATGTATTTTATTCCTAAGAATAAGGGGAAAAATTACCATTCATTAATTTTGTATTTTACTATGAAAAAGAAATTAAAATCGAAAAACTTTTTATTTTGAAAAACTCTAAGGTCGGTTGATAAAAAAAAGCTGAAAATTTGGCTAAATTATTTTTATTCGACACGAAAATGATCCATCAAGTGTGAGCCGAAAAAGCTGCAAGGGCAGATTTAACATAGAAACCCGGCTATTGCTTTTAAATAAAAAAAAAAACTAGATATGCCTTCCACCTAACTTGCCCTTCTACCCTTTAACCCTTCACTTTTTTGGTGCACCAGCCGCAAATGTAATGGCATAATTTAAAATCCAGTTGATAAGATTACCATGTTTGGAAGAAAAAAAGTGTTTGAAAAAGGAAATGCAACATGCAAAAAATGACAATTTAGATACAGAAACTGGTTTATTAAAATGCGTAACAAACTTACAAAATTACCTGGGTTGTAAATTTATTGTGACCTATAGTCAGTTACAACAGATTTGCTGTTGATATTATTATTGACCTAATTAAGATATAAAGAGTGCAATATATTTTTTTCGTATATACACTCACTTAAAATGCATATTATGATTTTCTTCCTTTAAACATAATTAAATGCTCCTAAAAACACATATTCACTTTTTTCCATTTTATAAAAACTTTGATGGATCATTTGTAAACACAAAAAATGATCAGTTATGACATAAAACATTCTTTGAACGCAAATTCATCACTAAAAGGGAAACAAATGCCTCGAGATGTGTTTAGATAGTAAGCATGTTAATAACCTATGAAAATGTCCATTGATTAATTTCTTGAATAAACAATTTCTTTATTGTTTTAAACATATTTTACTGTACAGTTGTTTCTCTCTACTTCACGCTTCGACTTTCGCGGCTTCACTAAATCGCGGTTTTTCTGTTTTTTTTTCAAATATAGTAATTAACCTTTTTATGTGCAAGTGTAAACTTTTTACTACAAAAGAATAACAGAGTATGTCTTTTAAGTAAGATAAGCTCTTCTAAGGGGCTGTAGGTTGAGGGAGTGAAGGTATAAAATCGCTGAAGAAAGTATAGAGATTCGCTGTCTCATTTTAACTGTTAAACACTAACTAGAGAGTAAACATCACTGTACTATTACTAGAGGATAAACACATCTGTTCAATGATGTTCAGCAATGTACTAGCTTTTTAAGTTGGATACGTATGACGGGGGCACATACAGTCACTAACTGGCAATTAATTCCCCATCGAACAAGTTAAGCTATTTTCGTAGATTAGCAGAGTGTAAGAACTGCATGTGTAGTTTATTTCCCAATAATAACAATGTAATAGCTATTACATCTAATGTATCTCCTTTTATCATATTTTGTGCAATATATTCAGTAATAAAAATGTAATGGTGGTCAAGGGTGCTGTTTCATGTTTAGGGGGCTCTAACTATGTAAAAATCTATTTAAATTGTCCTAAGTAAGATTTATGCGCTCCAATTAGGAAAATATTTGGTTTATAAGTACAGGATCCTACTTCACGGAAATTCAGTTATCGCGGTAAAGTCTGGAACGAATTAACCGCGATAAACGAGGGTTGACTGTAATGCCTTTTTAATTCATTTACTGTACTAAGGATCTGTGTTTCAGTATAGTGTTTGTTATTCAATAGTTTCAGCTTAAACGTTTGCTTGATTTTCTTCCTTTTGTACATAGCTATGTCATATGTTATGCATTTCAGTCCTCTATTGTAGCGTAATTTTGTGTCTGACAGATATATATATAATTGTTATTTACTGTACAACCCTTAAGCACTTACGGTTTTAAAATTTACATGTTTTTTTTTTTTTTGACAAAATAAAAAATATGGCAAAACTTAAAATTGAAACTTATGCAATCTTCCAAACATTTCTTTTCCAAATCCCCCCCCCCCCCTTTTTTTCCCTTTTCACTTCCAAAAAAAAATAGCAACTTCAGCCTCTGAATTTATGGTCCTGTCCTGGCTTAATATGTAGTAAATCCTGATTCCTATTTTAAAAATCCCTTTTACACTCAAATTTCTGTTCCCAAAATTTGTTCATGCAAGATCACCCGAATTTTATGCATAAGTGTCCAAATTTTACTCTTTTCATGTTGAAAATTGACATGAACTTTTTGTCATCATGATCGAATTTGTTGAAAATTTTGCCCTTTTTTCTTTTGCTATAATTTGCCGTTATGATTGGAATTTTCTATAAGCTAAAGATACCCCTGAGTTAAATTAGATAAGAATGGAACAACGTTCAAAAGCACAAAAAGGATAGATTTATCCTTTAATAGATTTATCCTTTTATAGATTAAAGGATAGATTTTATACTTTTTGTGCTTTTAAATGTTGTTCCATTTTTATCTAATTTACCTTGCACAAAGCTATCGCTTTTCAACCCCTGAGTTAGTTTATATGTTCAGTATAGTTCTGAATTTGGCTTTATATATTTTAAGTTTCCTATATTAATGTGAAACTTTTCTCTTTTTACAGATAAATACTAACTTTGCTGGGGCCGGTGTCCAGAATCGCCGATAGAGGCAGAAGAAGCTACAGATTCCTGCAAACCTCGAGTCCCCTCTACTTGCGTAGAAAAGTTCTTTCTGCCATCGCGTGCGACAGCGAAAGCTGCAGCATCCCCGATGATGATACCTCCGAAAATTGAACTACAGACGAAATTGAACCTTTTCTTTTTCTGTTTGTTGAAATTGAAAGTAAAATAGTGTCTTTTAAGATAAATAAATACTTTTGTGCTGAACAGTAAAGTAAGAAAAAACAACGCCAAAAAAATGCAAAAAGGCTCTTGGCTTTTGTCGGATGTCTTTTCATCCATTTGAAAAAGGCGTTCCCTGTAACGCCGAAACACGTTGTCTGCTGTAATTGGCAATTTGTGCTTTTTTTGACGTTTTTTCTTACTTTATTGTCTTTTAATCTGTTTTCTGTCATCATTTTTATTACACACACACACATTAATAAAGTATAGAGCTCTAGCGACTCATCTGAGTCATTGAGAAATGTGATGTGAACAGATTTTCAGATCGAGCTTTAAACTTGATGCGATTAATTTCTTTTTATGTTTTTTTTTGTTTAAGATACTAGGGGGCTCTGCTCCCTGCAGTTTAAATCAAGTTCAAAAAATCCCATTTCCATTAAAGTTGTTAACCATTTAATCTGTGGTTAGGGCGTTTGGCTACCAAGCGGAAGGTCCTGGTTTCAATTCCGGTGGGTGCTAATAATCTTTTTTTTTTTTGTTTTTCACTATTTCAAATACTTTTTAGCAGTATTTTTTCCGAATAGTATCAACTTATACAGGAAAGAAAATTCTATGTTCACTCACAATGATGCTAACTCCAGATTTTACAGTACTTAAATCAATATTAAAACTATGTTGAATGTTTTGGTATAATAAGATTTAAACTTTCGACCTCCACAATCGAATAGCTCATTGGTTAGACCGTTTGGCTACCGAGCGCCCAGTCCCGGGTTCGATTCTAGTGGGGTTAATTAATTTTTTTTTTTGTTTCACAATTTCAAATAATTATGTTTACAATTACTCGGTATTGGCCAAGTACAGAGTATTTACCGGGTACTCGGTACGTCTCTAGTAAATAACGTGAATGTTTTTATAATTCAAAAAAAAAAATAAATTTTTTTTCCTTAGCTCAAAGATTAATAAACTACCCATTTCACCCCACCGGAACCTATATATTGATAAAAAGATAGATGTTTGAAAATATCCATGTTTTTTTTGGTCTATGTATCAGTATCAACACCATCGATGTTGTAATTCCTTACATCGATGTCCCACCTGTAATCAGCACCCCTATAATAGTTATTCATAGGCATGTGGTGGAAAACATTTAACAAGTTATTTCCCGAAACTTTTCATCATCAATAGGGTTTAAATATGCTCACAAATGTGAAACATGTTAGATATTACAAGGTAAGTGTTGCTAACATACTGCGAAAAAAAAAATGCTTAAATTCACTATTACTTTAGCAGAAAAAAACAATCATTGGCTTTTTATTAACTTTTACACATTTAAGTTTTTTTTACATTTATAGAAAAGTAAAAATAATAATAGTAAGAATGCTGAATGCTTTAGTTCAACCCACTCTCTTAATAAACATAAACAAAGTTTGTGTAATTACTTAGAAACCTAGAACTCGGCAATAACGAAGCAAGTATACATTATATTATTTTACTAGCCGCCTGCGGCGACCAGCTGGTCCGCCTTTTTACGCCATTCGCCTTTTTGCGCCAGAGTTGCCGCCTTCGGCGGCTGCTTAGACAATTTAGCGACGGTATTAATCAATGTTTTTCTCAATATTATCATTCGCCTTTTTACACCGATGTTGCCGCCTTCGGCGGCTGCTTAAACAAATTTCGTGGCGGAATCAATCAATCTATATCTATGTATATCATTAGTAGTTTGAATAAAATATTTTGTAGATCTATCTCCAGTTCCGTCGTTTGGAATATTTTTAAAGGAGGGGGAGACACAAACGACGTACTCTTCATGCAAATTTTGTCGAAAAATAACAAACAGCACTTCCACTTTTATGTGAAAGCATTGCTTTTTCAAAGTCATGGTGTGTGTGGGGAGGGGGGCACTGACACCCCGTTGAAACTCCTTAAATGACGGACATGCATCTTTCTTGCTGTCCATCTGCTATATCGAACTCTATATTTGTCTATCTATCAATCTATACGATCTGCGCATATCTACCTCCTGACAGTTAAATCGAAAACAAAAACATTTTTTGTCCACTCAACCTCTATCTATCTCTGTATCTACCTAACCTAACCGCCAATTCGTAACAGAAACGAAGATCATGCGAAAAATCGCGGACTTCATTTATTTAATCAAAATAGCCCTCAAAAATAAAAGCTCTTTGTTCCCCGTAGTGTTCAAAAAGTAGCGCTTGCAAAAAAAAAAAAGAAAGTTGAAGAGAAGGCAAACGATTTCAGTTGGATCACGTGATGAGGTCAACTCGGAACTCAGCCGGCAAGCGAACAGCGCGCGTTTTGTTCTGCCATTTAAAAAAATTGTAAAAAATAAAAAAACTATTGCGTATTTTTCAAAACTTTTTTCTTCTGAAGGGGGCGGAATGTTTTTACTATTACCGACTAAATTTTTAGAATTGAGGGTTCAATACTTGTCGCAGGATGGGTTTCGAAAAAAACTAAACCCAGAAAAAAATGTAAAATAAAGGTTTTTACAAAAATTGCTCTATCTTCAAAATTTTTTCAATCATCATATTTAAAACTAAATTTCCTACATTATAGTACAAAAAATATTTGTGTGGTGCGATTGGTTCGGGGTCTGTGAGGTAAAAAGTGCAAAAAAACGCATAAAACATTAAATAACTTTTTTTCTAATAAAAATATCAAAAATCGAAGCCCGAGGTGCACTTTTTCAGCAAAAACTGCACCTGTATACCAAATTTCATCTTTCTAGGCCTTACCGTTTTCCTGGGATACGCGCCACAAACACACACACAAACATCTTATTTTATTATATGTATAGATTACAAAGAATTATCACACAGAAAACAGCCAATTTATATAAAAAACTTCATAACATCGTAATTAAAGAAAATATGTCATAAAAATATGAATTGAAACTGCATCCAATCACATTATTTGACTTTTAGAGCTTCTCAGTAACAACAAGTCACACCACACTTCATCCAACTGAAACAGAATAATCAGAATAGCAAACATTTTCTAGACAGAGAAAAAAAAATTATATGCTTTTATAAAATTTCTAATGCTACATTTACATTTTTTAAAAATATGCTAGTAGAGGCTTTTTCAAAATGAACAAATTGGAAATTTACTTTGAAAATTACAGTACATAATTAAAAGAACATTGTATTTTATAACAAAACTTGCATTGAAATAGTATTCATTTTTGGCTGTTAAACTTTCGCTTTACAAATAAGTGGATTTTATTTATTGATTTTATGGGACAAAGCGAGAAATATAATCATAGAAAATATTTCATGACAAAAATATTTTAAAAAATGTTTTTAATCAAATGATACAGTAAATAAAGTTGGCCTTCTACGCCTGTGGACCCAGGTTTTGGCCGGCCTGAGGTAGCCTATCGGTGTCTTTTCGAGATGCAGAAAATCATCAGCGCTCACGTCGTATGATTATGCAGCACGTAAAAGATCCCTTGTTTGGCTTAAAATTCCCAAGGCAAAATTAACTTCCTAGTGCCATTTCGCATCAAATCCCAGGTGCCTCCATCTGGTGGGAACTGGGCATCAAAAAACTACTGCATACCTGCCAACCTCCGAGAAAAAAAATCCGGAAGATTTTTTTATTTTTATCCACAAGATTTTAAGGCAAAATAATATCAAGCAGGACCCCTATCCTCTTTACATTTAACAATATATTAGTTATGAATTTCATATCAATTGAACTTACTTTCGTTTAGTAAATATTACTTTTATTGCTTTCTTTAAAAGTTTGGAATAACATTTGGTACTCATTTTAAAAACAGAACAAAACACAAACAGCTCGAACTGAGAGAACGAGAAGATAATCGGCGCCGAAATTGTGCCCCTAGTTGCCAGGCGCGACGCTTGCTTTGATTGTATCCCGATGAAGTCATGCGCTGTATCACTCCGTAACGTCATAATCTTGCCTCACTTCTTCTCGTGCCATTCTCCTACGGCAACCTTTCCTTGGCTACTTGGCCCAAAACGCGGTGCCGCATTCCACAAAAGAATCGTTAGCGCCAAAATTGGCGAGATACTATATTTTTCATACAAAACGTGAAAAATCCGGAAGATTTTGCTCATAAACGGAAAAGGACATAAAAATCCGTAAAACTTCCGGGAAATCCGGAAGGCTTGGCAGGTATGCTACTGTGTCATGCATCCGTGCCTTAATGGTGACACATGAAAGACTGATGCATTGTTGGGGAGCACACTAGGTCTGGTTGTGGCCCAGACGATTCTTGAGGTGGGTATCTTATACAGCCCCATTGGAAACAAAAAAATAAATAACGAATAAATATAAATATTGAAGAGTTTTAATTAATGAACATTTGATGATATTCTCCGAAATGTTCATTTAAAAATATTTTGCTTAAAAAAATGTTAATATAAACCAATGACATAAAAAACTTCCTTATGTAATAGTTGGTAGGATTAAGAAAGGAAATTCACAATATTTACCAAGTACTTGTCTTGGTAAATATTTAAAAAGCTAAATTTTTTAATGGTTTTTGTTTTACATGATACTTTAACAAAAATTATTTTTTAAATCATAGACAGGGGTAGAAAATAAAAAATTCATTTCTGTATCAGCAAAAATGCCAATTTTTTTTAATCAGAAAGAACAGTTTTGTATCAGATTGATCAGTTTTGTATCAGGTGAATTCCTGGTTTCGTAACAAAATTTTTAATTCTGAACACTGTCACTATACAGTTTGAAGCAAAACTGTACTTGCTTCACAAAGCATTTGTTATACAAAGCAAGCAAGTTTGCTATACAAAGCATTTATAGCAAAAAAACATAAATAATTCTTAAAGCTTCATTTGGTAGCAATATTGTAATCTAGTAAAGTGCAAAAACTACTTTCAGTAATGGTACGATTGATCAAAATACATACCTAACAAGAATCTTAATTTAGTTCTGTGGTTATTTGCTAAAGTTGATAGTGGTCATTCTACAAAAAATGCGCTTTTTTAGGTCCAGGGTGGTTAGTTTCAAAAATATTTATTTTTAAGCACTTTTTGTAAGATTTAGAGAAGTATAACAAATTTTGAAATTAATCGATACAAATTAATGATGTTATAAAAATTTTTAAATGTTTTTTTCACTGAACAAAAGGATACTTGTATGCCTCCATTACATGTCCCAACACATCTATTCCCACGCACTTTTTCATTTATTTACTCAATACAAAAAGTATAACAGATTTAATTGTGAAATACAAATCATTTGATATTTTTTTAATAGGTTAAAAGCATTATGTTGTAAAATAAGAAAATATATAGCATTCATAATCTTTTGAATCACTGTTGCAGTCTTTCTTGTATCCTTCGTTCAGGATTTAATTAAATAATAGAATGTCCTATAGACGGCAGTACTGGCAGCTCATTACAGAGGTTTAGAATCACAAGTTAGCCCTTTTCAACTCCGGGTCTTCATAGTGAAGCTAAAGAAATTAGTGTGAAAGAATTTTTGTGTCAGCATTTTTCTCTTTGAAGCCAAATGGGTCATTTTCTCTAAACTGCTAAATTCTTGTCCTTGCTCCAAAAATAACAAAATAACTAGTATAGAAATAAAACTGACACTAGAATGCTTTAACAACATGTTTTTATGTTTGTAAAATAAGTTAAAACAAACACTCCATTATTATTATTATACATTTAAATAATTTTTTGATAGGATAAATGTCATTCCCCTGTGTTTTCCTACCTCCACCTTAAAGCAAAATCAGCTCTAAAGATTCAGGATGCCATGCATATTTGTACAGAAATTGTTGTTTAACCTCTTAACAAGTGTTATGCAATGTTCTAAAATAGAAAAATAAAAACTTTTCAAGGTTTGCACTATTTAAAAAAAAAATAGTAAAAAATGTCCTTTGATTTTTTGTCATTCCCCTGTCGAGGAATGGAATGAACGTTTCTCACACCTGGTAATAGTTGTATTAACTCATAATTTAATCTTTGAATTCTGGTCTCATCATAGAAATAATCTTAATTAGTTCTTTTTGAATAAATATACGGTGTCGAGTATATTCGGGTGATATCAAGTTAAATCTTGATAAGTATTTTTAATGACTGTCATTACCCTGTCTCTGATAATTCATTTAATTTTGTAATAATCGCTCAATGAATGATTGACTCATGTTTTTATAGAGTCCCCCCCCTACTTTAAATGACATTGATATTTGTTGTTTGCAGTTATGACAATATATAAGTTAACTTTAATTTTTGTCATTCCCCTGTAAAATGTAAAGGAAACAAATAACCACAATAACTACTTTTTGGACACCACGACATTGGATCTTTTTCAATTTCATAAAAGTAGTGTTTCCTTTTCCCACATAAATTATAAAATCGTCTGTAAAACGCATTATTTCCTCTAAGTGTCATTCCCCTGGCACAGTGAATGCCATTCCTTGCCCTGTCCAAATTGCGCTGTTTAGGGAAAATGACCCAAATAGGTCCTTAACTTTGTGTATCCTCCGTTCTTGAGTTAAAAAGGAAAGAATTGTTTGTGTGCAAAAAAATTTTTTATAGTTAAAATTGAATCATTTTTTAAAATCAAATTACATAAGTATTTGTATCTTCCGTTACAGTATAGATGTAATGGAGGATATACAATGAGAAATGGAGCATACAACTTTCTTCAAAAATCCATTTTAAGAAAGATGTGTATATTTCAATCAGTTCAAATTATGTTCCTCATACAAGATGCAATGTTTATTTAAATGAAAAGTTTAAAAATAACATTTAAAATATATTTTTACTATCCGTTACCCTCCGTTCACACCCAAAATGTTAGCTACAAAAGAAAATAAATAACATACAGAAGAAAATAATCAGTAAAGAATGTGACTAACTATGTGAGAGTAAAAAGGTGCCTAAAAGGAACAATATAAAGTAACTTTTAAAAAAATTGAAGATTTTTTTTTCCCATGAATTCCAACTTCAAAAACTTACGGTTTTTGTATAATGACCCATAGGTCAAATTTTACCATGTTCTATATTACCAATCATGATATGTATTTAGAGTGGTATTTTTCTACACCAGAATTTGTTAAGCTGGAAAAATATGAACTACCAAACATGATATAATAAAAACTTTCATATAATTCTACACCAAAATTTGATAACTCTACATATCATGTTTTGTTTTTTCTCTTGAAATGATGACAAATTTGAAATATTAACTTTTGGCAAACAGCCACAGAGTTATTTCTTAGCAGTTGTTGCAAACATTTGTCATAGATTTATGTATAGCATTACATGACACAAACAATGACTAAAGCATTTCAATTTAAAAATGCCTTTTGTATGTTTATTACATACAAAGCTAAAGAGAGAGAAAAAGCCCTTCAAAAAACATATTTATAAGCAGCTTCTAATTATTACAAAAAACAGAAGGGAGAGGGGGAGGAGATGCTAGTATAAAGATTCTCTTTTACTTTGGTTAATTTTTTTTTTGTAATTGATTAGTTGATTTGAAAAGCTAAGTTCTTGGGTGCAAAAAGCATTTCTTCAACAGAAAGATTTGAAAATAAAAGTTAAAAAAATCCCAAGAATTAGAGATTTATCTAGAAGAAATATAAAAGTTTTTATAACTCAACATGTTGTGAATTAAATTTAGAAACCATTACATCAGTAAGTTAGTAATCCAACGCCGTGAAGCACAAAAATTGCAAAATTATTGCAGACACGTGTTTTGGTGTTACAAGGAACACCTTTTTCAATGCTAAGAAGTGTGAGTTTCTGGATGAAAAGTCATCCGAGAAAAGCAACATGGTGGAACAGGAGATAGTATAAATATCAAAAAAAAAAAAAAGAAATTAAACAATATTATGCCTCCAGGTGTCATTTTATCTTTTTTTTGTTTTTGTTTAATTTCTATTTTTTGATATTTATACTATCTCCTATTCCACCATGTTGCTTTTCTCGGATGACTTTTCATCCAGAAGCTCACACTTCTTAGCATTGAAAAAGGTGTGCCTTGTAACACCGAAACACGTGTCTGCAGTAATTTTGCAATTTTTGTGCTTCACAACGTTGATTCACACGTACATAACCAAATTTATAGACCCTGTTTAAATTTTCTAGTCTTGTATCAATATCTGAAATTTTACTTTTAATACTAGCAAAAATAAAAAATAAATAGATAAAAGTTCCTGAAGCTTTAAAGACTACTTCAGTACTTAGAACTTTGAAGATTTTAAAAATCCTTTAAAAAAAGCTAAAAGTTTTAAAATTTAAATTAACAACCACTGAAGAAATTACTTATCAACTGTTGTAAATCAAAGTAATGCCAGTATAGAGGGCGCTGACTGGTCCTGATCTCTGATGTGCATAATTGCGATTGTAGAATAGAACTTTGTGTTGTTAAGTGTAGATGTGTTGTTATTGTTGTTTGAAAATAAATATGTGGTTTTAGAAATGGTGTAAATATTCACTTAAAAGGTAACGAGGCAATTTTGTAGTGGATTAAACAAGAACTGGATGAATAGTCCAAAATAATATCAACATTTATATGAAAAGAGAGATCATTGATTTTTTCAGGCTAACATTACTAATCTTTATTAAGCAGCTCATTTTCAGGAGTAACATTTCATTGGCTGAACAAAATTTTAAAAAAAGAAAGGATGTGGACTCCATGTTACTGTTAAGTATGACGATTTACACATTACCTGCCGTGACTACATTACCATTTGCATTACATTTAACCTCACTCAATGTCGATGTGTCACTTTTGATTAGTTCGAATTTCACCAGGAACGGGAACCAGAGAAAATTTTATTACTGAACATCGGTAGTACCCGATAGATAATGTATTAAATAAACTATGTTTTGTTTTGTAATTTAAACGTAATAGATGCAGGTATGAATGGCAGCAAGTAGATAATGTGCAAAATAAACTAGTTTTTCAAAAATATTTTAAAAGAAATGGATGCTTTTATGCGCGGCAGATAATACTGCTTAAATGCAGTATTTAAAAAAATAAATTTTAATACTTTTATGAACTCTTAAGACACTTTTTTCATTTATAATAATTCAGTTATAAGTAGGAAAATGTGGGGCAAAGTGAAAGTTAAGATAATTTTTTACTTTTTTCAAAATGAACAAATTGGAAATACGTGCTGAAAATTAGGATGCATGAAGAACAATGTATTTGAAAACAGAACCTGCATTGAAACATTATTTTTATTGTTAGCAATAAATTTGTACCTTCGAAAAAAGGTGGAAAATTTTCACTTTTTTTATTGGGCAAAGTGAAAAACAACCTTTTCTACTGAAATATTTTCTATTTGATTATTAAATATATTATTAATTAAATAAATGAGTAAAATTAAAGAAAAGAATTAATGAAAAGGAAATGTGACTTAATAAACGAATATATAAGTTATTAAATGAGAAAAAGTAAATGAAGGAATAAAATTGTGAATTAAGAAAAAAATAAGTAAATGAATGAATTAATAAGGAAATTATTAAATGAAGGACGGTGAAGGACATAACTAATGAATGAATATCTAAGTGATTTTATAAAGGATTGTATAAGTAAATGAAACAAACTTTTCACTTTGCCCATAGGCTTTGTCCGCATGCATTTGACTAACTGTACAAAGCATTTAAAGTATAAATGAGCATAATATTAAGCAAATAAATACTACACCAAATATTGGTAGGTGTAAATTAATATTTAAAATGTTAATAATAAGAACTTTCTCATTTTATAATGACGAAGTTAATTTGACTTATAACAAAATATTGCAATATGAGTATCAATTTTTGATAAATGGCTTGTATTATCATATTCTTTGATTTTCAGAGGGTTTTTTTTTTTTTTTTTTTTTGACTGGAGTAGACTACATACATTAGTACATAGTTAAAATATTACTAGATAGAGGAGCTAAAAGCAGATTCCCCATTCCACTTTGACCTGCTATTTCACTTTTCCCCACATTCCCTAACACCTTAATTTTATTCCAAAACAAGAAATAATTATAAGATAAGAAATAAAATAAGCCAATTTAAGTTGACATAGGTGAACATTACTTCCACTTTTCAAAATCGTTGGAAAATTTACAGGATGCAAAAGGATTGAAATTTAAAGCACAGCACGCAATTTTTGGCAAATATAAACAATTCTTTACCCCCTTTTTTACTTATTTGCTTTTTATTATTTATGAATGACAAAAAATTAATGCAAAGGTTTTTTTTTCTTGTTGCGAATGTTTTTGGAAAATAAAATCGCATTTTTGGCACAGTTTGGCGCAAAAATCGCGAATTTGGCCATTTTGTATCAGGTTGTATCAGAATTTGTAAATTGGCGCAGTTTGGCACAGATTTTCCACCCCTGCACATATTAAAAAGCAATAAGTTGATGATTAAATATATGCACTGATATTTTAAAACTTGTGCAATTTATTTTCTTAATTCATATTTTTAATATATACGTTCTATAACTGCAATAAACAAAAACTAGAGTAGCTTGACAATTTTCGGAAACAATTTACCTAAAGTAGTTTGGTGGTAATTTAGTTTTGGATCGTGATGTGACACCATAATCATGAGAAGAAAACCTTCACAAAGATGTAAAAGACTCTCACATGATAAAACTAATAAGTCAATAAAAATATTTAAACACCTGAAAAGCATATGAATTTTTAGTTAAAAATAAATATCATGTTTCTTGTCATATATCATGTCATGTTTCATGTCATCTAATGACAATGGAAAAAAAACCAGTTGATTTCAAAATTGTGAAAACACGTTTATAATTGGCTCTTACTTTGAGTCAAGATGTCTTTAGTTCTTTACCAACTCCAAGGATTTTTGAATGATACAACTTAACATCCTTTTCATCTTCAAATAAGTCCATACAACTTCGACTCTTTGTGTAACAGCTAAAAAAAAAATAAAGACCATTGATTATTCTTTCCGAAAAGAAAAACATCGAACAAAACCTCAGTATGGTTACGTCAATAAAAAATTGCTTTTTTGCTGAAAATAAAAAGATGTAAGCAATGTTATTGAAATACGAAAATTGCAAATCACTGCATACATGTGTTTCAGGGTTACAAGGAATCATTTTAACAATACAGAAGAATATCTGAATACAGCTCTTATCAGATGCTTGTTCATCCACTAGTCTTGAACATTGAAAGAGGGACATTGTTTTCATCTTTTTACTTAGAGGTTTGTAAATAAATATTGCATGATAAAATAATTATACAGTTGGGTCTCTGTTTAACAACGCTTTATTTAACGATTTTCTCTATTTAACGACGGCTTTTCTCGGTCCCAGATAGTTCACTATAGTGTTAAAAGCATTCCAGTTAAGGATGCTTTCTACTTAAGGAAGATTTTTTGTGGTTCCTTGAAAGTCGTTAAACAGAGAGCCAACTGCATAGTTAGCAATTGGTGCAGATGAAAATGTTACATAAATGAACTAAAATACAAGTTTTTAAAGTGATTATCGAGAAGAACATGAGGGAAGAAAATATCACATGAGTTCAGAATCTGTTGCTCATAGCTGCAAAGAAAAACTCACTTTTTAAATTCTACTTTCTGTTAAGAGCTATGAGCAGCAGTACACAGGGGAGTCTCTCTACACAAATTTTTAAGATGTTTTATTTCTCATGAAATTCAGCTTGAAAGATATAGACTAATTATTGAGAATAGAATCACATCTTTAGTTTTAGTACCATTTACGCAAAAAAGTTGCCATGAAATAACATCTATTAACTAGCATTGATGTTTCAATCTTTTGTATTTTAAATTACATCAGGTCTTTCCACCCTTCGTATCATTTAGAGACGTACCGATTAGCACTTTGGCCGAGTACCGAGGCCTTTCACTACTCGGCCGAGTACCGAGTTGACAAGTACCAATTATGTTTTAAGAAGAAACACCGACACACATGTGATGAATTTTGAACTTATTGGAATAGTAGTGTAGACCTCCTTGTCCATATAATAGTTTTTAAAACTGAATTCCTGCTAAAATTCAATTACGCATTATATAAACAATTTTGTTTGATTCAAAAATTTTACAAAAAAATTATTAAAAAGAAAAATTAATAAATAAAAGGTATGTTAATCAAGTTGGAATTAAAACAAATTACAGTAAAATCCCTCTAATGCGGACACTAACAGGACAATTTTTTTTTGTCCGCAATAGAGAGGTGTCCGCAGGATAGCGGTTTAATAATGTTATTTGTATTGGAACTGGGGAATTAAAAATTGTCTGCATAAGAGAGGTGTCCGTTAGGAGGGGTTTCACTGTATACCAATCAATTATAGTTTTAGTCCGCCAAACATAAATAATTTTTTTTAATACAACAAATGTGCAGGAACACTGCAGACACATGTTTCTGACCCCCCCCCCTTCCGCTACCAGGAACGTCTTTTTCAGTGCATAACATGTGAGCTAAAGAATGTAAAGACATTCGACAAAAAATCCGACTTTTGTCGGATGCCTTTAAATCCACGAGCTCCCATTTTGTGCATTGAAAAAGAAATTCCTTGTAACGCCAAAACACATGTCTGCAATGTTCCTGCACTGTACTTTTAACGTTGCTTTATTTCCTTTTATTTTTTAAGCAAAGGTATTTTTATAACTAATTTTTGTTTGTAGCAAAAATCCATTTTTAATATAAAAATTCCATATTTTCTGTATTTAACATTTTTTGCATAATTTTTAATAAATAAGTTTTATTAACTTTGGGGACATTAAAATGAAGATTTATTCCATTGAAGCATTACAAACTTCATTATTCTCAAAATTTAAATTTGACTTATAAATTTTAATTGTAAATGATTGCAGAATATAATGCTTGCTCTTGTTTTTTATAAATTTTATTACTGCTTTGGACAATATTCAATTTTTTGCAACTACTCGGTATTGGCCGAGTATCTGATCAGAATGTGGCCGAGTACCGAGTACTTGGCAAATTGGCCGAGTAGGCCAAGTACCGAGTAGTTACCGAGTACTCGGTACGTCTCTAGTATCATTTAATTTAAAAATGTGTTTTAATGATTCAGGATCATTGTATTATAGGGTCATTCCACCAAAATGTCAACCTGTAGGCCAAAATTTCAAACTCAATCAATATTAATGTCTTATACATCATTTTCGAGATAATTTTTAATTTTCTAATCCTGTAAAAGGTTTCTACAAGATGCCTGCCATGCGTAGAATAATTACTGCTTGAAGATCTTTAACAACAATATGTTAATTTTTACTATAAAGCATTCAAGAAAAGCGACCTGTAATTTTTTAAGCATACAATTGATGTAATTTTTTTTTTTCAAATTATCAAATTTTGATGAAATTTTTAAAAAATTTTCCAGTTTTTATGCAATAATGGCCACTTTCAAGGCGACCGACACCGCAAGATATGTTTTGCAGTCGAAATCCTATTGCATAACCAAATGTCTCTACAAAAGGCAGCACTATTACTTAGAGTTTATCAGATTTTGATTTTTTCCACTCCACCCTAGTGCACAGCCATAATACATTTCCTTTTTATTTGACCAACTATTTTTATTCAACTAGGCATTTTTAATCTATATTGAAATTGTTACATCACTAACAATTTTATGAAAATAAATTTAAAAAAGATATATCATATAATTATACATTGTATCAATAAAATATCTAAATATAATATAGAGATATGGTATATTCCTTTTGTATATTTTCAGTAAAAAATGAATAATATTCATATGATTAATGAAAAAATATCAAAATATCAGATATATATATACAGCGATACATATCATGATATATACTGACTGAAATATATCAGTGAACCCTGACTACAACACATGGTAGTATTTTTGCTCTTTTATAACTACTATGAAATGAATAACGTTAAAATATATTTAGTCCGCTCGGTCATGCTAGTTTTTAGAATTTACTTTCAATAATTCCAAATTGCATCACATACTTAC
This sequence comes from Uloborus diversus, assembly GCF_026930045.1. Lineage (NCBI taxonomy): Eukaryota > Metazoa > Arthropoda > Arachnida > Araneae > Uloboridae > Uloborus > Uloborus diversus. The sequence goes on from NC_072732.1 coordinate 9,573,930, forward strand.
ATTAGAAGAATTAGCAAAAAAAAGAGACAAAATTAAGAACTAAAAACTAAAGACGTACAGAGTAGCACTTTGGCCGAGTACCGAGTACTCGGCCTTTCACTACTCGGCCGAGTTACCAAGTACCAATTATGTTTTAAGAAGAACCACCGACACACATGTGATGAATTTTGAACTTATTGGAATAGTTTTATAGACCTCCTTGTCCATATAACAGATTTTAAAACTAAATTCCTGCTGAAATTTAATCACGCATTATTTAAAAAATTTTGTTTATGTCAAAAATTTTACAAAAAAATTTTTAAAATTAAAAATAAATAAATAAAAAGTATGATTAATCAAGTTGGAATTAAAACAAATTATACCAATCTATTATAGTTCTAGTCGGCCAAACATAAATAAGTTTTAAAAGCAAATAAAACAAAGGTGCATGAACACTGCACACACGTGTTTCTGCATTACAAGGAACGTCTTTTTCAGCGCATAAAATGTTAGCTAAAGAATGTAAAGACATTTGACAGAAGAATCCGACTTTTGGCGGACGCCTTTAAATCCACGAGCTCCCATTTTGTGAATTGAAAAAGGAATTCCTTGTAATGCCAAAACACGTGTCTGCACTGTGCTTTTAGCATTGTTTCATTTCCATTTATTTTTTAAGCAAAGGTATTTTTATATTTCTTATAACTAATTTTTGTTTGTAGCAAAAATCCATTTTTAATATAAAAATTCCATATTTTCTACACTTACTTTTTTTGCACAATTTTTAATAAATAAGTTTTATTAACTTTGGGGACATTAAAATAAAGACTAATTCCATTGAAGCATTACAAACATCATTATTCTCAAAATTTAAATTAGACTTGTAAATGATTGCAGAAAATTATATATGCTTGCGCTTTTTTATAAATTTTAATATCTGTCTTGGACAATATTCAATTTTTTGCAACTACTCGGTATTGGCCGAGTATCTGATCAAAATTGGGCCGAGTACCGAGTACTCGGCAAATTGGCCGAGTAGTTACCGAGTACTCGGTACATCTCTACTAAAAACCTTACACAATTTCAAGGCATACAAATGGGTTGAATATTTTTATACAGAGCAGTAAAAAACAGCAATAAATAGGCACAGCTTACCCTCACAAAAAACATAGGATCACCATTTTTCATCATCTCTTGAAAGCCTCAAACAGGATTGACAGTTCCTATCTATATGATTGAATAAAAATGTTTATATCAGGATTGGTGAATTTTTGACATTATTATTTGGTTTTTTATCACGATGCAAAAAACATATTTTTCACATAATTTATACAACTGTCAAAAGTTTAATACCCTGTACCCAAGCTGTAAAACGTTTTTTAAACAACAGCTTTACAATTACAGCTTCTCATACTTTTGATTTTAGACACTTAAATAAGTTTCAAAACATTAAAAAGAACATATTCTATCCAAAGCCGAAAACCTAGTTTTGGGTTAACAAGATCATATGAAATGGAAAATTGTTAAATGCTGCAAAAATAATTGAAAATTATAAATACATTTATTGTCATCAGGGTTCATACTCTATTCGAATGAAAAAATTCCATGACCTCGTTACATGAAGAGAATGGTACTATTTAATATCAAACTTACCGATTTTCGGAAATGAGCTTTAGCAAATCTTCTACGTTAATGCCACTTTTTTTTTTCAAAGCACCTACTTGTGATTGAAAAATATCAGTGTACACCTAAAAAACTTAACTATTCTTCTTTGTCTTCATCATATAAATTTTCATAAAGGAAAGATAGTGAATGGAATATAATAATACTTAATATGAAATCTGCTAGGGTTTTTTTTTTTTTTTGTAAACAGGCAGAATGATAATGAATAGGACAAAGGTTGAATGAGTCATTACAAAGTTTCAATAAATTGCTTCAAAAGTTGCCTTTCAGTGTAACAGCGCACTTAATAATTCACATAATTTGACAATATTTTGTTTCTTTAACCTAACGCCGCATTTTTTGGCAAATTCATGCTTCTAAACCAGATAGTTATATTAAAAAAAATTCAGTAGTGAATAAATCTTCTGACTCAAATGTACTTGTTTACTTATTTGAACATTTTCAAATGCACATAAATTAATAGACTCAGAAATTCCAGAACATAGTGTTTGATTCCCGACATTGAACGTAGCAGTCAGGTGCATGGATTAGTTTTGCAGACCGACCAAGTAATTGGCAGGTGCGGGTCTATGATGGTGTTGAATGTCAAATACAGGCCAACAGTATGTGGGGCACTAGTGTTTTAGCGTATTAAAATTCCCCTATTTCTGCATTCTATTGCCTGACTAAAGATTTTTAGTTTCTAAAACCTTCAACAAATTAAGTTAAACTCTGATAAGTTCTATAATAAAACGCTTTTACGAGGGATAGAAATGAGAAACAATTGAATTGCGTTTTTTAAGTGGGCATGGCAAAATCAAGAACATGCAAGTTTGCTACTACAGAATATAAAATATAAGAATTGTTGAAAATAATGGTAAATTCAAAATGAGTGATGTCCAAGCAGTAAAATCACATTGCAAAAAAAGACGAGCGGTTGCTACAGAAGTGGATGCAATGAGATTGATAAATTCAGATTTGTTTTACGGGGTGATTTCAGGATCGTTCAATTTTTCAGTTTTTTAATAGCATTTATGGTGCAATACTGTTAACTCACTCAATATTTCTAAGGTTCTTTTAGCTATTGTTACTTTCTCTTGGCCCAGGGCATTTTTCCATGACTTGGAACAAATTTTCATGACTTTGAATGAAAATTGTTATTTTCCATGACTTTCCCAGGCATTAAATTTGTTTTTTTTTCCCCCATGACTTTTCAGGATATCCATGACCCGTCCAAACCCTGTGTCATTCAAGGTGTGAAATTGCAATTAATAAAATATTTCAATTTTACTCATTTTCATACTGTTACATTTGTATTTTACCCTCCAAAGGAATAAAAAATACTGGTTTCGAATCTTTTTGTAACCCAAGTGTACTCCTTAATTTTGATTACATTAATAAAAAATCGGAAGAGATCCTCCTAATTCACATGCTGTAGAACAGGGGTCTCCAACCCTATGTCCACAGGCGCCAGGGTACCTGCTGATCGTCTTATGTTGTCCACTGCTGCATGAGGATAAAAATATTTCAGTTTTAAAGAAATGCAGTGCGAAACTTCTCACATTTAACTATTAGCTATGCAAAAGTAGAAATGACACCTAACATTGTTATAAGCAAAGCGAAATACAGTGCCCGCCACTAATAAAATCACTGGATTATAAAATCAGCCGCTTTTTAAAATCAAATCTGAATGAATAGAATCCTTGCAATACCAAAACAAGTTAAAATCATCCTTTAATAAAATCACTTTCGCCGTTTTATAAAATCAAACTTTTGGACGTCATGCGTAAAAAAATGATAAAGAAGCACCAAGAAGAGAAGGAATCGGTCTCAAAAGATGAAGAAATCACAGTGCCAAATTTGCCTCTTCAGTAGATGTCAAAAAAGCGCTTGTTGATACACGATAAACTAGAGCAAAGAGAAAAATGTAATGTTGAACGTTACAAAACATTTTGTAAACTTTCAAACGATATTAGATCATTGCTCTGCAATTCTGTAAACCAAACAATAAGGTGTCAATATTTTAAGACTTGTGCAAATATAAGACAATGTTCCTTATTTTTAGTTAAAATGATAACTGTATTTGAAATACTCATAAATGAAGTAATTCATTACGTTTTTTGAGTACTTAAACTTCAAAACCTTTTTTTTTTTTAAATGTTTTCTTAAAGGTATGCCGGTTTATAAAATCCGCCGCTTTATAAAATCAAATGTTCTCAGAACGAATGTGATTTTAATAAGCGGCGGGCACTGTACGACCAATCTCTTTTTTTCTACCGCCCCAAGTTGTAGCTAACCAAATTTCTCATACAGTATGGTTGTGATAAGATTAAGTCTGAGCTTAAGTCTGACTACACTTCTCGGCCAGCACAATACAATAAAAATAAATTAAAGATGTATTAACTGTGTAATAAATTTTGATAATAACCAATCATATAACTATGAGTTACCAATTAAAAAAACTTGTAATTACTTCGGTTAAAAACATATTTAAGTTATAACTCAAAGAATATTTATTATAATAATGCCTATTGTGCTTGTGATATTTAGGTACAAAATCAAATATTTAATATCATGAAGCTTATTCATGTACCTTATGATCAGTCATTGTACACGCAACACATTAGTTTTATTCAAGCTAAAAAATTCAAAAAATAAAATGAATGTAAAATAGCATAGCACAGATGCCAAGTGATCAAAAGCATTCTTACCTTTTTTTCTCCAGATAATTTAAAAATTCAGAAATTAGTCAATCTAAAATTTCAATCTAATTAAAATTTACACTAAGTTAATTCAGAATAATACTTTGCATCAAAACAATTCATAGTTAATACAATTAGAAAAACTCCATTAAATGGTCTGCTCTAGTAAAAAAGAATCATGTCAGACGGGTTAACAAATCAAGTAGTTTCATGTTAGTTTATTGTGAATCAAAAGCGGCAGATTACTGATAGAACTTATCCTTTCAGCAGAATGCAAATGGTTGAAGTTGTAGAGATGTAATATAGTTATACTGCATGACATTAATGCTAAAAATTATATATTTAAAATGCTTACTTTTGTGACCTGATCAATAACGTATCTATAATGCTGGACTTGCCCGCAAGACCACTATCTTCTGACAGCTCCCTTTCACGAGTATTTTCCGAATTTCTGAAAAGATACATTTCAATCATTTAAATTCCAATTATGCTAAGCTTTCCTATTAGTAAGTGAAAATAAAATAGAGATAAGTAACTTTAGTCCTGCTGCAAAAAAAAAATAAAGTTCAGTGGCCCAGCAAAGTGAGGGGCGGCAGAGGGGTTGGGAGTAAAAACATTTCCACCAGAGGTCTTGGTTGCCAATCTTAATACAGAAGTTAATACACATGTAAGGACTGTTGTGACCAAAAAAACCCCCTTCCTGAATGAATTTCTGGCTGCGCTAGTGCGGAACATGCACGCTTAAGTATTTACAAATACAAAAAGTGTCGACCAGCAACAGGCCCTGGGCCCAGCTAGACTGGTCCTAGTCCATTTACAATCCCCAGTGAAGATCAATGGCCCTCATAAAACTATTAACTCCCTTGCTCATGACCACCTCTTCCGGTAAGCTGTTCATAGGTTCCACTACTTTGCTATAATAATAATTTTTCCTAACATCCATGGTAGCCTGAGATTTAAATGGCTTAAAACAATGACCCCTTGTCCTGTTTTCAGTGCTAAACTTCAGCCCCGTAACATCTTTCATTTTAATAAATTTAAACAACTGAATCATATGTCTCCTCGGTCTCTTCTTTTGCTCACGATCGTACATTTTTAGCATTCTAAGCCTGGAATCGTAGTCTAAATGAGAAAGTCCATTTATTAGCCTTGTAGCCCGCCTTTGAACCCTTTCCAATACATTAATATCTTTCTTAAGATAAGGAGACCAAAACTGAACAGCATACTCCAAATGGGGTCTTACCAAACTTCTATATAAGGGCAGAAGAACTTCTTTAGATTTGTTTGAAATAGATCTATTGATAAACCCAAGCATCTTATTGGCCTTGTTACTAGCAATGCTGCACTCTTGGCTAAACTTTAAATCCTGACTTATTAAGATCCCCAGATCAGTAACTTTGTCTGCCTGACTAATGACTGAACCTTGCAAATAATAACTTGTACACTTATTTTCATGTCCTAAATGTAGCACTCGACATTTCCCAACATTAATAGCCATACCCTATTTATCAGCACAAAAAAACTTTCAGTTTATCTTTATTTTTATGTATCATTTATAGCCCTAGGTGAAATTGTTTATAAAATATAAATTTTTAAAACTGGGATCTTCTTTTATGCTAACCCTGTACAATGTTTTACATTGCATAAAGTTTAACATACTGCATTTTTGATGCATTATGTTTCATTGTATTGTACAGATACATTTGAGAACCAACCATACAAATATTTTTTTTACAATCAAAAAAGAATAAGAATACCAACAATGAGTCTAAAATATGTAAACTAGCAAATAAGAGCTTTAACTTAGTCTCAACTATTTCACTGATGTTGATGGAGATAAGCCTTGAAACCAAGTAATGATCATCCTTTCCGCCTCGAGGCAACAAAGAATTTACTTTTGACTTGTGGCAACAGCGTAAAAATAGAATAAGATTTTGTTTATTAAGATGAAGGTGACATGAGAAGAATTTGGCCTATTTTGTTGAAAGAAGTTTAATTATATAGATGTAAATAATGTGTAAATAATCTCAAATAAATGTGTTTTTAATATAAGGTTTTTCTTTGAAGAACGTCATGAACTTTAATATTACTGCGTAGACAATTTGGCTCACCAAGTAGAAAAATGTGTTACGAAACGGTAACAGATGTAGTATAAATATTATAGTTTTACTGCATTTGAGTGAACTTTTATAGCCGTACCATTATGGCTGTTATTCTGTTCCTAAATTTTTATATATAGTCCATAGCTCATTGTTTGTTTCATTATTTAATTCAACATTCATCATTCAATTTCAAGTATTGGTTGAAAGCTGAGCTAATTAATCCTTAATTAATCCTATATATAATTTTTGTCTATTGGGTTCTTGGACTTGGGGACCTTTCACTAGTTTAGCAGTAAGTTACTAGCATAAGCCAGGGCTAAAGCAGAACTACATGCAATATACTGACAGCTCAGTTATCCCATCAAAAGACTGCAGTTTCGCCCTTGTAATGAACTCATCAGCCTGGAATAGAGAATGATCAATCCTGAGGCAGATGTCATCTCATTGAAGCTGAGAGTGCCAACAAACTGGTAGATAAAGTAAATTTAGCTCAACAGCGAGAGTCTGCAAACATGATGCAGTTAAACTCTAAAATAGAAGGCAAAGCTTGGGTACAGTGAAACCTGTGTAAGTTGACCACTTGCGGTACACTACTATAGTGGTCAACTTAAACAGGTGGTCAACTTATAGAGGTTAAATTATATGATAAGATCTAATTCTGTGCCTGAAAACAGCAGTCAACTTAGACAGGTGGTCAACTAACAAGGGTGGTCAACTTATTAGGTTTTACTGTATTTAGCAGTAAGCTACTATCCCTAAGCCAAGGCAAAGAGGCCCCTCTCAGCTTCAATGAGATGATATCTGCCTCCAGCTCGGTTATTCCCTATTCCAGATTGACGAGTACATAACAAGGACAAAACTAGTCTCAGGATGGGATAACTGGGCTGTCAGTATATTGCATGCACTTTCACTAGTATGCCTGCTAAGTCAGTCCTTTACTCAAAAAAAGGTTATGCATTCCTAAGTTAAAAGTTTCAGTTAATTAGTAGAATAAACTAAAAGTTTAAATTGTTTTATCAAATGTTTCCTATTAATACATCAAAATATTGTTATAATCTAACTCGAAAACAAAATAACGGCAAAGTAAATATAGTTTTTTTTCTTTAAATTAATTTTTGATTTCTAAACTTTAAGTTTCAAAGAATAGGATTTAGTATAATTTTTCATTTCTACAGGGGCAGATATAGAAAATTTTTGGAGAGGGCCCCGAGAAATTGAAGAGTTCAACTCCCCCCCCCCCCCCAATTAAAATTTTTCATAGCAAAGTTTTCATGACTTTATTTTCAAATGTGTTTTTTTTCCCTCAGTATCCATGAAAGTCAATTAATATACTTTTAAATACACTTTTCTACTAATGTAGGAGTAAAATATTTTCTGTTATTTCAAGCCAAATAAAAACTAAAGGCTATATAATTTCAACGAGATGCGGAAAAATGAGCAGTTTTAGTTAGGAACATTTTCATTATGATTATGACATGAAGACAAGGTTATTTAATATATAGGTTTTATTGAAGAATTCAGAAGCTACTTCTTTGCGAATTTCAAAACAGTTGATGATTTGTTCTTAAAAATTTAAAAACTACATGCCATTTCAATTAATACTATGGTTTTGCCAAGAAACTATAATGTGATTTTATTTTGTATTTTTTATAAGCTGAAAAAATAAATCTATTTTGCAAATAGCTTCCAGAATTGAAATGACTTTTCTAGGAATATTTTCACTTTTTTTAAAAATGTCAATTACTGATTCCATCAAAGAAGAATTAATAGATGAATGGCTGTATTATGTTCCTTTGAGTTCGAAACCAGTAGGTAAGTTAAATTGCCGCTCTGGTCTCAGACTCCAGTATTACTTCTTTAGTAAACAAAAATGCTTTTATTCAAATAAGATTTGTATCTTTTATGTTCTTTTAAATAACTCTAAACATTTCTTCATGTTATATAGAGCAGTCATTTTTTTTAAAAAATGAACTAGTTAAATTAATTTTCCCTTTTGGATGGTGCCCGGTCCTCCCTAAAATCTACTACTGCATTTCTATATATCTTAGCAACAAAAGACGTCAACCCAAACAGTACCAGAAATAGTTTTAGACTAAATAATATCAGGCAAAAAAATTTGAGTTTTGCAACTTATTTTTCTAGCTTATTTTGTTTTACTTACTTATTAATTTATTTTTTGAACATTCACTTTTTTGTTTACTTTTATATTTATTCTTTGATTTGTTTAGTTACTTTTCTTATCTATTTAGTAATTAGTATTATTTATTTATTATTTTATTTATTTATTTATTCGTGTAAAAAATATATTTTTCTCAAAATGCATTGAAAAAAATTATTATTTAAAAAGAGTAAGTGGACAAAATTTGTCTGCTTCATATGATTAAAGAAATATAATCAAACTGTATGGTTATAGAAGCAAATAAAAGAAAAGTATTATCAGAATTAAAATCAATTGCTTAAAGTTTGAGATATAATTCATTAATTAACCTATTATCTCATACATAATTGAAGCAACACAGCAATTAGAGTTTCCCCAGCATATGAAAAATTTCTATTTCCCACTCAAATAAAAATTATCTATAAACTATCAAGAAAACACCATTTTTTGATTTTACAGTCGGACTTCCATATATCAAAGTAGCAAATTGCCAGAAAAAAAATCAATTTATAGAAATTTCGATATATAGAAACAATCTGTTTTTATCATAAAAATCTCCTAAAGTAATAAAAATAAAGCTAATTTTCGTGTATGAAATCCAATTTCAAATTTATACGAGCATCAGACTAAATGAAAGTAAAGAATTTAAAAAATAACAGAAATTACATTTTTGCGCCTTGATACATCTTCATTCTTCGGCAATTCGACTTGATCCGCCACATTAGGGGATTTTCGTTTTGACAATGTAATCGAGAGAAAAGTAAAAGACCAATCTACTTAATTTGAATGGTTTTTACTGAAGCTAAAAAGACTAGGAATGATGACCAACAGACAAAAGGGAAACTTGAAACTGATTTTACAATGTTAGTGGTTACAACTAAGATATTTGAAATGAACTTGAGGAATTAAAGAACTCCTGAACAGAAAAACGACCTATCTACACACCCCTCACATCCAGCTTTCTTGTGAGTTTCGTGGCAACCTTTAGTGAACATAATTTTCTCCCCTAACCTTCATTTTTCATGAGACAAAGTCTAAAGCAGAAAAAAAAATGTATGAATGTCTCGAAATTTTTTTCGATGTATAGAGATTTTTTTGATATATATAGAAACAATTTTTCTATGTAATGAACATGGAAATTTGCTGGGATTTCGATGTATAGAAAATTTCGACATGTGGAAGTTCGATATATGGAGGTTCGACTGTATAACAAAAAGAAGATTGGACAGTTTAACTGAGAGAGTTTTGAATGTGATGTTGTGCAGTAACACACAAAATAACTTTAACATCTGGCAAAACACCCGCATTTAAGTTTTTAAGACAAGACAACTTATCAAAAGACTTTTAAAAAGTACTATACAATATCAAAATACTAAAAAATACATGTAGAAAAAACATCAATGCTTAAAAAAAATAAATAAATAAAAAATTAAATTAAATAAAAAATAAATACTGCTTAGTCACAGAGAAAATTTTATACATATTAGAAGAAAGCATAATCATAAATTTAAAAAAGATAAATTAATTTGAATTATGGCATTTTGAATTCAAATTATGTTTTTCGCAATCACGAGTGTGTGTGTGCATGTAGGCGTGTGTGTTTGTGTCGAGGCATGAGTGTGTGTGTATGTATGCGTGGGTGTTTGTGTCTGTGTGCAGGCATGAGTGTGTGTATGTGTGTATGTTAGATATGGACGCAACCTCCTGGAGAGGGTTTTCGCTAGAGGAGCAGCATCGTGAGGCCAGTCAACGAAGGTGCTGGCAGAGGGGTGCAGTGGGAAAATAAAACCACAGGAATATCAAAACAGTCAAATGAGAATAATAAGCAATCGTGATTGCTCAAAAAAAAATAGATGTTCAAAATTAAAACATCAATGTTTCAACAAAAAAAAACTATGTTTCCAAAACATCAACATCAGTGTGTCGCATCACCACTCTCAACTGTAACAAAAAGCACTGTAAGGAATTAATACACACATTGTTTCGCACAGATCGTTTACACATTCATGCTTCTGAAATATTTCAAAATGGAGATTACATTCAACAAATAGGGGAACAGTAGGTACAGTGGGACATGAAAATTCAATTACACTTTTTATCATTAAAAAACACACCAGGCTCCTTCGGGAAAAGCGTCGGAAGCAAAGTTGTGCCCGTCTGCCAGCTCCAGGATATCTTGAGTTTCAAGAAAGTCATCCAGAATCCCCTATAGATATTAATTCTTGTAAACCAAATGGGTAACACCTCATAAACAATTACTTTGCATAAAACAGAAATATTGAACCATGTGACAGATACTGCAGTGTTGGAAATCAGTAAAAAAATAATACTGGTTCTTCAGACCAGTCAACATGAATATTTACTGGTCCGTAAACAACATCACTGGTCCGTTTTAAGAAACTGTACGTTTCTGAACATGTTACGAACTCTACATATTTGTCACGCTTGAGTATTGTTTGAATTATTGTTTGTAGACTCTTAAACAACTATGATACTACCTCACTGTTCAATAGTTTCAATGATAGAATCAACTGTTATGCCTATTTCTTCAATCATATACGTGAGGGGTGCCCACCTGGCAGGGCATATTTTAATGGGGTATTTTTGGGCAATTGTCCACACAGTCAAATGAAATTGCCCACTTACATACCACACCAGTGAACGTCTGAAGAAAGTCAATTCTAATGTCTCAACATTTTCAATCAATAAGACAAGAAATTGTCCTATCATCAATGAATCTTCTTAAAGATAGAGTTAATGACAAACAGGCCAAAACTTTAAAAACTGCGGAACTGATGTGATATACCCCACCCTTGGCGACTTTTTCCTGTTGGCGCCAAGAAAGCGTCGCCAAGAAAACGATGTATGACGACATATGTCATACATCGTTCTTAGCGATGCTTTTTTAGCGCCAACAGGAAAAAATCAGATAAAAAAACATGATCAAAGCACTTCAGAACACAATATATATAAAAACAACATAAAAGCACAACAGAAAACATCACGAATATATGCTTCAAAAACGTACAGGGTTTTTTGTAAACATATTAAAATACAATGAAATAAATTATTGTATTAATTACAAGTCGAAATGAATGCATTAATTTTTTTTTCATCATTTCTCCGAGATACGAGCCCTCGGTCTCATAGTACTTTCGTAATGAGCCCTGCCTCGGTCTCATTACGAAAGTACTATGAGACCTCTGGCTCGCCAGTTATCCCTCCGACTGTTAATATATATTACAGTTGGAGTATGGTCACAGTTATGTATATTTTCATGGAGACACCCAAGGGGTGGCTCCTTCCGTTCAGTGTACAATAATGACACAGTTTTAAGTGTGAAATATGCACCATTATTGTGCAGATTTATTAATAAAATTCAGCATTTTTATGAGTAGGACTGAGCAACAAATACATTAAGAAGACAATCATTAAAAGAACATAAAACAACAATAAACATCGCGATATATGTAACAAAGATATCAAAAACTAACTATCTAAGAACACAATACTTAAAAGTAAGTGCACTTACCTCTTTTTTAAATTCTTTTCCATCCACCCCCGCATCAGGCCGTGCACATATGTCCCGCTCTTACGGAACTTATCCTCTTTTTTATTATTATTATTACGTTAAAATTATTAAACTGTGTTAGTTTTGACAAAAAAAAAATCCTTATTTTTGCTTAATTTGATATTCTGCCCAATTAACGTCACGTACTATTTCCAAAAATTTTATAAACATGTCCTCATTTTTATACTCACAATTCTTTTTAAACAAATAATACGCTAAATAACACTGAAAATCCCCCCCTCTGTTATATGCTGGTAGACTACTTTTTACGTGCCTCCATGTGGATTCAATCGTGTTTGTGTGGCAGCCAGTAACAGGATCAACAAAATGCAATTTGTGATTCACTGTTAAATGATTGTATCCCTCTTCCCCTAATGTATCATAAGCCCTCCGAAAATCTGAGTAAACTGTAGTACTTGGTAATATCCACTGTTTTATGGCTTGAAATACAGTTTCCCTCCCGCTTTCCGCAACAGCAACCAAAAAAATTCTGCCCAAACCCCGTTCAAACCCCCCCAAAAACCCATTGTCCCTCAACTGCGTGACCCCGATTATATTTCCGCTTTCCAAATTTTGATTCATCTACTTCAATAATTTTCCCATCCCCCCCCCTATTTTTTCGGATTTTAATTCTACATAATTTAAAATTTCTTCGTTTATATAATTTCTCCAATCTGCTAAAGTATAAGATGAAAAAAATATTGCTTTTCAATATCTGCACTCTTTGTTCCTATTATTATTTCATATGTCAACAAAAATATCTCTTCTAATTTTAATTTACTTAAACTGAACCATGAACCCCACCTAATTGTTGTTTCTTTACCACAAACTTTCCCCCCGATAACCTTTTTGCAAACAAACACAAACCCATCTGAACATCTTTTTGTTGCTTTAATTTTCATAACGGAATTACATCTAGAACATAACATTTCATTTTGAATTAACCCAATTTCCCTCAAAAATTCTAAAAAAACATCCTTATTTTCAATTAATTTGTAAATAAAAAATCTGTTTAGCACTCAAGTACGTCCAAAGGTTGGACGACCTGAAGAAAAACTAAAAGATGACTCATTCATAAATTTCAATTGATATTTTTCAATAACACTGCAAACAGAACTCATTTTAAATTATAAAGCACAACTAAATTAACAGAAAAAAGTAACAATAAGAAGAATACTCTAAAATAAAGTTTAAATTGAAACTTTATTTTAGAGTATTCAACTTAAAAATACTTCAAATTAAAATCCCCCAAAGAGCGGAACATATGTGCACCTACCTCCACGGACACACGTGCGAAAAGAATTAGTTCACATCTGTACTTCCCAGGTATATTCTGCAGGGTTACTAGAGCTACCGGAAAAAGTTTTATCGCCAACGTTGGCGATTTTCGAAATGAGCTAAAAATTCTATCCTCGCCAAGGGGGGGGGGGGGGGGTACATCACATCTGTACCAAAACTGCCAAAGCCTTATGTGTTGCAGGATCGGTGGCAGAAATAATCTCCGTCGGAGAAAATTTACCTTCCAAATTGTTAACGAATGAAGTTTCTGAATTTGTGGATTCGGTATGTGAAAGCTGGCCGCTCATCGATCAAATTTCAACTCTCCCAAACAACTCTTCGGACATTGGTTCCTGCACTTCCACAAGACTAAAGAAAATGTTCGTCATATCCAAAGGGCCACTAAAAAAGTTGCTTAAAACACTTATCGCGGCAACTCCCCATTCGATGCAGGTGGAGCAGGTAGTTTTCTGTTATAATTAATATAGTCAAATTTGACCATTGTGCTGGAATGACAATTGAAACAATAAACAAAAGATTGAATATTGCTCAAAATGGCTGTGAGACGGCCTATTTCAACCCGCGGCCATCCGTCATAAAATTTCTGCAAATTAAAAACTGAAAAGAAGGAAAACCAGAAGTTGAACTTTACAAAGAAAGGTTTTATATGTAATCTTTCTTTGAAAAAGACAATGTTATTTGAATTTGGTTGTATTAAAATGAAAATGAATGGTTGTATTATAATGAATGAAATTTAAAAAATTCAAAAACTCAGTGACTGTTTGAACTATTTTAAACGCTGAGTCACAGCGTTTATGTTCTTTACACTCTTTTCCTATCGAACAAAACGACCATTAGCAATAATTTCCCTAATTCCAATTTTCACACCCCAACTCTTTTTTGACGATTATTCAACTAACATAAACTGCACATTTACAATTCCCCCCCCCCTTCCCAGGAAGTTGGAGTTGCCCACACAGTCAAATTTCCTTAAAATATGCCCTGCCACCTGGGGGGGGAGGGGGTCATGCCGCAATCTGTGCCATTGAAGTTTTTAAGAGGGTGTTTTCAGAGGTTTTTTTTTCGGGGGGGGGGGCGGGGGAGGTTCTTGATATTGCATGGGGTGAGAGGAGGTCTGTGAGATATTTAGGGGAGGTGCATCCAAGCTCTTAGGGGGGGGGGGAGGAACCAGATTGAAGGTGGCCTCCTGTTGGAACAAGTGATGTGTTGATTTCTTCTGTTTTGAATTTGTTATTAGAACTGATGGGTTTTAATCCAAATTTTACTTTAATGGTTAGAACTTTGGTTTTCTGAAGTGATCAATACCGGACCATCTTCGGTAAATCGAAATTTCTGAAAAAATTTAAAGGACACATTAGGGAGAAAATGTTTTAAGCCAAAACTTTTTAAATTGCATTTTTAAAGGTAAGTTACATTTTCTGTAAATCCATTTAAAAAAGGCAACATTTTTTTGCTTCAGGAATCATATATTTTTGAGCAACAAAATTTTGTTCACTTCTGGTTTAAATAATTGCATTTAATTAATTAAATGTATGATCAGTCATGTATGGCACCAAAGCTCTCTTTTTTCGTTTAATGGCGCTAATATTAACATACTAAATGACATCTGACAAGCCTTACTTTGTTCCTTTATTTTATTGTGAAAGTGTTTTTTTTTTAATGATATAACACTGGAAATTTTTCAAATGTCACTCTGAAAATATACTGAAATTCAGGACCACCAGATCAGTCAACATCCTATAATATAATAGGGGGAATTGGGACTGGGATCTTTAAACTTCGGTTTTTGATTCTAATCACAAAACAACATTTGTTTGTTACAAATGTTGGATAATATTTATCATTAATATTGTAACAGAAGATGTTCTTGTGAAGTGGAGACCCCAGGACTGTGGCAGGTTGGTTCAGTCCACAAAGTTAGGGGGGTCATAGTACCTTTCAAACATTTTTGTTTTTTAATTTAAGTAAATTTTATATTTCTTTGAAACCATAACATGCATACTTATTTCTTAATCAATAATTTATTTTCAAAATTTAAAAATATTGCCTACTTTTTTTAAAAATTCAAAAAAATGAAGAAAATTCCAATTTTTTGAAATTACTAAGGTTTTTTATATTTTTGCACTAATTAAATTTTTTTTTGTTAAACGATCACTATAATCATCTCTAAAAATCTGTGCATTCATTTGCTTATGAGTTTATTAGAAAATTTTCTGCAATTAATTATGTAAAAAATCAAAGTTTCTTTTAAAAACAAATGGTTTTTTAAGGTTTAATATGCTCTAAACCTTAGAGTAATTTATAAAATGCTTATCCAATGCACAGTTTTGTCAAATATGTTATCCCAATTGCAAAAAGTATTACTTTAAAGCTGTATCTTGAATAGGAAAAAATCCTTAGGGATTCTAATGACATGAAAACACAAAAATACCATCATCGAGAAAAAGCAGTTTAAAGTTTTTCTTTTGCTTAAGAACACATAGCGAGCATGGCCTAAAACCACGCATAACTTTTTAAATATTTGAACTAAAACAATGAAACTTTTTCCCTGTGTTCAGAATAGTTTTTAGTTTTGAAATGAGCAAAAAAATTCTTTTTGATCGTTTCATCATTTTTGAGGTACTGTTAACCCCTTAAAATATTAATATGATAAAAGTTAATGAATTGAAAATTGTCTGAGATGAGAAATATTTGATGTACTCATGGTAAGAAATAAAACTACTAACTGAATTTTTTGACGAGATAAAAAAAAAAGTAGAGAGCCAGATCCGTGTGCCCTGAGACTCCCCCTATACACTTGTGCAGTCAAAATTCTTCTGAAAGTCAAAGTTCTTTTAAGGTATAAGTTGTAATTCTCTTTAATTTTTTCCTTTTATTTTATATTAATACTTTTATTTATTTATTTATTTATTTTTGCGCAGGCTCATTTTGGTAACGAAAGAGCTATGTTGAAACAGTAGCCAAATGTAGAGTCCATAACATTTTGTAGAGTCCATAACCAAATTTAGAAAATTAATAAAAAATAATGGATTTAAATAATCATGAAACTTGTTTTAGAATATTGTAACACCATAGGTGAAATTAGGAAATATTCAATTTAGTGATATAAAATGCATAAATAAAAATTTTAACCAAACTTATTTTACAATTCTAATTATTGTTATGGACTCGACAATCACCATTTTCACAACTTATATAATTTTTAAAGGAATGCATTTTTTGATTAAAATTGTTATCTATATTAGAGATGATCCTTTACTTTACTTGTTCCAAGCACCAGTTTTGGCTTGAGATTCAGCTAAGTCACTATTGAAGAAAAATTCAATGTAGAGTCTGTAACGATCACAGTTTTGATTGCGATTACATGCATAACATGAAGTAAATAAAAACAAAAGTATGACATTCATGTCCTTTGGAATGTGCTTTTTCAATATATATATATCAATTTTAACCTTTTAATAAGTTTTGTTATGGACATCCGTGTCAAATAACTTGAAATGCCCCTATAATTAAATTTATTAAAAAATCCAGAAAAAAAAAAAAAAAAAAAAAAAAGAAGAAAGAAATAACAATTTTTGCATGTTAAGTTTTTCTACACTCCTGGTCACATTGATATTGTAGTCCTGGCACCTTCCATAACTTCAACACTACGTTGCTTTCTTTTGATAAAATAATAGCTCTTAGAATATATACATAGACGTAGAATGATAACATTAGCGTAAACAGTAACAGAACTGATAGATCAATACTTTTCAGTTAAAAGAAACAAATTTGTAATTAAAAGTGAAATACAAATAATGTATAAAAGTTGCCATACAATCTAAAAATTCCAGTTTAAGTAGCTTGTAAAATAAATATACATTCTGCATAACGTTCAGACAGCAGCATTTGCTCAGGTACAAAAAAATACCAAAGAGCATGAAATAGCTAAAAAATCAATCGACCAATTCTGAATATTGAGTTAAAATAACGAGGCAGAAGACTTATATTTGACAAAGTTAAATTTTTTAACATACCTTTATAGATGCCAATGCCATATTCAAATGAAACTCGCTTTTTCTACGGCTACTTAACCGGCATAAGCTCAGCCAATCATTGTTCTTCCCGACTTCGCTTCGTTTCCCGTGAATTCATTATAAAGCGAGGCGAAGCCGAAAAAAGATTTTTCAGAAGCGGAGGGGAAAAGCGCTTGGAGAGTACGAAACAGGGAGGAAGAAAGGTGAGGGAGAGGGGGTGGGGGCTTTCTACTCACTCCGTGTAATAAAGGAGCTCGTCGGTTCGATTTTCGCACGTGCAGGGCCTGATTACTGAATAAGTCAACAATGCTCTGGCCTAGGGTCCCCCCCGCCCCCGATATTTAAGGTTCCCCAAATGGCTGAATTTACTTTAGACTATGGCTAAAATTGTTTCAGCCCACGGCTAAAGTTATAAAGCATGAATACAGGGAGCCCCCTAAAAGTATTTGACCTAGGGCCCCTCGATATCTTAGGCTGCGTTCGGAAACGATCCACCGGTTACACCGCGTGGTTAGTCCGGTGTGGTTATGACGTGATTGGAATTTCTCTAAGAATTCCGGTAGAACAGCTGTGTTTCCGAACGCTCGTGGTTAAACCGCGGTAGTTCTAGTTCAGCAGCAAACGACACTCCAATCAACGCGTAACTTTCATAGTAGGCAAGTCACGTGCGTTACGATCAAAACATGAAACACGACCGGATTGGCCAACACAGACTTTGTGACGTTTGTGATCTCGCTAACCGCTTCCAGACAGCGGTGCCACAGGTTGCTACCAAGTCGACCGCCAGAAAACAACCGCAGTGTTTCCGAACGCGGTTAAGTGACGTCACCGGTTCCACCGCAAGCGTTTCCGAACGCTTGCGGTTGCACTGAGGCGACCGATCCGCGTTTCCGAATGCACCCTTAATCGGGCCCTTCCCGGGTATTATTTCCTTCTCTTTGTAATGCATATTTTTCCTGCGTATTTTTCAGAGGACAGGCGCTATGTTTGCAGTTCTCGTCGGTCGTTTGCGCTTCTCGATGGTCAGCTTCTAACTGGAAAATGTCTTGGCTACAAACTATTGTATAAAAAATTGTAGTGAGAATCTTGTAGTGTTTTAAAAAGTTCGTCTTGCAGTTTTTCTTAGTTGATGAAGAGAACTTATTATTTTTTTTTAATTCCCAAATTTAAATACGACCTTGGTCCTTGAAAAGAGAAATCTTTCTCTTTTACGTGTCAAAAATAATGATAATGATTATCTCTTTGTTCTCTGCCGTTATAATGGTCTAAATATGCACAAGTTCGATACGTGGGCTAAACCGTACATTTTGAATAAAGGTTAGCTACAGAAAATAGGACATCCTAATTCAATTTTTGAAGTTATAGTATTAATTCTAATGTGAATGAAGAGTTTGTTTTCATTATTAAAAAGGTAGTAAGTAGGAATGTGTTTTTTCAATTGTCAAAATATTGATAGATTTTATTACATAATTGAAGTTTGATTAGAACTTAAAACAGAACGCATAAAAGTAATTCCGGTGGAACGGGAGATTTGGAAAAAAAAAAAAAAACAGAAGCTGAACTTTATAAACCGCTCTTGCTTATCTTTTTAATAACTAAAAAAGCGTTTTTCGACCACAAATTGTGTCATACTTTGAGGGATATAGGGTTCGCGAAGTTTTTACAGTTTGTAATAAAAGGAGGGAGGGAGCAAGAAGTGGGATATCACATGGTTTGATGAAAATAAAGACTTTTAAAAACAATACGGTTATGTAATACGGCGTGACATGTGAGAAAGCGAGGGTACGGGGAAATGTCGCAGTTAGTGACAAAGGCGAGGAGATTCAATGAGTTACTTAACTGTGATGTCATAATTTATGGACAGCCTCCAATAGCGTGGGAGAATGTACTTGAACTAATTATTGTTACAAGGGGTGATCAAATGAAAGGTACGAAACGACATAAAATGAAACAGTTAAATATTTGCATATTCCGCCATGGAAGAGTGTAGGGAGACATCTCGGGATGCCATTGGAGGTTCTGCCTGGGATCGGAGCGTGCGCGGGAGAGAACAAAGGCTCATAAAAAGCGGAGTCCTAATAATGCGGCAGTCCCAGATCAGTGGGCAGTCCCTATGAGGACAGGATGGCGTTCGCGTTGCAAAATTCGACGATTGAGGAGCAGCGAAATGTTGTCTGATTTCTGACAGCGGAAGGTGAGAAACCGGTAGCTATTCATCGGCGTATGGTGATCGTTTATGAGGAGAAATGTATCTATGACAATTCTTCAGAAAATGTTGTGCCTTTTTTCATGCAGGCCGTGAGAGTGTAGGTGATGACGAGAGACCAGGCCATCACGAGAGACAAGGTAGACGACTTTATGAGAAGTGATCGGAGTGTCACATTGCAAATGTTGGCGCTGAAGATGGATGTCAGCTATGGAACCGTGTGGACAATTGTTCACGACAGCCAATGAAATATCTTGCCAACTGACAGTATTTAGTTGAATCGGTTACAACCAGTAAATATCAGGGGCGTAAACATAAATTTTGGGGCCCGTCACAAATGACTTTTACGGGCGCCCCTCCATCTTGTTTCTCCCTACATAGATTTCATTTCACCCCTCATTAAAAAAATCTTGGGCCTCCTTCAGGCTCGGAACCGGGCCGACATGTGTCCCCCCCCCCCTTTGTGCATGCTCCTACTCATTTGTGTCAACAGCCCAAACATGACCCACGCATTTATGGTAGGGCCGGGGCCGCCTTGTTTAATGGTGCAGGCCCCTTCAAATTTTGTTAATTGACGTACGAATATAAGGTTTCAACCCTCTTTTTTCGTCCCGGACTCTTTATCAGGTCGCGTCGGAACCCAATATCTCTGACCCCTTCCCGTTTCTCAGGAGCCATGGCCCCCAAAGCTCTAAAAAATAGAGAGAAAGTTGATGAGAGGAAAGCATTCGGACATGTTGACTTGGGGGGGGGGGGGGGCTTTACTTTGGTCCCTATAAAGGACGGAAAAAAAATAAACCTGTTCCCAAACGCTTTTTTCACATAGAGAAAACAAATTACATGTTTTATGTTTTGAATTTTTTTTATTATGACACTTTAAAAAATGTTAGGTGTGAATTTAAATGCATTAAGTTTAATAAAAAAATTGCTGAAATTGGTCCACTCGACGGTTGGCCCAGTCGGGGATCCCCGACTAGCCGACATGGCCAGTCCGCTCCTGTGAATAGGTGTATGTATGTGTGTGTATGTGTATGTATGCGTGTATGTGTAGGATATTGACGCAACCTGGAGACGGTTTTCGCTATAGGAGCAGCATCGTGAGGCGGTCGGCGGACGGTGCAGAGGGTGCTGGCGGGAAAATAAAATGATAGCACATCAAAACAGTCAAATGAAAGCAATAAGCAATCGTGACTGCACGATTGCTTATTGCTTTATTTTTTTTTACTTTACTTTATTTTTTTAAGCAATAAAAATAATAAATAAAAATAAAAATAAATAAAAAAAAATAAATTTTTTTTTAAATAATAAAACTGAAAAAAGTGTCCTGTCTTTAGTTCTAGAGTAAATATTTTTAGTGTTTGAAAACAATTGTAAAAGTTTGCCTTGCTTTTGCCTTTATTGAATTTCTTCGAAATGTTGCCATCTCTGAAGTTCACCAGTGGCGCTAGGTTGCACGTTGGTGGACATATTTCATATATCGCCTAGGCTTTAGTTTTACCAGGGGTGCCCACCCCCTAAAAGCAAGAGCGCACCCCACCTAAATATCGAAATGACCCACCCCAATGCAAGATCCCCTCCCCAAATGAGAAAATTACCCCTCAAAACACCTTCCTAAAAATTTCAATGGTGCAGTCTGCGCCATACCCCCCCCCCGGTGGGCAGAGCACCCCTGGTAAAACAAAAATATACCCACATCCATGGGGCGATTCTCGAAAAAATGTTCCGTGCGTAACGCTAAGTTTTTCATTTTATTCAAGTAACTATTAATCAAATATGGGATCAACTGTCATGGTTTGATAGTTTTTTTAGCATGTATTATTCCCCAACAGCATTGTTTTTGTTTGAAGGCTTTGGTTAGCTGGAAAAAATAAAGAACTTAGCAGACCAAACGGGACATTTTTTCGAGAATCGCCCTAATGGCACAAACGGGACCACCGTGACAAAAATGCGCGCTTTCTTCGGTCCTTCCGGGCCTGGAACAACTGAGAAAAACCTAAGTGGTGCTACAGTTTAAGCGATTGAGATTCAAATCAACAATCCAATGTTTTGCTTTACGTTTTCCAACGACCGTTACTGAAAATGTTTGACCTTTCACCTTTCTGTAAGCAATGAATTGATGATTAACTGAAATAAAGGTAAGTGATCTGAAATGTTACTTCAAATGATTTAGTAACCTTTATTAAGGTTATGTTTTAATGTTTGTGTAAGACAGTTGTTTCACACGTCTTACAGGTTTAATTTGTTGTTAGTCTCTATTGCTTTTTTAAAGGAATCCTTCCGATCTTTTAAATTCAGCTTTGCACTTGCATTAAAGATTAGTAAAAACGTTCAGATTATCATTGTTTTTATTAAGTTAAAAAATCTGTGCAACGATTTAAAAGGAAAGTTAAGAATTCGATTGCTGAATCTCAGACAGCATATTGCAAGTTATATAGTGTCTTCAATTTACAATCTAGTGCTATACCTACAACATCAAATATCTTTCAGTTTTACATGAATAACTTTAATGTTAATTACTTTCTAAAATGCCATCTTTCTAGAATGGATAAACAAGTGAATAAAAGTAATATCATAAGTTTAAAATATTGAATTGGTATTTTGGAAGTAAAAATGTAATACCAATCCAAATATCAACTGAATGTTCGGTGCATCTGCAATTGATTATCAATGTTTAATGAATATTTAGAAAAAAATATTTTTTTAAACTTTAGCTGCACATTTGGTTTAAATTATAGGAGAATGAATTTAAAGTGCTAAATTTTTCTCTTATTTCCTTAGTAAAATATTCAATTATTTAATTTATTTATTTTGGTTATATGCATGAGTATATAACGTTTTCTATGTTTTTCTCTTTTTAACCTACTATTTTTACTTATTGAACTAATGGTGGTTATTTTACAATAATAATTGTTCTGATAAGTACTGTGTTATAGAGAAATAGATATGAGAACCTTTCATGTGTCTTTCGAAAGGAAGTCTTAACTCTAAATTTGACCTATCTATTGAATTTATAAATATGCTTTAGTATATATATTCTTGAAAAACCATTCAACTCAATCTTGCTTAGTTGGGATTTGTTTTCAGTGCAAAATAATTGTACACAGAAATATTTTTATCTTAAGACCTATCAAAAAATGACATCATTTTCAACCTTTCTTTGTTTCTGTTTTTTAATTTTATATTACATATTTTAATGAAATTAAGAGTTGCCACTAAAAGGCTCGAAAACGTATCGATATTATCTTAAACGTTTGATGGAATGTATATTGATTTTTAAATTACAATATAATAATGATAACAATAAAAAAAATATCTTGTCTATTTATTGGTAAACACATTTTCATAGTATTGTCATGTATAATATGCAATTAATAATTTGTTTCTGTTGAAAAATCTTTTTTTTGGATGATCAGGCTTTTAGCAACGTTTTCAAGAAAATTTATTTTGAAGATTTTCACCATTTTACTTTTTGTTGAGAAAATATTTTGCTTCAAAATTATTTGTTGTTATTTTTTTTCTTTTTACTTTAATCTGTGGAAAACAATTCATGGGTAAACACATTTTAAGAAAATTTAATTTGCTCTTTCAATGAAAAAAAGCTTGCAATCGAGTATATTGTCAGCGAACGAAGCAAAACGTTCGATCGCTTAGCGTGACTCACTCAACTGTGTCCCGGGCCCGGGTAGAAAGAACGCGCGGCGACGAATGGAGCGCGCGCTTTGTCACGGTGGTCCCGGCGCAAATGATCCAGAAGAACAGCAGTCCCGTAGTGCTGCCATCTATGTACATAAAAGAAGAGCTACTGCCCACCTAAAGATATTTTTGTTCCAGGGGCAAAAGCGAATTTAGAAACACTTTGAAATTACTGTCGATTTCGCACAGTTATTACGAAATAAAAATATATAACTTTCCATGAAAATGCAGAAGTTTTTGGATACGAAAGGAAAATTTAAAAGTAGAATATAAAACTGGAATGTCGCACCTCCCACACATTTGCCATATTTAGTAGTGCTGCCATCTTTACTCTTGATATGAAACTAGAAATCACCCCAAGAGTTTTCAAGGGGAATAAGAACTAACTTTTTTTAGAAAACTGTTAAACTGTTTTAACTTTCCGAAAAGCTGTGGTGCACACAAAACAAAAAATTTGTTTAAAAAAACTCTGAATGCCTCAGAAAAAAGAAATTATAGCATAGAAAAGTAGATTGCGAGTTTAAATGTAGTAGCATTTCCAGCGAAAGAAATATATTTAGCTATGATGTTTCTCTAGACTACTTTTAAACGAACTAGGAAATGTGATTTTACAGAAAAGTTTGGGTTCACATTAAACAAGAACCTTTTTTTTTTAATTTCTGAACTTGATATCCTTTTTTATGATATACGGGGTTCAAGAATGAATAAAATATATTTAACCTTATAAATTTGGAAGGATGTTCAAGCAAACGCTTTGTTATTGTACGGGAAAATACAAATGTTCAGTTGCCTTAAAAGTGTTTCTTCTTTTTGGTGTAATCACTTTAATGTTGCGAAGTCAAAATCTGAGTGGTTTTGGGGTAAAAGTGCAGGAGGTGACACGGGGGCAAATAATTTAAAAGTCAAAACACATGTTTTTCTACGCTTGATTTCGGTAGAATTAATGACAACGTTTTTTGATATCTGGGACACAAGGGCAAATAATTTAGGCGTCCAAAACGTGTTTTTTCTTTGTTTAATTTTTCCAGAATTTAAAACATCATGCAATCACAACAGGGACACGAGGGCAAATAATTTCTGTGAGAAAAAATATGTTTTCCTGTGCTACATTTCCACAGAATTTAAGACATATTTTGCTATGGAGGACCAGTGGCCAAATCTTTTATGCATCCCAAAACATGCTTTCCTGGGGCTTATTTCGGCAAAATTTAAGGGATCCTATTTCGATATCGATGAAACTTCTGAGTCGAAAAACATGTTTTTCTATGCTTATTTTTGGCAGAATTTTAAACATAATTGGAGATACGAGGGCAAATAATTTATTAGTCAAAAAACTTGCTTTTCTATGATCGCCGTCTTGGATTTGGGCAGAATTCATGACGACGTTTTTTGATATCGGGGACACCAGGGCAAACAATTTATGCTTCCAAAAACAATTTTTTCAATACTCATCTTCGGCAGAACCAAAAACATTATATTCGATATTGGGGACACGTGGGTAAATAATTAAAGTGTCCAAAAACTTGTTTTTCTGTTTTGTTTTTGGCAGAATTCAAGGCATCATTTTGTCACTTGTCAGCCCCGCATAACCGGAACGGTAAAACGAATACCCCGCATATGAATAAAGCCCCCCGGAACTGAATATTTCCCCATAGACGCAATATTAAAGGTCGCCGCTTAATCGAATAATTTCCCCAGCAATCGAATAATATTGCTCAGCTTTCGAAAATATTTTTGCCAAGAAAATTTTTGAATAAATTAGAAATAAATTAAGTAAGAACGTGACGATGGGGTCGGACGAAGCGATCCAATGATTCCTAGCAGGTGCTGCAGAAAAGTCGGACTCTGAACCGGCAGTTTTGATTCCATGACGAAGCCTCCGGGCAAACAAAGAGTCTCACCGTAGACGAGCTCGGCAACTGAAGACGCTATATCTTCCCTGTAGACTGTTCTCAATCGGAGAAGCACTGAGGGGGGTAGGGCATGTACCCATCACGCACTTGAAACACCACTAATGGCCTGTTTTAATGGACGGTGCAGTCTTTCGACCCTGCCATTGCATTTCGGATTATAAGCCGACGTTCTACTTAGTTTAGTTCCGAACAAATTAGAAAATGACATATAGCGAGGATTCAAATTATCTGCCCTGGTCCCTAGAAATGACTGAAGGAACACCAAAACGAGCAATCCAAGAAAAATATATAGCTTTAGCTACCGTTTCTGCGGGTATGTCAGCTATCGGAGAAACCTCCGGCCAACGCGTAAAGCGATCAATAATTGTCACGCAATAAATTTAACCCCGACAAATTTATGATGGTCCTATCAAATCGACATTAATATGTTTGAATCTTCCGTCAGGAAGTGGGAAGTTACCATATGGGACCTTAGTTCGTTGACATTCTAAACAAGCCTGACAATATAATTTTATGTTCGCTTTCATACCTAACCAATAATATTTTGCAGCTATTAATTTTGCCGTAGCGCATATACCAAGGTGGGACAAATTATGATACGAATCAAATACCTTTTTACGAAAAGAGTCGGGAACAATAGGTCGAATGTTTGAAGTTGAGATATTACAAAGTAAAAATTTTTCCGAATTCGGAACCGGAAATTTAATTTGCAGCGATAGGCTTTCATTTGCGTCGTTCAATTTTTTTTTAAAAGCTCAGAATCTTCCAACTGAGCAGTCGCCAAGGATTTCCCATCAACAGTAGAGGGGATGGAAATTTCTTCGATGCGGGAAAGCGTATCTGCCACGAAATTTTCTTTTCCCTCGATGAAACGAATGTCTGTAGAAAATTGCGAAATGAAATCAAGTTGGCGTACACGCCGGGGGGAAGCTTTTGAATGGTTTTTCTGACTAAACGCAAAAGTGAGAGGCTTGTGATCTGTATAGATCACAAATGGGCGCGCTTCTAACATTTGTGCAGTAATACATATGTATTATTGCACAATGTATTATTGCACTGAAAATGTATTTTTGCACAATATTACTGAAATGTAATTATTGCACAATATACTGCTAATAGTTCTCGATCATAGGTTGAATACTTTTGTTGCGTTGAAGTTATTTTACGCGAAAAGAAACCTAACGGTTTGAGCATAGGCGGATTTAGGCCGAAATATTTGGGGGTGCAATAATAACAAGGATCGGGGGAGGGGGGGGGCGTATTCCCGGAATAACAAGGCAGCGTCAAAATCAGAAAATAATTTTAGGGTGGGACACACTTTTAAATCTAAGAAACGCCATGTAAACCGTATTTAGTAGGATTAGGGGATGGGCAATTCTTTTTCTGCATTTCAAACTGCAGAAAAAGTATTAAACTAAAGTCGATATTAGAAGCAATGGGTGAATCCAACTACTGGTTTGGAATTTAATTCACGCCCAGAAAAAATTTGAAATAGTAGTTTTGAAAACGCAGTTTTACAGATCTTGGTGATATTTTAGGGGCAAGAAAGGTACGTGTGCCTTCAAGAGTATTTTTAGAAATTTTAGTCGTATAAATGTGATTATAGTCCATATTTGTAGTTAGGGTTAGGATTGAGACTCATAGACTGTATCCAATCTATTTTCTGAAGAGCAGATAGAAATACGAACCCCCTCCCCTCCCCCACGCTACCTCTTTAAATTTTGTAATTGAAGTTTCAAAAATACTACAGAGGACAATTTTTGATGCTGTTACCGGATGGGGTGTTCTGGAGCTCTCCCCTGGAAAATTTTCGAAATTGAAGTTCTAAAAATGAAGTTCTTCTGCAATACTCCGTGGTATTAAAAAAAAAAAAAAAGGGATTCTCCCACTTAAATATTTTGAAATAGTAGTTTTCAAAACCAAAATATTAACACTCTTTCATGATATTAGAGAAAGGTGGTCGGAGGCCCTTCTTCGAATATTTTCCAAAATTAAAGTCTTAAACACATGAGTGTAATTATATTCAGTAAATTACACATGAGTGTAAGACCATATTTGGTAACGTTAGGGACACTGCAGTTTTTCAAAAATGAAGCTCCAAAAACGCAATTTTAAACGATTTTCGATGTATTTAGATGATTAGAAGATCTCCCCTGGAAATTTTGCGAAAGTGAAGCACAAGAAACGAAATTTGAGGTACTCTGTAATAACTTTAGCTGGAGAAAGGGCTTTGGAGAATAAAAATTTTAAAGACTGATAAAAGAAAAAATGAAAACGAAATAGAAAAAATGAAAAAAAAAAAAAAAAAGGGAGGGGGAGATATGAAAGAAAAAAAAATGTGCGAGGATGGGGGGAAGGAGGCACACAATTCGCCGCCAATATTCTGAAGCTGTTGAAAAATTTAAATGTCAATATTTCTTTTTAAAAGAAATTTCGATTTTTTTCCCAACATTCTTTTTTTTTTCGTAAAATAACTGCGTTTTAGTCGGGGGGCTACGGGGAAGAAACTGCAATTTGTGAAAAAATTATGAAACTCAGCTTGCTTATAGACATTGTATAAACAAAAATTTTAGGAAGGGGAGGCATTCCAAAATCCCCCCCCCCTCCCAAAACCCCCCTGGCAGCCATTTTTGGTCCAAAACCAAAAACTGCGATTCTTTTAAAAATTTTCGTTATTATAATTTTTTTAATCATTGGTTGTGTCATTCCATGGATGTTTATTACATTTTTTACTATTTAAAACTCCAAAAAATGTCTAAGTTCAGAAATAACTTCACAAAAAGTGGTTTAAAAAAAAAGATATTGTTAAATTGTAAGTTCCCTGAAGTGAATCCCCCCCCTCCCCCATAACAGAATTACAGCTTTCTAAAGTTGAAGATACATTACATTAGTATTATATTAAAGTAGGGTTCCAGTTATCCGAGCTCTAATTGCCCGAACTGTCCAATTATCCGGTCATGATGCCCCTCGTTTTAAATGACTGAGCACGCATAATTGAAACTATTTGCGAAGGGTATAATCAGTGGCGGATGGGGCAACATGAACCGGCCCTGGCATTTA
Organism: Uloborus diversus; assembly: GCF_026930045.1. NCBI lineage: Eukaryota > Metazoa > Arthropoda > Arachnida > Araneae > Uloboridae > Uloborus > Uloborus diversus. Next base: position 9,602,288 of record NC_072732.1, read on the forward strand.
TAGGCCAGCCGGCCCCTTAAGACTTGCTTCTTGTCCCTCAAGGACGCTCCCAACGTCCTTGAGGGTTTTTTTTTTCAGATGTAAAAGATAGAGCGAATATATCTACTAGTTTTAGTAGGGAGTCAACATTAGAATTTGAGTATTCAAATTAGGAGAACTGCGTTTACGAATGCGGAGAAAAAGAATCAATAATTCGAACACCTGCATAGTAAAAAGTAATATTCGTGCAGATGATGTGAGGGAGGGGAGGGAGAGTTCATGGGCACTCCCCCGGAAAATTTTGAAAATTATAGCTTCTGAAACGCATTGTTAGACTTTTCAAATGATCTTGGGCGATGTTGCGGGAAGGAGCATTTGAAGAATTCCCCCAAAACCTTTTCAAAATCAGAGCTCCAAAACGTATGTGCAAGCTATGTTTGGAAACACTAGGAGAGGGGGAGAAAAGAAGGGGTTTAGGAATTCTTTCTAGGCAAAATTGCTCAATTGAAGTTCCCAAAGCGCCTATATAGGTGACAGTTGACGCTCTTTGGCTGGAAGGTGATGTTTTTTAAAAGTGTAATGTTCGTGCAGATAATGGGGGGGGGGGGGGGGGGCACTCCTTCCAGAAAATTTTCGAAATTGTAGCTTCTAAAACGTACTGTTAGACTATTTTTAGGTGATCTTGGGGTGATATTTGCGGGAGAGGATACTAGGAGGGAGAAAGGAGGGGTTCAGGAACTCTTTCTGGGCAAAATTTCTCAATTGAAGTTCCCCAAGGGCCAATTTAGGTGACAATGGACGATCTTTGGGAAGGGGGGGGGGCTATGTTTTTTGAAAGTTTGTTACCTATAAATTGCCCCCCCCCTAAAGTCAATATCTGAAGGTCTCATGTGCAATAACGATTGATGAGGAACTTTTCATGCGCTATCGCGTGAAAAGAGAACGAATAATTTTGATGAACGTTTTTAAACTACCTTTGACAATGTTAATGAGAGCAAAGATCCGGTGCCCCCCCTCCCCTCCGGGATTTTTTTAAGAAATAGTTTCCTTAAAAATGCATTCTAGATTATCTTAGGTAATGTTTGGGAGAGAAGAGGCTCGAAGTTGCGCTGTCCAGGAATTTTTTCGTAATTGAAGTCTAAAGGAAGGGATATTAGGTCTTTGATAACGTAAAGGGAACCGACAATTACTGAAGCTTAAAAAACGTTATTTTCGTCGAATTCAATGACATGAGGGGGAGAAATTTTCGGGACATAATTTGGAATTAAATCCTATAAAATTTTCGAACAAAAATTTTTCGAAGTTAGCTTTTAAAACGCAGTTTTTGTCGATCTTTGGTAATGTTACTGGGTGAAGCTGTTCGGGGACCTTCCTTCGGTAATTTTTCGAAATTTGAATTCTAAAACGCAATCGTAGATGATATTCGCTGATGTTACCAAGGGTTCAGGGGCTCTTCTTAGAAATCTTTTCGGGATTGAAGCCCCAAAAAAGAAATTTCATACCATCTTTGGTGATACAAGAGTGAGGAGAGATTTGATGACCTCTGAAAATTTTCTTAATTGTAGTCCTAAAAATGAAATTTTAAATGATCCTTAAAGATGGGGTGGAGGTGCTTCTGCAGGATTTGGGTGATCACTCTCCTGGAAGCTTTTCGAATTTCGAGTCCTAAATACAAGATGTAGGCCATCTTTGGTAACGATAGTCAATAGGAGATGGGATGGGGTTCTGATTTAGAAACTTTCCCTGCACTCTTTCAAAATAAAAGTTTTAAAACTCGTTTTTAATCTACCTTGGAGGTGTAAAATAAATGGTAGGGCTCCAGGATCTTTCTCCCTTCCGCATGCTTTGCTGACACCCTATCATTTTATTAACTTATTGATACAAATGTTATGGAAAAACCTCCCCGCAGTATTTCTTTTCCAAAACCATTTTAGTTCTTTGCTTTTTTTTCATAGTGAAACTTTAAATTTCCAACCTGATGTTTGAATCTATTTGAAATTAAAGAGTTTGAGATTCCTTAAAATATTTTTTTTTAACATTTTGGACTGATGTGGTACTTTTCAGGGACACCAGGTCTTCTCCCAACTTTATTTTACTTTAAATATTCTCCAGCTAGAATATCGCAATAAAGTTTTGTTTCACTTTCGTTTTATACCTTCAAACACTTAGTATCCATTTCGTTACAATGTTTTAAATCTCCCTTACTGCATTTTAACTTTTTTTTTCTTTTTAAAACATGCTTCGGCGGCCCCTATGAAACCGCCATAATTATCTAGCTATTCATTCATTGTATTAAAGTGAAATTTATCATAGGTTTTACTATATACTGAATACTTTTTTGGTTGATTTTCTTTTTTTTTTAATTTGTCAGAATGTCGCGAAAAATTTCTGCTGCCTTTAGTTAGGTAAATTATAATAAAGAACCGTGGATGTTCCTAAATAATATTTAAAGGTTTAATTGTTTAATATTCAAGAGTTGCATTTTCTTTCAAAATTTTGTTGAGAAAATATTTTTTGTCACGAGAATTCCACTTGGTATTTAATTTAATTTTTTTAAATACTGAGAAGGTTTTTTTTTTTTACTTTGCTCATCCCTAAATTAAAATTGGCAGCCACGGTTCTACGCCTCCCCTGGAGGAGGCTCTGCCTTTACGTGTTCATTGTCCCCTACAGACTATGCGATAGTAAAAGGAGATGGTGGGGCTATCGGACTTTCACAGATTCAACTGCGTTAAGAAGATGGGCATTGGATGATCTTCAAATTATCGATTTAATTGCACAGTTTGATAAAGTTACCTCTGCTGATTTAAAAAAACGCTGTATATGCGCAATTAGGAAATTTTAAATTTCCAAAGCATGTTTTCAAGAAAGGTCTTGAAGAGAAATGGCTAAACATGAGAATCCATTTTTAGAGTCATCGAAAGAATTGTTCTCATTGGAGACGAATGTAGCAGTAGACGACGAATATGTGGAGCAACTGTTGAAGATTCGGCAAGTTGAGGAAAACAAACAGTGCAACAAATTTATAGAGAAAAGATTTGTAACTCAAAAGTCACTTTATGTTCACGGGTAGAAAAACAATTACTTTTTAGCGTTTCATTTTTCCAGAAAAATCAGTAAGTCTGCTCTTTTACTGAAAAGATTAAAACCCGATACAGATTCGTTTCGTAAGCTTTTCATTACTTGCAATACCGTAAATTTCAACCTAGTTGAATTTCCCCTGCATGAAAATCAACCTCACCCTCCATCGATTTCAATAAAAGGAGCTCTTTCAACGGGAAATAAGTCTAGTTAATAACATTCCTGCTCAGTGATTTAAATTATAGTATTCTTATTGATGAAAACAACTCGAGAAGAAGAAAACGAGTTAAGATGGGATGATGAAGATGCAAATGATGAATGCTAATTTTAAAATAAGTGTGATGGAGATACATTGTGACGCCATATTCTCAGATGGTTCTTTCATCGTTCACATAAAACGACTTAGGACAGAAAATTTTTCGGTGGAGTATATGCATTCTTTTCTGGATACAACAAGTAAGACATATAAGAGGAATAAGAGAAAGATATTATTTTAGAGAAAATGGTTTGCTTTCTAAGAACTGGTTCAGTTTCTACGAAACGCAGATAAGACAGAATTGTTTTCCATGATTGCACTAGCTATATGATCTTATGTTTGCTCTTAATGATGTGACGGTGATTTTCATCGAATAACACACCTCTAGTGCCATAAAATCACGAGGAAGCTAATTTCTGGATTCATGTTTTGCATGCTACAATAAGAGGACACATGAGCATATTCGTTGGAACTGTTGACAACAATACTTCCATCAGCTGTACAAAAAGGGGATTAAGAAGATTTGAGCTGGAAAACACTTTCGACTTATACTAGTCCAAGACTTGGCGTACAAATTCAGTCAGCAAAAATCAGTTATTCTAAGAGAATTCCACTCATTCTCAGGAATTCATTCAGTGGAACTCTCATGGTTATCTCTTTTCTTGCAGGTTGGAAAAAAGTGTCGATGTGGAAATGATGAAAAGACTATCCTGATGTTATTGGTGTATTTTCATATATATATATATATCCTAACCTAAAAAAAATGCACACCTAATTAAAAATTTCAAATATCTTAACGATTCTTTTTGCTACTACTCGTCTGCATGCAACTTGCCGTCCGAAAATGAAGCTGGAAACTGTTTTTCCACCAGCGAACAATGATCAATGATTAACCCATTAATGCCTAGCGTCCCTTTTTAGGGACGGTCCAAAAATTGTGTCTCAATTTCCCAAAAGTAAACATTTCAACTCAATAATTGTGTTCATTTATTACTTTAGTATTGTTTCAATTCGTTACTAGCAGACGGCAGCACATAATCGTTATAAAGTGTGTTCTGTAACCATTTTATTATGATCTTCGTGAAGAATTTCATTGTTCACAATGTCAAGAACAAAAAAGCAAGTTTTCAAAATTTTTAACAAGTAAATCAATTTGTATTTGATACATATGTTACTTTGATCAATATTTCAGTTTACCTTTTCTTGCATTTTTGTAGATTTTAAAAATTTTATGGATTTTAGAGCAATTTAAGAGCGTCCCTAAAAAGGGACGCTAGGCAGTAAAGGCTGCATTGTTGAATCGATGCTAGTTTCTTGCTTAGAATTCATAATTGGTCTCAAAAGAAGTTATTAAATGTTTTTAGACTAAAAAATAGGCAATATGTTTTATTTTTAAAAATTAAAAAGACTAATTAATAATAAAACTACCTTTTTTAAAGATATTTCAGTAACAATTTCTTCTGCAATTTCGAAAAATACTTAGGTAAATTTGAAAAGCTAACTGTTTCAAAAATTAACTTCTTTGAAACCTGAGTTATTTTTTGACATTAATAATTTTCAGTAACTCATTGAGATTTTCTCATTGTTTTGTCTGACTGTTGAAGAAGCCTTAGCACTTCAGGAACAGCTCTCTGATGATGAAGAATTCAAGGAGGCTGATATATGCATTTGTCCACCTTCACAAGTTAGTGAAATTACTGACGAATACAGTGGGCCGGATGACTCAGTTGATGTTAATCAATTATCAGGTCAACAGTTGAAATCTTCTGCTACAATGACCATTAGAAAAGTTAATCAGGGTAAGGTAGTATGTGTTGGAGATAGTCAAGTGACAGTGATGATGTTGAGCAGCATCTTCCAAGCAAACGCAGAAAAATAAAGAAAAAAAAATACAGAAAGAAATTGGGTTAAGAAAGATATATCCATCAATAAAAAAAATAATATATGGAATGTGGAAACACCAAGCTTTTTGAATGTTGAATGGACACCAGTGTCAATATTTGAAGAGTTTTTTACAGATGAAATACTGGATGAATTTGTTTTTCAGAGCACCCTTTATACTCGACAAAAAAACAATACATCCTCTTCTATAACGCGAGAGGAGCTGCGTTTATTCTTGGCTATCCTATTAACAAGTGGATATGCATGCTTGCCCCAGCGGAGACTCTACTGGAGTTCATCAACTGATGTCAACAACATAGCAATTAGTTCTGCAATGAGTAGAAATCGATTTGAGCAAATTATGCAGTATTTACATTTTGCTGACACCAAACTCAACAAAAATGACAAAGTCGGAAAGTTTTTTTTTTTTTTTTTTTTCAAGTATTAAATCGTCGGCAAAATAATATTTGTCGTTGAAAAAGCATGTACCCTCTGATGCCTAGCGTCCCTTTTTAGGGACAATTTTTCTGTTATTAATAAAACATTTATTTTTTGCATTAGATTTTTTTAATTATTTTTCCTGTCTATTAAACACTATTTGCAACCTGTAAACAAAAAATCTTTGAAAAAAAAAAATGTCAGGCATTAATGGGTTAACTTACCTCCCACACCTGAAGCCCAAAGGCAAGTTATTTAGTGCTTATCAAGGTGGACATCAGTGGGGCAGTATGTCCAAAAATTTAGCCTTAACTTTAATTTATGATTGGGGTTTTACAGTAACTGATGAAACGCACGTTCTTATTTGTTTGAGTTTGCCCGAAGTTTCAAGTTCTTGCTGAAAGCGAATTTACGTTATGCAAGGCAAGTGTAAAAAAAAAACTGCTCTCAAATAACTTGTGGGTGCTTCAAAAATGGACTTATCTAAACACCTATGTGTAAATACTGCAATGGAAAATGTTAAGTACTTGTGTAAATTACTTGTAAATTCAAACGTTTTAAATTACTTTCTATATAATCGTTGTATGCATCACTTACGCAGATTTGTATTACAATTTAGTTGTAGTTTTTGTAACAGTGAATTATATTTCAATAAATAACAATTTTATTAATAGTAAAAATATTGCTAGCTTCATTAACATAGCACTAAACTTCTTATTATAGTAATTAAATATTTCCGTGTCCCTCCCCCTTATTTCAAGTGCACATATGACTGATAAAACTGCAGAATGTGAGTGAAACTCCCAAAAAAATTGCGTACTTCATTTCCAAGTGCCTGATGTTTTTTTTTCCACCGATAATGAAAATTGATTTTGTTTTAACTAATCAAAGTGCTATATTTATTCTTAAACAACAATTCAAATGTATTTTTTTCAAGTTTTGAAAAATTACTAGCTTTGTTTATGGTTTTTAATTTCTAGTTTTATTCTTAGTTTTGTAATCAATTTTTAATAGTAAACTCAAAGCATAGGTTCGGATTTCCTGATGTTTCGGATTTCTGGGGTTCGGATTATTGGGTTCTAAGGTAAATGAATTGATTTTCCTTAACACAGTGCTTTAAAATACATAAAAAAACTTTTCTCAAACGACCCCTCAAGAAATGTTAGACTTTGATTACTTAAAGTTGTTAAAAACTTGATTTTTTTTAAAATTAATTTTAAAATTAGAAGGTTTAGAGATATTTTGATGACATTACTCTTTAGTAAGCATAATAGAACTCCCAAAAGAAGATACAGTGTGTATTTTTCAAAAAAAAAAAAAAGTTTTGGATTTTTGACCAAAAATGACTGCCAGGATGTTTTGGGCGGGGGGGGGGGGATTTTGAATTGCCTCTTCTTCCAAAAATGTTTGTTAGTACATTGTCTACATGCATGCCAACAAGTTTCATGATTTTATCACAAAATGCAGTTTCCGGCTATTTTTTCTACCATAGCCCCTATACTAAAGTTGCTGAAGAGGGATCTCCTCCCACTACGAGATATTTATTTTAGCTTCGTTTGAAACAAGCTCTCTTCCTTTCAGTAAAGAAGAATTCTTCTCCCTGCACAGTTATACCAAAATCTTCAGATTAAACCATAGACTAATAATAAGAGTAGACCGAGCTTTTTCAATCTTGCTGATGAAGAAAATTGGTTCATAGATGTATCACGTGACTAGTGGAAGGGCTTGGCGAAGACTTTGGCGACATGATTGCTAGATGGCAGCATTATCTATAGTTTGACACTCGACATGTATTTTAAGACAATGTGTTTTCATTAAAAAAAAAATTCCAAGTGCAGAGATTGAACTGTTTTTTTTTTAGTTATGCATTATTTTGACATTAGTAATAGTTTTTGGTCACAGTTTTCAGTAACTTTTATTTCATTCGGAACTACTACGTCAGCGTTGGCGTAAACGTAATGGCGTAAACGTTTTGCGTTAACGCAAAAATGTACTAATCGGTATCTTAAATTGAAATTGTAGGTAAAAATCTCACCGTTTGTCGATTCTTTTTGGGCGCTTGCAAATTTAATTGCTTAGAGAGTTATTGAAATTGACTAAAGAAAATGCACAATACTATCTAAACGAAAAACTCACTATATTAACAAAATATTTACAACTTAGAATAACAAATTTACAAATCGGACTCCATAAAAGATCATTCTTCCGTGTTCCATCAATTCTATTTATTTTATTTCTCGCGGGCGTTGATCGTCTGCTACGATCAACGCCCGCTGTTGCTAGGATATCCACCAGTTACATGGTTTGGTTTATGAGCAGCAAAAGGGTTGCCATAGCTCGGTCTATTCTTATTATTAGTCTATGGATAATAGCGCCGTGGAGTAAGCAAGGAAGCACTAAATATTTTCACCCCTAGTGTCTGGCGAACCGAAGCAAAAAAAAAAAGTTTTACTCAGATTCATTTCCCCATTGTTGACAATTTTAATGTGATTCAGTGGCTGACTCTTTAAATATCACCAACATTGGCCGAATTAAAACCCGATTTAAAAATTTAAAAAAAAAAAAATCGCAAAGTTTTTCGCCAAGTTTGCGACAAAACTTGGCGGACAAAAGCTCGAAGATATATCGCCAAGTGTTTGATAATTATAACACCACTTGAGTTTATATTGAAATCAACAATGATTTCCTCCCAAAAAAGTGTAAAAGACCCCCTTAGGAACATCCGAATGCAACCAAAACGCAAGGTGCACAACTAAACACAACTAGGAGGCTACGCACCGAATTTCAACTTTCTAGGACATGCGGGTTTTGAGTTATGCGAGATGCATACGTACATACACACGTACGTACGTACATACATACGGACGTCACGAGAAAACTCCTTGTCATTAACTCGGGGATCTTCAAAATGGGTATTTCGGGTGCCTGTACTTTCCTAGGCATTTCCACGTGCTGTCGGGTCGAAAAAAAGAAAAAAAAAAAAACTCAACACCCATTAGGGGATGAGCAAAATGGAAATCTAGGACGATTTTTGAGTGATTTTTTTTCGAATATATTTTTTACTTCCTTTTTTGTAAAAGGAAGCAAAAATTGAGAGATTGCACTTTCATTTAACTTCACTGCATTTTCAAACAGCAATGAAATCCGCTTTGGAAAAGATGAAGTTGAATCTGGTTTGAAACTGTGGTTCACGAAAAAGGATGCGTGAGATAACGGTTCATTAACGTGGCACATAGCAGAAGATCATGTTTTAAAGATGGGCAGACAAAACCTTTGTTACTTCGGACGGATAGTTTAAACTCTTTTTTCATCGATTAATGATTAATTTGAATTTTGACATCTGGAATTCAATTTTTTTTTCGAAATCATGTGTGTGTTTGTGGCTGTGTGCAGGCATGAGTGTGTGTGTGGGTGTAGGATATGGAAACAACCTGGAGACTTTTCTCTGGAGGAGCAGCATCGGGAGGGGCCGGTCGACGGTGGTGCTGCAAAGGGATGCGGGGGGAGGGGGGGGGGGAATCATAGGAATACAAAACAGTCAAACGAGAGCAATAAAAAATGTATTTGCTCAAAAATTCATTCTACTAAATTAGTTATTTATGATTTAAAACTGCGTTTAGTTGACTCATTGCAATTTTAATTTGCACTTGAAAAGTTAAATGCTCCTTAATGGAAAAAAATCACAATTTTATTACGTCCTGGATTCGCTTCGGTTATTCTTATCAAATCGAGTTTGTCCCTAAGTGATCACATTGAGAGGCGCCAATTTTATTTGTTTAAGTTCATTATGCTATTACTTTTTAAGGTTCCTTTTCATAATAAAAAAAAATGAAATTAAAATTTTCAACTCAAAAGTAATTGGGGTCCAATGGAAAATGCTGCTATACAGTTTGATTAAGAAACAAAAAGTCAACTGACGCTTACCCAGGACCTAAACTTCAGCACATTTTATCAAAATTTAAAGCTGCCAACTTACCTCCTGTGCCTATCCCTGTTTCATATGCGCGCGCAAAATTATAATAGCAATCTAACTTTGAGTAGATTGAAAAGAAAACTGAGACAACTAAACTAAAAAGAAAAGGGTTTTAGCACTTCGCGAAACATACAAAGAAAAACTAGTGAGTATGGACGAATATAAATTGAAGTGAGGCAATTTTTTTTCTGAAAGAAAACGGGAATTTTATCTTGCACGCACCAGATTTGGGAAACATTTTCAGTATATTACTAGAAAAGGATTTTTTGAAATTATATCTTGAAAATAAGCAGAGTATTAAACGTGAATAAGGCTTGAATTCAAAAGTAATATTTTTTTGAGAAAGATATTCGACGCGATCGCGAACTAATAAATTTAAACAATGAAAAGTCAGTGGTACCAGAGAATTAATATTAAGGAACCCCCCAGAAATTCAAATTCATTTTAAATCTGATACAAAAATATTTCTAGTCCTGAAAAAAACTAATAACTGAAGGAATTTTATTAAGGTATTCGAAAAGGGAAGAAAAAAGGGAAACAATCAACTGTGCAGAAATGAATTGGTGTACAATGAAAAATTTTGACAAATATTTTTGGAAATTTTGAAAAAGAAAATTATTCAATTTTTGGAACATGGAGTGTGCAAGAAAATTTTTGAAATGATGCTTTAAATTATGGCTTTAACGAAACAAAAAGACTTATTAAAAATAAAGGTTCACGCGCTCGCGATACGAATATCTTCTCAACTGAAAATAAAAAATTAGTAAGTATGGACGAGTATTAATTGAAGTCAATTTTTTTTCTTTTTTTTTGAAAGAAAACTAAACTTTTATCTTGCACACTCCAGATACGGGAAATATTTTCAGGAATATACTTTAAAAGGATTTTCGAAATTAAATCTTGAGATTAAGCAGAGTATTAAACGTGAATAAGGCTTTAATTCAAAAGTAATATTTTTTTGAGAAAGATATTCGACGCGATCGCGAACTAATAAATTTAAACAATGAAAAGTCAGTGGTACCAGAGAATTAATATTAAGGAACCCCCAGAAATTCAAATTCATTTTAAATCTGATACAAAAATATTTCTAGTCCTGAAAAAAACTAATAACTGAAGGAGTTTTATTAAGGTATTCGAAAAGGGAAGAAAAAAGGGAAACAATCAACTGTGCAGAAATGAATTGGTGTACAATGAAAAATTTTGACAAATATTTTTGGAAATTTTGAAAAGGAAAATTATTCAATTTTTGGAACATGGAGTGTGCAAGAAAATTTTTGAAATGATGCTTTAAATTATGGCTTTAACGAAACAAAAAGACTTATTAAAAAATAAAGGTTCACGCGCTCGCGATACGAATATCTTCTCAACTGAAAAGAAAAAATGGTAAGTATGGACGAGTATTAATTGAAGTAAGCCATTTTTTTTTAAAAAGAAAACGGGAATTTTATCTTGCACACTCCAGATATTGGAAACATTTTGCGGAATTTACTTTAAAATGATTTTTCGAATAAAATCTTGAGATTAAGCAGAGTATTAAACGTGAATAAGGCTTGAATTCAAAAGTAATATTTTTTTGAGAAAGATATTCGACGCGATCGCGAACTAATAAATTTAAACAATGAAAAGTCAGTGGTACCAGAGAATTAATATTAAGGAACCCCCAGAAATTCAAATTCATTTTAAATCTGATACAAAAATATTTCTAGTCCTGAAAAAAACTAATAACTGAAGGAGTTTTATTAAGGTATTCGAAAAGGGAAGAAAAAAAGGAAACAATCAACTGTGCAGAAATGATTTGGTGTACAATGAAAAATTTTGACAAATATGTTTTGAAATTTTGAAAAGGAAAATTATTTAATTTTTGATTTTGGAACATGGAGTGTGCAAGAAAATTTTTGAAATGATGCTTTAAATTATGGTTTAACGAAACAAAAAGACTTATTAAAAAATAAAGGTTCACGCGCTCGCGATACGAATATCTTCTCAACTGAAAAAAAAAATAGTAAGTATGGACGAGTATTAATTGAAATAAGTTATTTTTTTTTTTGAAAGAAAACGGAACTTTTATCTTGCACACTCCAGATACGAGAAATATTTTCAGGAATATACTTTAAAAGGATTTTCGAAATTAAATCTTGAGATTAAGCAGAGTATTAAACGTGAATAAGGCTTCAATTCAAAAGTAATATTTTTTTGAGAAAGATATTCGACGCGATCGCGAACTAATAAATTTAAACAATGAAAAATCAGTGGTACCAGAGAATTAATATTAAGGAACCCCCAGAAATTCAAATTCATTTTAAATCTGATACAAAAATATTTCTAGTCCTGAAAAAAACTAATAACTGAAGGAGTTTTATTAAGGTATTCGAAAAGGGAAGAAAAAAGGGAAACAATCAACTGTGCAGAAATGAATTGGTGTACAATGAAAAATTTTGACAAATATTTTTGGAAATTTTGAAAAGGAAAATTATTCAATTTTTGGAACATGGAGTGTGCAAGAAAATTTTTGAAATGATGCTTTAAATTATGGCTTTAACGAAACAAAAAGACTTATTAAAAATAAAGGTTCACGCGCTCGCGATACGAATATCTTCTCAACTGAAAATAAAAAATTAGTAAGTATGGACGAGTATTAATTGAAGTCAATTTTTTTTCTTTTTTTTTGAAAGAAAACTAAACTTTTATCTTGCACACTCCAGATACGGGAAATATTTTCAGGAATATACTTTAAAAGGATTTTCGAAATTAAATCTTGAGATTAAGCAGAGTATTAAACGTGAATAAGGCTTTAATTCAAAAGTAATATTTTTTTGAGAAAGATATTCGACGCGATCGCGAACTAATAAATTTAAACAATGAAAAGTCAGTGGTACCAGAGAATTAATATTAAGGAACCCCCAGAAATTCAAATTCATTTTAAATCTGATACAAAAATATTTCTAGTCCTGAAAAAAACTAATAACTGAAGGAGTTTTATTAAGGTATTCGAAAAGGGAAGAAAAAAGGGAAACAATCAACTGTGCAGAAATGAATTGGTGTACAATGAAAAATTTTGACAAATATTTTTGGAAATTTTGAAAAGGAAAATTATTCAATTTTTGGAACATGGAGTGTGCAAGAAAATTTTTGAAATGATGCTTTAAATTATGGCTTTAACGAAACAAAAAGACTTATTAAAAAATAAAGGTTCACGCGCTCGCGATACGAATATCTTCTCAACTGAAAAAAAAAATAGTAAGTATGGACGAGTATTAATTGAAGTAAGCCATTTTTTTTTTAAAGAAAACGGGAATTTTATCTTGCACACTCCAGATACGGGAAATATTTTCAGGAATATACTTTAAAAGGATTTTCGAAATTAAATCTTGAGATTAAGCAGAGTATTAAACGTGAATAAGGCTTCAATTCAAAAGTAATATTTTTTTGAGAAAGATATTCGACGCGATCGCGAACTAATAAATTTAAACAATGAAAAGTCAGTGGTACCAGAGAATTAATATTAAGGAACCCCCCAGAAATTCAAATTCATTTTAAATCTGATACAAAAATATTTCTAGTCCTGAAAAAAACTAATAACTGAAGGAGTTTTATTAAGGTATTCGAAAAGGGAAGAAAAAAGGGAAACAATCAACTGTGCAGAAATGAATTGGTGTACAATGAAAAATTTTGACAAATATTTTTTGAAATTTTGAAAAGGAAAATTATTTAATTTTTGATTTTGGAACATGGAGTGTGCAAGAAAATTTTTGAAATGATGCTTTAAATTATGGTTTAACGAAACAAAAAGACTTATTAAAAAATAAAGGTTCACGCGCTCGCGATACGAATATCTTCTCAACTGAAAATAAAAAATTAGTAAGTATGGACGAGTATTAATTGAAGTCTTTTTTTTTTCTTTTTTTGAAAGAAAACTAAACTTTTATCTTGCACACTCCAGATACGGGAAATATTTTCAGGAATATACTTTAAAAGGATTTTCGAAATTAAATCTTGAGATTAAGCAGAGTATTAAACGTGAATAAGGCTTGAATTCAAAAGTAATATTTTTTTGAGAAAGATATTCGACGCGATCGCGAACTAATAAATTTAAACAATGAAAAGTCAGTGGTACCAGAGAATTAATATTAAGGAACCCCCAGAAATTCAAATTCATTTTAAATCTGATACAAAAATATTTCTAGTCTGAAAAAAACCAATAACTGAAGGAGTTTTATTAAGGTATTCGAAAAGGGAAGAAAAAAGGGAAACAATCAACTTTGCAGAAATGAATTGGTGTACAATGAAAAATTTTGACAAATATGTTTTGAAATTTTGAAAAGGAAAATTATTTAATTTTTGATTTTGGAACATGGAGTGTGCAAGAAAATTTTTGAAATGATGCTTTAAATTATGGTTTAACGAAACAAAAAGACTTATTAAAAAATAAAGGTTCACGCGCTCGCGATACGAATATCTTCTCAACTGAAAAAAAAAAAATAGTAAGTATGGACGAGTATTAATTGAAATAAGTTTTTTTTTTTTTTTTTTTTTTTGAAAGAAAACGGAACTTTTATCTTGCACACTCCAGATACGAGAAATATTTTCAGGAATATACTTTAAAAGGATTTTCGAAATTAAATCTTGAGATTAAGCAGAGTATTAAACGTGAATAAGGCTTCAATTCAAAAGTAATATTTTTTTGAGAAAGATATTCGACGCGATCGCGAACTAATAAATTTAAACAATGAAAAGTCAGTGGTACCAGAGAATTAATATTAAGGAACCCCCAGAAATTCAAATTCATTTTAAATCTGATACAAAAATATTTCTAGTCCTGAAAAAAACTAATAACTGAAGGAGTTTTATTAAGGTATTCGAAAAGGGAAGAAAAAAGGGAAACAATCAACTGTGCAGAAATGAATTGGTGTACAATGAAAAATTTTGACAAATATTTTTGGAAATTTTGAAAAGGAAAATTATTCAATTTTTGGAACATGGAGTGTGCAAGAAAATTTTTGAAATGATGCTTTAAATTATGGCTTTAACGAAACAAAAAGACTTATTAAAAAATAAAGGTTCACGCGCTCGCGATACGAATATCTTCTCAACTGAAAAGAAAAAATGGTAAGTATGGACGAGTATTAATTGAAGTAAGCCATTTTTTTTTAAAAAGAAAACGGGAATTTTATCTTGCACACTCCAGATATTGGAAACATTTTGCGGAATTTACTTTAAAATGATTTTTCGAATAAAATCTTGAGATTAAGCAGAGTATTAAACGTGAATAAGGCTTGAATTCAAAAGTAATATTTTTTTGAGAAAGATATTCGACGCGATCGCGAACTAATAAATTTAAACAATGAAAAATCAGTGGTACCAGAGAATTAATATTAAGGAACCCCCCAGAAATTCAAATTCATTTTAAATCTGATACAAAAATATTTCTAGTCCTGAAAAAAACTAATAACTGAAAGAGTTTTATTAAGGTATTCGAAAAGGGAAACAATCAACTGTGCAGAAATGAATTGGTGTACAATGAAAAATTTTGACAAATATTTTTGGAAATTTTGAAAAGGAAAATTATTCAATTTTTGGAACATGGAGTGTGCAAGAAAATTTTTGAAATGATGCTTTAAATTATGGCTTTAACGAAACAAAAAGACTTATTAAAAAATAAAGGTTCACGCGCTCGCGATACGAATATCTTCTCAACTGAAAAAAAAAAATAGTAAGTATGGACGAGTATTAATTGAAGTAAGCCATTTTTTTTTTAAAGAAAACGGGAATTTTATCTTGCACACTCCAGATACGGGAAATATTTTCAGGAATATACTTTAAAAGGATTTTCGAAATTAAATCTTGAGATTAAGCAGAGTATTAAACGTGAATAAGGCTTCAATTCAAAAGTAATATTTTTTTGAGAAAGATATTCGACGCGATCGCGAACTAATAAATTTAAACAATGAAAAGTCAGTGGTACCAGAGAATTAATATTAAGGAACCCCCCAGAAATTCAAATTCATTTTAAATCTGATACAAAAATATTTCTAGTCCTGAAAAAAACTAATAACTGAAGGAGTTTTATTAAGGTATTCGAAAAGGGAAGAAAAAAGGGAAACAATCAACTGTGCAGAAATGAATTGGTGTACAATGAAAAATTTTGACAAATATTTTTTGAAATTTTGAAAAGGAAAATTATTTAATTTTTGATTTTGGAACATGGAGTGTGCAAGAAAATTTTTGAAATGATGCTTTAAATTATGGTTTAACGAAACAAAAAGACTTATTAAAAAATAAAGGTTCACGCGCTCGCGATACGAATATCTTCTCAACTGAAAATAAAAAATTAGTAAGTATGGACGAGTATTAATTGAAGTCTTTTTTTTTTCTTTTTTTGAAAGAAAACTAAACTTTTATCTTGCACACTCCAGATACGGGAAATATTTTCAGGAATATACTTTAAAAGGATTTTCGAAATTAAATCTTGAGATTAAGCAGAGTATTAAACGTGAATAAGGCTTGAATTCAAAAGTAATATTTTTTTGAGAAAGATATTCGACGCGATCGCGAACTAATAAATTTAAACAATGAAAAGTCAGTGGTACCAGAGAATTAATATTAAGGAACCCCCAGAAATTCAAATTCATTTTAAATCTGATACAAAAATATTTCTAGTCTGAAAAAAACTAATAACTGAAGGAGTTTTATTAAGGTATTCGAAAAGGGAAGAAAAAAGGGAAACAATCAACTTTGCAGAAATGAATTGGTGTACAATGAAAAATTTTGACAAATATGTTTTGAAATTTTGAAAAGGAAAATTATTTAATTTTTGATTTTGGAACATGGAGTGTGCAAGAAAATTTTTGAAATGATGCTTTAAATTATGGTTTAACGAAACAAAAAGACTTATTAAAAAATAAAGGTTCACGCGCTCGCGATACGAATATCTTCTCAACTGAAAAAAAAAAATAGTAAGTATGGACGAGTATTAATTGAAATAAGTTATTTTTTTTTTTTTTTTTGAAAGAAAACGGAACTTTTATCTTGCACACTCCAGATACGAGAAATATTTTCAGGAATATACTTTAAAAGGATTTTCGAAATTAAATCTTGAGATTAAGCAGAGTATTAAACGTGAATAAGGCTTCAATTCAAAAGTAATATTTTTTTGAGAAAGATATTCGACGCGATCGCGAACTAATAAATTTAAACAATGAAAAGTCAGTGGTACCAGAGAATTAATATTAAGGAACCCCCAGAAATTCAAATTCATTTTAAATCTGATACAAAAATATTTCTAGTCCTGAAAAAAACTAATAACTGAAGGAGTTTTATTAAGGTATTCGAAAAGGGAAGAAAAAAGGGAAACAATCAACTGTGCAGAAATGAATTGGTGTACAATGAAAAATTTTGACAAATATTTTTGGAAATTTTGAAAAGGAAAATTATTCAATTTTTGGAACATGGAGTGTGCAAGAAAATTTTTGAAATGATGCTTTAAATTATGGCTTTAACGAAACAAAAAGACTTATTAAAAAATAAAGGTTCACGCGCTCGCGATACGAATATCTTCTCAACTGAAAAGAAAAAATGGTAAGTATGGACGAGTATTAATTGAAGTAAGCCATTTTTTTTTAAAAAGAAAACGGGAATTTTATCTTGCACACTCCAGATATTGGAAACATTTTGCGGAATTTACTTTAAAATGATTTTTCGAATAAAATCTTGAGATTAAGCAGAGTATTAAACGTGAATAAGGCTTGAATTCAAAAGTAATATTTTTTTGAGAAAGATATTCGACGCGATCGCGAACTAATAAATTTAAACAATGAAAAGTCAGTGGTACCAGAGAATTAATATTAAGGAACCCCCAGAAATTCAAATTCATTTTAAATCTGATACAAAAATATTTCTAGTCCTGAAAAAAACTAATAACTGAAGGAGTTTTATTAAGGTATTCGAAAAGGGAAGAAAAAAGGGAAACAATCAACTGTGCAGAAATGATTTGGTGTACAATGAAAAATTTTGACAAATATGTTTTGAAATTTTGAAAAGGAAAATTATTTAATTTTTGATTTTGGAACATGGAGTGTGCAAGAAAATTTTTGAAATGATGCTTTAAATTATGGTTTAACGAAACAAAAAGACTTATTAAAAAATAAAGGTTCACGCGCTCGCGATACGAATATCTTCTCAACTGAAAAAAAAAATAGTAAGTATGGACGAGTATTAATTGAAATAAGTTATTTTTTTTTTTTTGAAAGAAAACGGAACTTTTATCTTGCACACTCCAGATACGAGAAATATTTTCAGGAATATACTTTAAAAGGATTTTCGAAATTAAATCTTGAGATTAAGCAGAGTATTAAACGTGAATAAGGCTTCAATTCAAAAGTAATATTTTTTTGAGAAAGATATTCGACGCGATCGCGAACTAATAAATTTAAACAATGAAAAATCAGTGGTACCAGAGAATTAATATTAAGGAACCCCCCAGAAATTCAAATTCATTTTAAATCTGATACAAAAATATTTCTAGTCCTGAAAAAAACTAATAACTGAAAGAGTTTTATTAAGGTATTCGAAAAGGGAAACAATCAACTGTGCAGAAATGAATTGGTGTACAATGAAAAATTTTGACAAATATTTTTGGAAATTTTGAAAAGGAAAATTATTCAATTTTTGGAACATGGAGTGTGCAAGAAAATTTTTGAAATGATGCTTTAAATTATGGCTTTAACGAAACAAAAAGACTTATTAAAAAATAAAGGTTCACGCGCTCGCGATACGAATATCTTCTCAACTGAAAAGAAAAAATGGTAAGTATGGACGAGTATTAATTGAAGTAAGCCATTTTTTTTTTAAAGAAAACGGGAATTTTATCTTGCACACTCCAGATATTGGAAACATTTTGCGGAATTTACTTTAAAATGATTTTTCGAATAAAATCTTGAGATTAAGCAGAGTATTAAACGTGAATAAGGCTTGAATTCAAAAGTAATATTTTTTTGAGAAAGATATTCGACGCGATCGCGAACTAATAAATTTAAACAATGAAAAGTCAGTGGTACCAGAGAATTAATATTAAGGAACCCCCAGAAATTCAAATTCATTTTAAATCTGATACAAAAATATTTCTAGTCCTGAAAAAAACTAATAACTGAAGGAGTTTTATTAAGGTATTCGAAAAGGGAAGAAAAAAGGGAAGCAATCAACTGTGCAGAAATGAATTGGTGTACAATGAAAAATTTTGACAAATATTTTTGGAAATTTTGAAAAGGAAAATTATTCAATTTTTGGAACATGGAGTGTGCAAGAAAATTTTTGAAATGAGGCTTTAAATTATGGCTTTAACGAAACAAAAAGACTTATTAAAAATAAAGGTTCACGCGCTCGCGATACGAATATCTTCTCAACTGAAAATAAAAAATTAGTAAGTATGGACGAGTATTAATTGAAGTCTTTTTTTTTTCTTTTTTTGAAAGAAAACTAAACTTTTATCTTGCACACTCCAGATACGGGAAATATTTTCAGGAATATACTTTAAAAGGATTTTCGAAATTAAATCTTGAGATTAAGCAGAGTATTAAACGTGAATAAGGCTTGAATTCAAAAGTAATATTTTTTTGAGAAAGATATTCGACGCGATCGCGAACTAATAAATTTAAACAATGAAAAGTCAGTGGTACCAGAGAATTAATATTAAGGAACCCCCAGAAATTCAAATTCATTTTAAATCTGATACAAAAATATTTCTAGTCTGAAAAAAACTAATAACTGAAGGAGTTTTATTAAGGTATTCGAAAAGGGAAGAAAAAAGGGAAACAATCAACTTTGCAGAAATGAATTGGTGTACAATGAAAAATTTTGACAAATATGTTTTGAAATTTTGAAAAGGAAAATTATTTAATTTTTGATTTTGGAACATGGAGTGTGCAAGAAAATTTTTGAAATGATGCTTTAAATTATGGTTTAACGAAACAAAAAGACTTATTAAAAAATAAAGGTTCACGCGCTCGCGATACGAATATCTTCTCAACTGAAAAAAAAAAATAGTAAGTATGGACGAGTATTAATTGAAATAAGTTATTTTTTTTTTTTTTTTTGAAAGAAAACGGAACTTTTATCTTGCACACTCCAGATACGAGAAATATTTTCAGGAATATACTTTAAAAGGATTTTCGAAATTAAATCTTGAGATTAAGCAGAGTATTAAACGTGAATAAGGCTTCAATTCAAAAGTAATATTTTTTTGAGAAAGATATTCGACGCGATCGCGAACTAATAAATTTAAACAATGAAAAGTCAGTGGTACCAGAGAATTAATATTAAGGAACCCCCCAGAAATTCAAATTCATTTTAAATCTGATACAAAAATATTTCTAGTCCTGAAAAAAACTAATAACTGAAATAGTTTTATTAAGGTATTCGAAAAGGGAAGAAAAAAGGGAAACAATCAACTGTGCAGAAATGAATTGGTGTACAATGAAAAATTTTGACAAATATTTTTTGAAATTTTGAAAAGGAAAATTATTTAATTTTGGAACATGGAGTGTGCAAGAAAATTTTTGAAATGATGCTTTAAATTATGGTTTAACGAAACAAAAAGACTTATTAAAAAATAAAGGTTCACGCGCTCGCGATACGAATATCTTCTCAACTGAAAAAAAAATAGTAAGTATGGACGAGTATTAATTGAAGTAAGTTATTTTTTTTTTTTTTTGAAAGAAAACTGAACTTTTATCTTGCACACTCCAGATACGGGAAATATTTTCAGGAATATACTTTAAAAGGATTTTCGAAATTAAATCTTGAGATTAAGCAGAGTATTAAACGTGAATAAGGCTTCAATTCAAAAGTATTATTTTTTTGAGAAAGATATTCGACGCGATCGCGAACTAATAAATTTAAACAATGAAAAGTCAGTGGTACCAGAGAATTAATATTAAGGAACCCCCCAGAAATTCAAATTCATTTTAAATCTGATACAAAAATATTTCTAGTCCTGAAAAAAAACTAATAACTGAAGGAGTTTTATTAAGGTATTCGAAAAGGGAAGAAAAAAGGGAAACAATCAACTGTGCAGAAAAGAATTGGTGTACAATGAAAAATTTTGACAAATATTTTTGGAAATTTTGAAAAGGAAAATTATTCAATTTTTGGAACATGGAGTGTGCAAGAAAATTTCTGAAATGATGCTTTAAATTATGGCTTTAACGAAACAAAAAGACTTATTAAAAAATAAAGGTTCACGCGCTCGCGATACGAATATCTTCTCAACTGAAAAAAAAATAGTAAGTATGAACGAGTATTAATTGAAGTAAGCCATTTTTTTTTAAAGAAAACGGGAATTTTATCTTGCACACTCCAGATACGGGAAATATTTTCAGGAATATACTTTAAAAGGATTTTCGAAATTAAATCTTGAGATTAAGCAGAGTATTAAACGTGAATAAGGCTTCAATTCAAAAGTATTATTTTTTTGAGAAAGATATTCGACGCGATCGCGAACTAATAAATTTAAACAATGAAAAGTCAGTGGTACCAGAGAATTAATATTAAGGAACCCCCAGAAATTCAAATTCATTTTAAATCTGATACAAAAATATTTCTAGTCCTGAAAAAAAACTAATAACTGAAGGAGTTTTATTAAGGTATTCGAAAAGGGAAGAAAAAAGGGAAACAATCAACTGTGCAGAAATAAATTGGTGTACAATGAAAAATTTTGACAAATATTTTTGGAAATTTTGAAAAGGAAAATTATTCAATTTTTGGAACATGGAGTGTGCAAGAAAATTTTTGAAATGATGCTTTAAATGATGGCTTTAACGAAACAAAAAGACTTATTAAAAATAAAGGTTCACGCGCTCGCGATACGAATATCTTCTCACCTGAAAATAAAAAATTAGTAAGTATGGACGAGTATTTATTGAAGTCATTTTTTTTCTTTTTTTTGAAAGAAAACTAAACTTTTATCTTGCACACTCCAGATACGGGAAATATTTTCAGGAATATACTTTAAAAGGATTTTCGAAATTAAATCTTGAGATTAAGCAGAGTATTAAACGTGAATAAGGCTTCAATTCAAAAGTAATATTTTTTTGAGAAAGATATTCGACGCGATCGCGAAATAATAAATTTAAACAATGAAAAGTCAGTGGTACCAGAGAATTAATATTAAGGAACCCCCAGAAATTCAAATTCATTTTAAATCTGATACAGAAATATTTCTAGTCCTGAAAAAAACTAATAACTGAAGGAGTTTTATTAAGGTATTCGAAAAGGGAAGAAAAAAGGGAAACAATCAACTGTGCAGAAATGAATTGGTGTACAATGAAAAATTTTGACAAATATGTTTTGAAATTTTGAAAAGGAAAGTTATTTAATTTTTGATTTTGGAACATGGAGTGTGCAAGAAAATTTTTGAAATGATGCTTTAAATTATGGTTTAACGAAACAAAAAGACTTATTAAAAAATAAAGGTTCACGCGCTCGCGATACGAAAAGGTAAGAAAAAAGGTGTACAATGAAAAATTTTGACAAATATTTTTTGAAATTTTGAAAAGGAAAATTATTCAATTTTTGGAACATGGAGTGTGCAAGAAAATTTCTGAAATGATGCTTTAAATTATGGCTTTAACGAAACAAAAAGACTTATTAAAAAATAAAGGTTCACGCGCTCGCGATACGAATATCTTCTCAACTGAAAAAAAAATAGTAAGTATAGACGAGTATTAATTGAAGTAAGCCATTTTTTTTTGAAAGAAAACGGAACTTTTATCTTGCACACTCCAGATACGGGAAATATTTTCAGGAATATACTTTAAAAGGATTTTCGAAATTAAATCTTGAGATTAAGCAGAGTATTAAACGTGAATAAGGCTTGAATTCAAAAGTAATATTTTTTTGAGAAAGATATTCGACGCGATCGCGAACTAATAAATTCAAACAATGAAAAGTCAGTGGTACCAGAGAATTAATATTAAGGAACCCCCCAGAAATTCAAATTCATTTTAAATCTGATACAGAAATATTTCTAGTCCTGAAAAAAACTAATAACTGAAGGAGTTTTATTAAGGTATTCGAAAAGGGAAGAAAAAAGGGAAACAATCAACTGTGCGGAAATGAATTGGTGTACAATGAAAAATTTTGACAAATATTTTTGGAAATTTTGAAAACTAAAATTATTTAATTTTTTTTTTGGAACATGGAGCGTGCAAGAAAAATTTTGAAATGATGCTTTAAATTGTAGCTTTAACGAAACAAAAATACTTAGTTACAAAAAATAAGGGTTCACGCGCTCGCGAAAGGAATATCTTCTCAATTGAAAAGAAAAAATAGTAAGTATAGACGACTATTAATTGAAGGAAGCCAACTTTTTTCTGAAAGAAAGAGGGGAATTTTATCTTGCACGCTCCAGATTTGGGAAACATTTTCAGGATTATACTTTAATTGGATTTTTCGAAATTAAATCTTGAGATTAAGCAGAGTAAAAAATATGAATGAGACTTGAATTCTAAAGAAATTTTTTTTTGAGGAAGATAATCACCGCGATCGCGAACCCAAAAATTTTAACAATGAAAAGCAAGTGGTACAAGAGAATTAATATTAAGGAAACCCCCAGAAATTCAAATTCATTTTAAATCTGATACAAAAATATTTCAAGTCCCGAAAAAGCGAATAACTGAAGGAGTTTTATTGAGGCAATCGAAAAGGGAAGAAAAGAAGGAAACAATCAACTGTGCAGAAATTAATTGGTGTACAATGAATATTTTTGACAGAACCTTATTTAAATTTTGAAAAGGTAAATTTTCACTCAATTTTTTTGTTCTTGGAACATGGAGTTTGCAAGAAAAATTTTGAAACGACGTTTTAAATTATAGCTTGAACAACACAAAAACTTATTTAAAAAACTAAATTAAAACGGGAACTAAATTAAAACGAAACTTTCTCTATCGTTCGCGAAATAAAAACTATGAAAACGAAAAGAAAAATATTTCAAGGAAAAACCATAAAGTAATAAAAGAACTTTCTTCCCTCACTCGCGAAATTAAAATTTGAAAGGTTTATATACATATATATAAATTTTAATCCAAATGAAGCGGTACCCATCTAAAATAAAGGATAATTCTTTAACCGTTTTCGTAAATAAACAATTTTGATATTAACTAAACAACAAAAAATTAATTCATTGAAAGAACTTGATTCTCGCTATTCCAAAACAAAAACTAAGACATACACCAAATAGCCAAGGAAAAAATAGTAATTAAAAATCATAATTTTCTTGCGTTCGAGATATTAAATTTTTCAACATCTTTTTGCCGTGTGGATTCATAATCATAGAAATGAAAAATGAGACAGAAAATAAAAAAAGAGGATTTTTTTCGCGTTTGCTGAACGAAAACTATAAATCATTTAAATAATGAAGGAAGAAAATATTTAAGAAAATCGCGATCGTGAAATTTTACTACTAATCTGGAAGAACTTAATTTACTCCCGTGTAACTCTTTTTGGTTTCTAATTACAATGTTCATTAATCTGTTTTTTGCTTAAATATTACTTTAACTTTTGTCCTGTACTGAATGACAATAACAAAAAAAAAAGGATTTAGACCTGCTTTTATTTTCTGGGGAAAAATATTTAGACAAAAATAACAATTTAATCAGTATTAGAATATAATTATACAGCGCATACGTTTGAATAATGTAATGCACTATTTTAAAACAGAGAAACAGTCAGAGAGCAAACAAAATTTTTGATCAAACTGAGTAAAAAATCTTATTGACAAACTCTCCTAAATATATATTTAATAAATATGAAAACATATTATAAAAAGCTCACCGTATGGATTCTTCACAATATCAATGCTGGAAATAGTCAACTTACAAATTTAAGAGATTCATGAGCTAAGGCAAAACAAAAATAAATTTGAAAACAGACATACATAAATTAATATACAAACTTAGTTGGCAAATAAATTGCGAGGAAAGGATGATCATTTCATCCATCCCCAGGTACCACACTTTTTTCAGACACATAAAACATAAAATTGCATTCCACGCTCTTAAGTCAGTAAGTTGCATTGAAAAACCATCAAAAATACAGTTAAATTCCTGTGAGCAATGAATACTGTTTTTTTTTTTTTTTTTGGCATCGTAGTGGCTAAAAGTTATTTCAGACAGGACGGTTTTTCCACCTTTGGTAAAAACCCTTTTTGTGGGAGGAGCCTTCTGTATTTTACTAAAGTACCAACTTTTACTGTGTAGAAGAACCACTCACATTCTCTTTACTCGGTTATTGGGTGAAGTAGGAAAAATCAACTTTGCCTAAGTTTTTGAACATTATCCTCATTTTCCGTGACTTTTTTGGACTCGGAGGAAAAAAAACTCGCCATTCATTCGGGTGGAGCGAAATGGAAATTAAGGCCGATTTTTGAGTGAAAATTTTTTCGTGAATACAATACTTCTTTTTTCGCAAAAGGAAGTAAAAAGATGAAATTTTAGAAAAAGGTCAGAAAGGGTTTATGCTGGAATACAGAGACATAGTTCCTACAAGCTTAACAGATCAAGAAAAAAAAAACATTGTTTATCCCATTATGCAGTTTTAAAGCCTGATTGTGTAACGCAGCTAAGGTCGGTTTTTGATGTTTCAAGTATAACTTCGACATGGGTCTTAGTAAACTCTGTTTTAGGTGTTGGCCCGATTGTTCAGTGGGAATTATTTTTACAAATTGTTGAATTTTCGCATACATGAATTTGTTTTTACTGCAGACATTGCTGAAATGTAGAGAGAGGTGTTGGTGTCTGAGGAAGATCAATACTATCAGTTCATACTATGGAGAAACAATTATAGTCTCAAATGCAGGTATTTAAATTGCGTTTCTCAACATACGGAACTGCATCCGCCCTATTTTTGGCAATCAAAGTACTGCAACAAATAGGAATGAACAGCGGAACAGAGAATCCACCTTTTTTTGAAAGTTTTTTCATATGACTTTTACGTGGATGGTTTGTAATCGGGAGTAAATAATGTAAGTGAAGGTATTAGAATTTGTTCTGAGTTGTCTGAAATACTAGGTTCACGTAGTTTTCATCTCAAAATGGAGATCAAATACGGAAGACATTTTAAAACACATTGAATCAGATTCGAGAAATTTAACGGAGGTTCGAATTCTTCCCAGGAGGAATCAATTTTCGGGACTTTATTGGAACTCTTATTTAGATTGCTTCACGTTGAAAATTGCTTTTCGTGAAGAACATTCAGTAAGAAAGACACATTGTCTCAATCTGATAAAATAATTAATCCATTAGGACTTCTACCTACTTGAACTGTACTAATTAAAGTATTTCATTAAAAATTGTGGTTTCATAATTTAGATTGGAATACTGCTTTGCCAAATGAGTTATGAAATAATTATAGAAATTTCAGGGAAATTTATCTCTGTTAATTTAATGAAGATTCTAGGGCAATTAAGTACGCATAAATTCAAATTCGTGGTTTTTCCAGTGCGTTGGAATTAGCGTATGTTGCTGCGGTGCAAACAGCAGATGGTATAAGAAAACAGAGTTTGATGGCAGCAAAAAGAAAAGTTTGCCCAATTAAGCAAATTTTAATTCCACGTTTAATTGAATGCTGCGAGATTATAGCGTCTTGTGCAGACTGCTAAAGTTACGTTGAAAAATTTCGAAATAGAAATTTTCGCTTGGGCTGAATCTACCGTCGTTCTAGCACGGTTACCAAGCCATCCCCGTAAATGGAAACAGTCAACTTCTAACAACTAGTGTCGAAAAGAATTCGGGTACATTAAAAATTGTTTTGTTTGTTCAAAGTTAATCATTTTCAAAGGAATTGAACTTATTAAGAAATACCAAATCTATTTTAGCTAAAGGCCTTCTTCAGCCATTTTAAAGCCTTTCATTGATAAAAATGATGCATTACGGGTTATTAAAACCTAATTTTGATTTGATTAACTTGATAGATAGTAAAAATGAGTGTACTGTGGTGTGAATGGTCGAAATTTTTCTGGTGGAGCGATTCAGAAAACATTGTGCTGGGATTCTCTTTACATCAACTTTATTAAAGGGTTCTTTCAGTATCCAGTAACACTATTCGTTATTAGAATAGGAAGCTCTGTCTCCTGCTTGCTTCGCTCGCCAACCTTTGTCCACCACCTGCGGTGGCTTAATGCCGCCAGCTGCGGCTGGCACTTGATGATTTTAATGCTTTTACACCTGGATGTCCTAAGCCCCCCAACACATGAGCCACAGAAATAATATATATGCTACCGAATAATGAGGCATATAATCACAAACGTAACGAAATATATAATTTTATGAATCACAAGTATCACTCTTAAGTTGATGACTGTCATATTTCACACGAAAATTCAGGACAAATCAGTAAGTCGAATTTCATGAAAAAAAAAAATCAAGAAATTTTCAAAATAAAAAAAAAAACTAAAAGTCAGTACAATCGTAATAAAATTAGGACAACTGGGTTTCCTACTAACTCCTAGGTATTAGTGAGGTGGGACTTTCAAACGCATGTCTCAGATTATTTCTGCGCAATTGCGTCAAGTGAATTGAAATGAAGATATCCATAAATACCCCGCCAATTTTATAGTTCCTCAGTCGTGGATGCTTCTTAGCATTTGACGTGTTAATCTTCAAGATTTCCTTTGAGGTATGTAGTTTTCTTATGACTCTGAATTACTCCGAGAAAAATGCAAGTGTAAAGCGAAGAAAATAGTTTCAAAAGTTGGGTTTAAAAATGATCAGGAGTTTAACTGTGCTAAGAAAACGAGGTCTTTTGAATGATGCTGGTGCCAAGGACGGGTATAGCGTCTGGTGCTGGAAGAATCATCATCAGCTCATGAAAACACAAATAGGAAGGGGGGATCGTAAGTGCGATATTTGGAAATTAACTCGGAATCTTGAACTTTCTTGAAATAGTTTGACATTAAATTCCAAATAGAGCTTTGGCTATGTTTGGTCGCGTTAAGGAGGGGGGAGTCTCACGACCAACATGAGTCACTCTCTGGATCTGCACAACGCTGCTGCAAATCCAGATTTTTTTTCTTCTTTCATCCGACAAAATGGACAAACAACTATTTTACGTATTAATTTATTACTTTTTAAATCAAGGACTGAAAAACATCACTTTTCGCAGGAAACAAATGATATAATCTATGAAATTAGAAGAATTATTTAGTTAATCTTGGCAACAAAATGGTAAAGGTCAGAGTCTCGTTGTCCAATTAGTTTAATGTTTATTTTTATATATCTTGTGTCGAAGTGCGAAATAAAAAAAATCATGCAAATAACGTTTTCTGACATCTTTTCTGAAATGGATTTCCTGGTTCTGAAAGCAACCAAAAGATGGGAGCTAATAAACATTTTTAAAGCAACATGAAAACTTCCATACCTCCAGTCACGGTTGCTGGAGAAATACCGATTGTAATTTTTTTTTCTTGTAGAAGGAAGAAATGTTCTCTTGCAGCAAGTGGAGGCAGAATTATTGGCGAGTTGCAACCTACGGTTTCTCGCAAGAAAAGGATGCTTGCGCAAATAGTAGCGATTGGCATTTTTCTGTAAAATACCATTTAAACTTAAATGTTTTAAAAATATTTAATTGTATAAAAAGTTAAAATTCTTTACGCTTTTTAGTACCGCTTTACCTTTATCGTTAGCATTTCAATTCCTTTATCAACACTTACGTACGTGAAATTGTTGTAAATCTTAGCTCTATTGCGAGCGATATTTTGTTGTTTTTTAACTCGCAGTAAAGTTATTTTGCATCTGTTGTTGATTTTATTGGCACAATATTATGCAGATCAATTGAAAAATGAAAAGAAAGATTGCTAAAGCTAGGATGGCCAAATACTTTCCGTCAAAGAACGAACAACCTGCGTGGCATAACTGTTTTCTGCCGATGAAGAGTTTTAATAAGAAAAAAATAATTTCCTTTCCAGTCACATTTTCGATTGATTAATCTAATACTCTAATTTCGGAGAATTACCATGTGGAACACTTTGCTCAGTCTCAAATTTTAGTCAAGCTAATCAAAACAAAGATCTTATCTGCTTATCACACTTTGCTAAAACCAATATAGCAGAAAAGAACTAATGATTGATTTTGAAGTAAAACAAACCATTGAACGAGACTTGAAGGTGCATTAAAATAAAACCATAAAATAATTAAGTTAGGGCATTGAAGTATAATGTAAACCGTTAAATATAAAGAAAGCGACTCATTAACTAATATGAAAAGCTCCATAAAAATGTAAAAAGAAACGTATGTTTTGCAAAAATGGCAACAGTTTTAGAAGAAAGGGGAATTCATTATGTTCCATTTTATGACAATCGCCTCAATCTAATCCACTTAAAACTCTCTATGGTGAAGCTCATGCACCCTCTTCCGATTGTAATTTTAACTTATCGACTTTCTGATGTAGTGGCACACCCATTGCTGAAGCTCTGTAGAAGTTTGTGTCAATTTCTGTGCTGTATCAATTGAAAAAGAGGTTAATTTACCATAATATTGCAGATCTTTCAAATTTAAAAACCAAGGTTTAATACCTGGTGCATTGAAGCTTTTGTCAATGAATAAATTAATTTGAGAATTTCTTAATTCCTTTAATCTGTTATGGTAAACGCTAAGGAAATTAGTGAAGAGCAGCTCGAAAAAAAATAACAGAGTTGAAAAGATCTGAAAAAAGTTTAGTAGATACGCAAAATTTCCTTATTACCCAGGTAATGACCGACTACTAAACTTCAGTTGTTGTACTAACGTTTTCAGAAATATGCAGTTTAGTTTTTAAAGAAAAAACCATCGAAGAGGGTAGAAAAAACTATTAATGAAAAAAAAAGGAATGAACCAATTGTGTGCTGATGCCGAAAAATATACAAAAACATTGAATTCACTTGTTTTTATTTATGAGAACTGAGATTAGTTCCAAAAATTTAAGGAATTGAACAAGAACAAAATTTGATGACGCGGCACAGAGTAGAATAACTAGTTGTTCATTTAAAAATTATATTTTAAATGAACTTTTACTGCTATTTTGATCCCATTTAAGATTAAGAAATTAAGTTTATGACAATTTTAAAACTTATTAAAAAACACACAAAACGCTCTTTTAAGTTTTGCTTTAAATTTTACTTAATTATAATGAAAAACTACCGAATTCTTGTTCACCGTTTAAAGAGACATATACGCAAAATGAAACAAAATTAACCAGTACTCCTTGTAATGTTTTGATATGAAGTGTCTTATTGAGAAGATAGAACAATGATAATGATTGTATTAAAGTCAAAACATATATTTTGACAATAACTTGATAGAGAGATAATGTGTCTTCGATAAGATTGAGCCTGAACTTGAGAACATTCTTTTCTTCTTCAGAAGATGAATAAGACATGGAAACATTATTTGGGCTGCCCTCGTTTTAGTATCACGAAAGTAACCCAAATGAAATCCAAGTCAAAACACTTTCTTTATCACTTCCTCAGAAGACATAATTCTAAAGGTCAGTCCGTATCTTGTCGGAACCGTTCATTAGAAATATTAGAAATGTTAATTAGAAATATTCATTAGAAATATTAGAAATATCAAAATATTTGATACGATGACTCTTTAATTGTGTCTAAAATATGACACAATTACCATTACAATAACATACTTGTAATTAGAAAAAAAAATAAGTTTCTTAAATGCTTATGAACTGGAAAATTGTACTTCATTGATTAATCTTTGCTGAAGTAATTGACACTTGTTATTACATTCACTGAAACCGGAAAAAACGTCACAGACAGAAACGTAAAGAAAAATCATTAATTATATGGTCCCTTTAAGGTACTTAAGTTTAACAAAATTAACATTTGGAAAAACTTTAATAAAATTTTAAAATTATGCAATTGTAAACTTAAGAAAAATAAATAAATCAAACTTAAATTATGCATTGCTGTTTTACATAAATAAAAAAGCATTACCAAAATATTCTGCAAAAGTTCATGCAAACAGTGATACAATTAGTTTGCAGTTACAAGCATTTATTAATAATTGCATTGTGCAAAGATTAGTACTTCAGAGACAGCATAATGCATTTTACAAAAGCAGCTGAAAATATCTATTGAACAAGAAAACACATGGAGCTACTAAGTAACAACAGTATTCCCTGTAACAGTGATTGTCCAGAATTTTCCATACGTTTCAAAAGTCTTTAGCGTTCCAAGGTGAAGTAAGGAACAGAATACCAAAGTTCTACAAGAAAATCAGTTCACGTTTTTTACAAATAGTTTTGTAGTTAATAAATAAGTCTGTTCATAGACATTGGAAAATATCAATTTAAAGAAACAGAAATACTGGCCGTTGCTACATATTTGATGAAGATACACTTTTTACATTGCAATTCAATTGAAAGACGTGATCGAAAACAAGGTACTAAAGCAACCTTCAGTATTAACGTCTGCAAGAGAGTTTATTTATGTGCACAGCGATTAAAGGGACCCGAGTCATTCTTCCAGCACAAGTGAAGACAACCATTCACGGCGAAGAGTGGGAACAACTCCAATGGCCTGGCTGAGAGAGGTACTGTCGAGGCGCAAACAGCTTTCACGTGCACGAGTCAAGATGTAGTGCAGAGTATGTGGTCACTAACACCAGTCCACCAACCGTCAGGGAGCTACGGAAGTTGAGAAGCACAGCTGTTACTGCGTCTCAGGACAGTTTGGAACGAGACCGGCCTCTCCGGAGGCTCATATCTCCCAAGGATGGGGCTCGTATCCTCTCTGGTGCTGGACTTATCCATTTAGTCCAGATTTGGATCGAATATTTTCGTGGAAACTTGTAAGACTCGGATCCCCTGGCACTTAACACGCAGGAAGACACTAAAAATTCTGCCTCTCCGGAGGCTTGCATCACAGACTGGCTGGTCCACTTCTTCTCCTGAGTACACAGACCCATGATATAAAGTAGCCGACAGTTCAAATTCTTAAAGTTTTGAACGTGAAAACCTTTAAGATACAGATAGAACAAGGATACTAAAAATGCTCACGTTCTAGAGATACAAGATGTTTAACACTTGCGAATTCTTTAAATTTAAATATTAAGTAGCTTTTTAAAGGAAATAATTGATTCTGCAAAAAAGTAATATTGCTTTGACATTTTCTAGACTTTTTCTTTTAGAAAAAAAATACTAAATTACTTTTAAATGCTTTTTTTTTGCGATAAAATATTTCGATAAAAGATTAATGATGGCTCCACAAATTAAAGATTTTATGTTGAAAAACATTAATCCAGTATTCAACCCGTGTACCTGGAACCAACCCGTGTACCATGGGCCATAAAATTTTTATTTCTCCATTTCAGAGAACTTTAAATTAATAAAATTCAAGCAATTTCATTGAAAGAAAGTAACAGAAGAAAATCAAACCTATACTTTAATGTTAGCATAACAACATTAAACATTTAAATTTTTTAAAAGAATTTTAAATAGTTGTCTTCTAGAAAACGAAATAATATTTTCATATTATTCCGTACTACTTAAGACATGTGACACAGATAAAAAAAATTGGTAATTCAAAATCATTCTAACACAATATTAATGATTACAATTTCCATTAAAAGTTCTCAATAATAAAAACTCCCATACCAGCAAGGTTACAGAAGACCAATACAGTTTTCACGGTTACAAGCACGTTTTATAAATGAAAGCACCTTTTTTTTCTTTTCTTTTTTTTTTTTTTTTTTGTTTTTTTTCCTTTTTTTTTGTTTTTTTTTTCTTTTTATTCATTTCTTTTTTTTTACCCATTTTTTGGGTTTTTTTTTATATATTTTCTTTTTTTTCTTTCTTTTTTTCATTGTTTTTTTCTTTTTTCTTTTTTTTGTTCTTTTTTCATTGTTTTTTTTTCTTTTTTTTGTTCTTTTTTCATTGTTTTTTTTTCTTTTTTTTTTGTTTTTTTTCTTTCTTTTTTTCTTTTTCTTTTCTTTTTTTTTTTTGATGCTTTCACTTACAGATTTTGAAATTCAATATGGGGAGCTTAAATTAAATGAGCAATGCATAATTGATAAAGTTTTAAAATGTTTGTTCTCACGGGACTTGATACCTTTGCAACAAGGTTTTTAAATATATTTTACAATTTTTACTAATATTTAACAAAAAAAAAATAAAGATTATCAATTAAAAAATATTTTGCTTTAAAAAAAACAGAAACATTTTTATAAATATTTGTGCGGGAGAAAACTTTACAGTGGAAAAAATTTAGAACAAACACAAAATTTCTGCAATTAATTCAGATCTTTAAGTAATTACAAAACCTTTTTTTTTCATTTTAGAGGTATCAAGTCCACTTAAATCTAAATTCATATCATCAAATAGATTTCACATTTAAATAAATTATTCAAAAATTCCATTTTTAAATTAAGTTAGCACATACATATAAGTATTTTTTGCGACTGACGAAAAACATACAATTTTCCAGCCGTGTTAAAAAAAATGTTAGTTAGATTAGTTTTGATCTTAAGTCATGAGAAGTAAAAGTATAAACATAAACTTCGGTTCATATGAAACCAACAACAAGTACTGGTTAATTAATTTCACGTTTGCTCACGAGTTAAAGCATTTTACTCGATTGAACTTACCTTAAACGGTGAAATAACTTTGTGATTTGAATGATAGAGTGAAGTCTACTATCTAACTATATTTTAGTGAAATTCAAGTTTTGTTTCACTTCTATGAAACTAACACACTTCCACAAAAGTTATAGCTTTAAAATGTCCACTTAATAAAAATGCTGTTGACAGTAATGAGAAATTTAATACCAAGCACAGACAAGAGCTATATTATCATTAAATGGGATAAAAACAGGCGATTTGAAGTTTTTGGAAACGTAAAAGAATAGTAATGCTCTAAAAATTCGATTTTGAATGCAAAAGAGCCGGATTGTGTTTTTCCCCCCAAAAAAAAAAACCACATACCTAATTACTGTTCTCTATCTCTGATACATATGGTTATCAGACAAACTAGATATGTGCGAGCATAATATTATTTACTAGTTGGTTAATGGCCAAGATTTGCTTTACATAATAAATTCTTCAACTCTAAGTACAGCACAGAAATTACACTAAGAACAGAGAAAACGTTAGCTTTGGCTAACATTAGATCAAAATTTTACTCGAGTAAATTCAAATGTGTTGTCGAGAAGTTAGGATCTGATTGCTTCAGACGGAAGCTTGGCAACGAAAATCCAAGTTAGGAGAGAGTGCAAGTTGCAATTCATATTTCAGCTTTTGAAGACCGGAAAATGCTCCATTGGTAAATATTTCAATATTTCATCTATTTTTTCCGTTTTTTAAGTTAGTCGACACAGTATGCATACGTCCGCAGCAATGGACATATCTAACCAAATACTAACTTCAGCAAAGCTTTCTTGAAATGATGTGTAAATGTTGTTACTATTGAGTACTACTGGTCAACACATTGAAATTTGCTAAAGTAGTTGGAAGTCTTTTCGAAAAATTATGACAAATCTATTACAGAAATTGAGATATTTGCCAACACATTGATTTCCTTTGTAACTATCGACGTTTTTCAGTCCCCGTGACAAATAAAGAAAATTATAAAAGGTATAAGGTGCGATTTACCAGAATAAAAAGCTTAAGGTTCCTAAAAGTATTATGATTCTTCCAGCACTGAAAAAGAAAAGGGGGATAGAGATCAGCTTGATCAAAAACAGCTTTTATGGGGTCTAACTAAAAAGAAAAATTCGGAGTAATTCTCTGTACATGGACTATTTTTACATGGTCCCCTAATGTTGCGACGATGATGCCTAGTTCTGCCCCTGAGTCAGGCAGTATTAACATCGATCCACTCCAAATTCTTTTAACATTTGCTCTTGACGAAAACCTTTGTTTGGAAACGGAGCACAACTGCCCCTGCACGTTCAGGGGCATTTTGGGACTGTTCCCGAATCCCACAGGGGATTTGAAAGTACTGTCTGCAGACCATGATGGAGACTTTCAGAGCCGTTTCCTCATCCCTATGAAAACTTTTAGCTACTATACTTATCTCACTGGGAAATTTCTAAAATATCAACAAACTAAGCACATCGTCCCTGAAATTTTCCAACGAGATAAGGATAGTCGCTAAAAGTTTTCATAGGGAGGAGGAAACAGCTCTGAAAGTTTCCATTCTGTCGGCAGAAAGTACTTTCAATTCTCCTGTGGGATTAGGGAACAGTCCCAAAAACCCCTAAACGCATAGGTGCAGTCGTGCTACGTTTCCATGCAATGCCTTTCATCTCGAGCAAATGCGAAAAGAATTCAGAGCGGCTCGATCCCCCCCACTCCTCAATCGCTGGAAGGCGGACTCGGGGAGGGCCGCACCCTGCGGATATCCCGCACGTCTCCACGACGGCGGGGGCGGCGGCTGGGCGGCGGGAGCCGGGGGCGGCGGCGCAGGGAGTCGGCGGGCGCCTGGTACAATTGCACCTGCCGGCGCACGCGGGTCCCTCGGGCCCCCAAGCCCGACGACGGCGGCGGGGGCGCGCTCGACACCACCGGGGGGTGCGGTGGAGACGAGTCGTCCTCGTCGTCGTCGTTGGGCGGGGGGTCCGAGGGATCGGCGTGCATGGCGGCGTCCGTTGTTCCTTGCATCCCTGGGTCGTCGTCGTCCGGCTCAAGCTGCTCATCCACCTCCTCCTCCTGAGCCCCGTTCTGCTCGGTAACCCCCTCCTCGGGCGGAGTCGGTTGAGTCACCGTAATGATCACCGGGCAGACGGGCGTGTCAGGGGTTGCGTCCTCTTTGCGGCCTCCTTCCGGCGCTGGGGAGTCTGATGGAAAAAAAGGAGGGTTAAAAAAACCTGACTGCCTCCTGGACGTGGTTGCTCCCCACAGTCGACGCCTTGAAGTTTGGGCCCCGGAAGCCCTTGGACTTTGGGCTCCGGGCACGTCCAGGAGAGCGGATGCCGGGGCGTCGGCGCCGTCATCATCATCCCCTGCATCATCATCGCCCCCCTCCTCCATGGGGGCCTCGTCATCGGGATTTGCGTCTGGAACGCGGGGAGGCCTGGGATCGGCGGGGGCAGCATCCCAGGGAGCGTCTGTCGAAAAGAAAGAAAACAAAAAATTACATTAAATATAAAGTTTTACTCCCTTAATTTCTATTAGAAAAGTGCATGAGCGTTTTAGTTTTCAGAACATAAATAAGCAATATGAATATCAATCACAGCTCCTCCAAATTAAATAAAAGTAACAGAGCTGACTTTTCCTTTCTCAAGAAGGAATTCTAATTTCTGAAACGTTTGGAATGATTAATTTCATCTCATAGGAAACTACAGTTATGGTTTTGTACCACAGGCGATGCTACAATCCACAGACTCATTTAGTATGATAATTATATATCTGTTGGGCAATTTTTTGTGGGGGGGGGGGGAATTAGTTTTTGCTGAAGCATATTTCAATATCTTTCAAAATTATAACCCTGGCCGCAGAAATATGAGAACTATGATGCAAGAGATTCTTGAAGTGTTTGAAAACGAGGAAGAAATAAACGCCTAAACACGAGAAGTAACGGCAGAGTAAATAAATTACTGCAAAGAAATGGCACTTTAGTTCACTAAATAGTGATTACATTTGTTTAATTTCGTGAAAAAAAAATGTAACTACACAGTGCAGTGTTATGTACTACATTATATGGTATGTACGTACATACATATTGCATAACCGCTTTTTTTGTTTATTGTAATGCTGGCGATTTTTCCAAACAGTATTTTCCTGGTTAGTTTCGAAAAGCTGAACGACCAACTACTTCGGATTTTGCACGTTGTACTGCAGTTACGTTCCAATAGTATAGATTCAAGTTGTGATGTAATTGTGTGATAAATTTCACTTAGAAGTTGATACATTTAGTTTATTCATATCTGATGGATGAAATTACAGGCAAAAAATATACGTTGGATTTGACTAGACAAGTAAAAATTCACCGATAAAAGGGATTCTCTGTAAGCTTGAAACAGCTGCATTTAATCTGACGATTGATGTTCTTGACATATTACTTAACTGTTTTTTTTTTCAATTAAAATATCTGCACCTTAGAGCTAGACTAAAATGAGGTCAAAAAATGGACATTTTCAGGTTATTACGGCTTTATATGTAGCATCGTATCCCACATTGAGTGATTGTAAAGTAATTAAAAACAATATATATATATATATATATATGTATATATGTTATTATAATTAACCAGCATAAAAGAGAACGAGCCTCATTCTTTATATGAACCAGACAAAAGTTTTTCCGCTCTCCTCCGAATAGAAATAAAGTGAGTTACGTTAGTCTGGCTCAGGGCTCAGAAGTAACGATATAACACTTGGATAAAAATGAATTTTGTGTACAAAATAATTGATAAATTTAGTTTTGCAGTTGATAATGAAAATTAAAGCAAACGAAAAAATTTTTTTTTTTTTGCTGTAAATTATGATCGCGAATGAATAATTCAAAATGTAGCGGCATTTCTCTACTTTTTACGAATCCCAGTCGTTTCATGACTTTACAAAAGCTAGTCTTTCTTTGAAAGTTTTTTCTAAATCATAATGTATAGTGCACTGTTAAAAATAATTTATTTAAAAGTGAAACCATCTACATGCTTATTTTTTCCGAGTAAAATTGACTCAAAAGGGAATAAGCGACCTACTTAGTTCTGAGTATCGGCTCCAACTTAAATATCACTGAAGCAAAAAAATGAAAATATCACTTTATTAATACAGTAAAAATTTTAAATTCGAAAAAAAAAAACGTTATTTTTTATACGCTTTTATTGGCTTCACTTGTATGTATGTATCTTGTAACGAAATCTTGCAGCCCAAAATTTCGCCCTCTTCCTGCGATCGGATTCGTTTGAAATTTGGCACGCGACATCAGACCCGATGACAATGTAATGTTCTATAATCAAATTAATTAACTCTTTTAATTGTTAGTTTCCTCCAATTTTACTAAATATTTTGGCATAAATCCAACAATGTGAAAAAGGAAATATTTAAATAAATACATTAAAAAATGCTCGCAAAAGGTATTTAAAAATATCTACAAAAACCTTTATTTTTCCTGCATCAGACAAAATTTGTTCCAATGTTCCAAGGGAATTAAAACATGAAATATAATTGTTTTTAACTAATTTCATGCCAAAATTTAGGTGAGCCTTCAATTGGAAATTCATTGCTGATCAGACCATTGTTGAGCAGAACTTTTATTCCAATGCATCTCAAATTTTCAAAGTAATGTAGATATGATTTCTGCACACATACATCAATGATTGAGATGGATTAGCTGGATTAGACACTTACTCCACAGGCGAAGTTGAATGTTTTTAGAGCTCGGCTATTACACTTTAAGGGGTACAGTTGCTCTTTTTGGAGTTAGAGAGACCACGTTTCGAATTCCACCCGAGACCTTTAGTCGCTTTTTATGGGCAAATTTCATGAACATAAAAGATTTTGAACAATGTTGAAATGAATATTTTTTCGTAAAACAAGTTAAACTAAAAAGAAAATAAATAGTTAAAAAAAAAAAAACTCTTTCGTAGCGAAATGAACTAAAAAGTGAAAAATAATCTTTGGATGATAGTAGTTAACCAATCTCTTAATTTTAATGCAATAAAAAACCCTTGGGTGGGGGGGGGAGGCTTTTTATCAGTTGTCTTGAATTTCTTTCATTTGTTGTCCATGCAAAAATATAAATAGACAGCCCCCACGGTTTTTTGTATTACATTAAAATTAAGTGATTGATCAACTACTATCATCCAAAGATTATTTTTCACTTTTTAGTTCATTTTGATACGAAAGCGTGTTTTTTTTTAGTTTTTTAAACTGTTATTTTATTTTTAATGATTTGTTCACTAGACTACCTTTACTTCCCTCAAAATTAAATATTTACTGCATATGACGTTACAATGATTCTTGAATTTAGTCTCCCCATTCAGCGCACGAATACAAGACTTGGGACCCAGAATTAAGGCGTTCACATTTCAAAGACTGAAAAAAACACAGTTAGAACGAGGCTCAAAAGTTAAGTTGAATCTCAAAATGCTAGGACTTCCGCGCTATGGATATATGGTCAGGTCTTGAACACTGCAATCGCTTGAAATATTTTTGTTAAGCGTTTATCAGCTTCAGGCAACCACAGATTCAATCCCAAAATTTTCCAAATTGAACATGAACTTAAATCGACAAAAAAAGTAATTTCTTCTATTGGTTAACGTAGTATATTGGAGAGAGAATACAGAAAAAAGAGAGTAACGATAAACGAGAGTGACTCTAAAAATGAAGCATTGGTAAGATCAAAAGCTTTCGGAGCAAATATATTGTAAGATAGTATTTTGCGAATCGTGCATGAGAGGGCTGAAGAACAATTTCAGTGATTACTAAGCTTTGGAAACATTTCGCAAAAATTAAGACAAAAATGCCGACTATCTATCGTTATGAATTACTTTAAAAAAACTTGATACAGTTACACTCGACTACAAGAAGTGTTGTTCTAAAATTAAAAGCTTCAACTTACCTCGGTTTTCAAGAGCCTGGAATAAGTAGTTCACATTCGAAACAACCTGCTCTTTGAAGCGCTGGTGTTCTTCATTTTTGTCCCTCAACTGCTCCCTGAGTGATGCAATCTCTGTAGACAGAAAGAAAAAATACTTCATACACTTCATTTTACATCTTGCAACATACAAAAGTACAAATAGTATATTATTTATTATTAATCATTTCCATTTTGCTCACTCCCGAATGAATGTTGAGAGTTTTTTTTTTCGACTTCACCCAACGTGTACATATATACCTACGCCCGAAATATTTATTTTGACGATCCCCGAGCTAATTGCAACGAGTTTTCTCGTGACGTTCGTATGCATGTGCGTATGTATATCGCGTAACTTTCTGAGGCATACCGTTTTTCAGTTACAATTTAGCAATTAGTCACCTAGTGGGGTCTAGTATATTTTTCGACTTAAATTTTGAAAACATTTCTTGGGAGTTCCCAAAGTCCTTTCTACCATTAAAACTTGTGTCAACTTTGGTGTTAGACTTCAGTTCCGAAAAAAATCCTGAGTAGAGGCTCCTAATGCAAACTTTTTTTTTCTAACGTTTACAAATATGGCCTATAGTTGCGGTTTTAGACACTTAAACTCAAAATTTTTCCGCGGAAATGGCGACTGAATTCCTTCTCTTCAATTAACTTCAACAAAGATGGTCTACAACTGAGCTATTTAGGAAATATTTTCATTATGAGCATCTCCGATCCTCCCTTCCATCCACTATCGTTGAAATCGTCTCAAAACTTCTTCTCCAGGGCTTCAATTTCAAGAAAATTTGAACATATTCCGGGGGGAGGTACCTTCACGAATGTTAGGTTTACGACTTTAGATTCATATTGTTAATTCTCTTTCTTCGCTTAAGTAACGAGATTCTGTTAATTTGATTGCTCATATGCTAGTAATGACACCTCCAACCTTCGAAACAAAAAACTGGACTATCTTGCTATACATACGCTTTAAAAAAAAAATGAGTTGCTGCCAAAAGCCCTCCACCGAATTTTTAGAAATCGCGACTGCCTTCTTACAAGAAAATGCCATCATTCACTTCAACGAAAGTTTATGAACACTAATAATACTATATAAGATTTGTATGACACCAGCCGGGGTCTCCGCAATGTCGCGGAGCCCCCCCCCCCCCCAGCTCTTCCGAAAACCAAAATCTGCACTCGCCACTCAAAGGATGCAGGAATTTTAAAAGTGTCGAAATGTGTTTAACATTAAAGAAACTATTTTTTATTCTTCAATTGTGCAGCCATTGTTGAAATTCAAAAAACAAGGTGTAAATGGAAGATCTCAAGCACTTTAAGTTATAATGCAAAATATGCGCATGCGCACACATGTTTATATATAAATGGTTAGACGCAGAGGGGGACCCGGGTCATTTGTTGCTGAAAAAGGGTCGTGACGTGAAAAAGGTTGGTAACCACTGGAGTAAAGCGAGTTTAGCATGTCATACAACATATCTTATTTGCAGTTCGTATGAACATTTGATGATGATGAAGATAGGTTGATATTGTGAGCTGGCCTGACGAAAACCAGCAAAACCCTTCTAGCTCCCCGCGAGAAGAAAATTACGATCTCCCGTGCCTAACGTGACCTGGGAGTTGACTGCTCCCCTCTTCAAGCGACGTTCTCTCCTCTTCCTCACCCCATCCTCACCTTTGGAGAACCGCACTCCAACCGTTACAATGTTGTAAAAATAGTTACGAATATTAAAACTTGAATCGGGTTTGCATAGTTTTTTTTTTAAATTTTAATAACTAAAACCATTAGTTTCAAGTAATTTTATCAGTTCCTTCTGTGTCAGGATTTATGTAATGTGGTAATGTCATTTTTTCTTTTATGTAAAAGTAAAACTAAGTTTAACAGCAGTAAATGGCTGATTATAAATTATTTAAATTCTTCAGATACTATGTTTTTTAATCTTTTATAATTAACTTTGTCAGTGAACCAATATGAAAATTTTCTGTTCATAAATGAACTAATATTAGCTTGAAATACAACCAAATTTATTTGTTTCAACAGCTTTTTAAGCTCAATCTACAATTGTCCTGAAAGCTACTTCTCAGTTCAGAATTTCTCTGCAACAGTATGGGAAAGAAGTTTTTAAAACCTACATGCAAAAAACCAAATAACCAATTCAGCACATTTTATTCATCTTTCATCTTAAAGACAAACAACTTGTTGAATCAACATTTCGTTTCCGAATTTTTTAAAAGTCTAAAACAATCAAAAATTCCTTCAGCGTATGAAATCCAAATTTATTACATTAAGAATCATTTATAAGGATAGTTTTATTTTTAATATAAAGTTTAGTCGGGTTTCGGACACAAATTTAGGCTTTTGACTATTATGTCAAAAAAAGGCTTTTTGATATGGCGGTAAAAACCACGGTTAAAAATCTAATGAAACCAACAACTATCGAAAACTTGCCAACTCTCATAACATAAAACGCGTTATGAGCTGAATTTGGCGAAATGTAACTGTAAAAAATGTTATGAATGTTTGCTCTATCATCTGGGGGAAAAGTCTCTGAACATTTTTTCGGATAATAACAAGGACTTGAAATTCTCGAACAAGATACAACAAAAGAAAAATCCCTTCAAAAACATAAAATGTAGGAAAATGGAAGTCTCGCTTCCACCGCAAAAAGATGTGAGATCTCATATAAAACCAAGTCTGTTGTCTTAGTATGCTCGGAAACCCCTATTTAAAAACTTTACCACACAAATTGTTTCCTATTAAGATAACTTGCAAGAATTGTTAGGACCATTTTAATATTAGACATCTTGGTTTCTATAATAAATTAACGGACTCGGCAATCACCATGCCAACGTAATAGCATATAACCTAAAACAGCGATTTCAGCGCTTTATTTGTGCATGCTTACACATTACGCAAACTGAGGCTGCGAGCACTATAATACAATAGGAGTACTCGCAATAGATTATTCTTTACTTTTCCATTTCACGTCAACAAATCTCGTCAAGCTGGCTTGATTCGGGACAACATTAAGGATACGCAGAAAAAATTTGTACCCTAGTAACATTTTCTATTACTTTCTTTGACGACCAATGAAATACACATTTTTCCTACTATACGATAACACAATCTAGTTGGGCAAATGTATTATGGATGACAAAAAAAATAAAATGAAAAAAATTTGAATTTTGACCTTTTGAATTCAAATTATGTTTTTCGCAGTTACGAGTGTGTGTGTGTATGTAGGCATGTGTATGTGTGAGTAGGCATGTGTGTTTGTGTCTGTGTGCAGGCATGAGTGTGTGGGTAGTTGTGTGTGTACGTGTAGGTGACTCTATGTATGCGTGTGTATGTGTAGGTGTCTGTATGTATGCGTGTGTATGTGTAGGTGTCTGTATGTATGCGTGTGTATGTGTAGGTGTCTGTATGTATGCGTGTGTATGTGTAGGTGTCTGTATGTATGCGTGTGTATGTGTATGTTTTTGAGTGTGTGTATGTGTCTGTATGTATGCGTGTGTATGTGTAGGTGTCTGTATGTATGCGTGTGTATGTGTATGTTTTTGAGTGTGTGTATGTGTGTGTAGGTGTATGTATTTGTGTGTGCGCGCGCGTGTGTGTGTGTGTGTGGTGGTTGTGTATGTATGCGCGTGTGTGTATGGATGCAACATGGCGACGGTTTTCGCTACAGGAGCAGCATCGTGAGGAGCCGATCGACGGTGATGCTGTAGAGGGTGCTGGCGGGAAAATAAAATGATATGACATCAAAACAGTCAAGTGATAACAATAAGCAATCGTGATTGCTCAAAAAAAAATAAATAAAAAAATAATAAAAATCACGTAATCAGAAAAAACTGCGTCTATTTAACAACTAATGGTATTTTTTACTATCAGAAATGTAATGTAAAAAATATTAACTTTTTTGTTTCCTATCAGCCAATAGTTTTTCGATTACAACTGAAAAATATCCAAATTAATCATAATTTTATTCAACTGTTACTTTTGTATAGCATCTGGATTTAGTAAATTGGGAAATCATTTCTTTCAGTTTTTTTTTCTTTCTAGGTCGCAAGATTTTATACAAAACTTCCTTTTTTTTTCCCCTTAAAGTGTTGATTGAAGTGTATAAATTTCAATATATTTTCAATTAATGTGTGTGTGTGATAATTAAATAGATCTGTAATTAAACGAAATTACATAAATATTTATACTTAAACATTTCGTTTATTTGATATTAATTTTGTCCTGTGAATATATTAAATTTTAGAAAGAAAAGTAGCTTATAATAATTCGGTAGGGTTTGGTGGGGTAAAGTGGTCATAAAATCGTAGGTTTTCAATTTAGGTGGATGATTATATTAATAAATCCTTCAAACACCAACTATTTTTTTGTTATTTTACATTGCATTATTAAAGAACACGGTTCACTGAATCGCAGGAAAAAAATATTGATTTAAGTAGTTTTATAACATTTTCATTTCTCAATGTATTTATGACCACTTTACCCCATGGGGTGGGGAAAGTGGTCATAGCATGGGATAAAATGATCATAGTTAAAAATAGACGCAAAACCATAACAAATAACAATAGTATTTCTATGTTTCGGTTATTTTTATGGTTACAAATAGACGTATATGCGCATATATAAGTGTACATACATAAACTGGTATACACGAGTTAAATCGCGTCGACACGTACAAACACGTACATCACAGTACGTGTTTACTCACGTGTATATATATATATATATATATATATATATATATATATATATATATATATATATATATATATATATGGAAGCACTAATATTATACGTATGTTTACGTGTAAACACGATTTAATACCTGTATGGACATACATAGGTACATTTATGTGTATACACCTGTACATGTATGAATACACGAATATATCCGCTAATATACATGTATGCTTACAGATTGAATCCAAGTTCTTGGGCAAAAATCGAAGGGGTGTGAGAGGGGAGGATAATAATTAAATAATCATAAGGAAGTTATGGTCGCTGACGCTCTACATGCACACAAAGCAAGAAACTGATGGATGCAAAAAAGGTCACAAATTTGTTACACAAAAATGAAATGATGACCCAACATTTTACTTTTTAAGAAATATTTAGAGCAGTTGTTAGAAGTTACGGCCTGTAGTAGCTTTAATACAAGTATCGCAACAAAGCCTCAGCGACTGAAGAAAGTTTTTCAAATGTCTTGTTATTGCAACAGAGGGTGCTTTGTTATTGCAACGCATGTGGTACAGCTGCAGGCCGCAAATTTCATCAATCGCTTAAAAACTTTCTTAAGGCTTAAAATGTTGTGTAAAATTGTCTGTGTAACACACACACTCATTTGTGACCTGTTTCGCATTCATCAGATTCTGGCTTTGC
This sequence comes from Uloborus diversus, assembly GCF_026930045.1. NCBI lineage: Eukaryota > Metazoa > Arthropoda > Arachnida > Araneae > Uloboridae > Uloborus > Uloborus diversus. The sequence continues at coordinate 9,646,840 of NC_072732.1, forward strand.
TTTCATGTAGCGTGTCAGCGTTCAGTTTGTGACCATGTGTTTCTTATGATTCTGACTTCTTATCCTCGAATCCAACACCTTTCAATAATTTTCCCAAGAGTTTAAACTCACCCCGCATACATGTATATCATATACCTGTTAGTAAGTTTCTACTATAGTACGTACGCGTATATACGTGTCCACCTGAGTATTTTAGTGTATATATATATATACATGAGTACTATAAGCCGGTATATATGTGTATAGTAGAATGAACATATGTATATATAAAAAATACTTACAGATACCCCATACGTGTTTATTGGCGCATTTACATGAATGCATATATATACATATATATATACCTACGCGAGCATATGCGTATGCATATACTCGTATATTTAACATGTTTACTGCTAAAAAAATACAGATTAAGTGAAGTTAATATTTAATTTATATCTGCCTTATACTGAAAGATTAAGTGACTTTAGAAGAACAATATTCGTTAAGCTTAATATTATGACCACTTTACCCCACTTATTTAAATTGTTCTAAAAAATTATCCAAAATAGATCCAGCTGATTCCTAATGAATAGGAGTTTTTGAGACATGTAGGAAGCTTCCTGCGCAGTCAATCTGTTCATAATTCTAACAAACAAAATTTCCCAGGGAAGTTAAGAGATTTGTTTAGATTTTAAAATTTTTCGCATTCACACAATATTTTTTTTTACCAAGTAAAATTTCGCCAATTGTAAAATATTGAATTGAAAATGTAGTTTCTAACTGCCCACCCTAAAATAAAATTTCAAATTAATTCAAACATTTACAGTTGACTCTGTTTAACGACGTTCTATTTAACGACTTTCTCCATTTAACGACGACTTTTCACGATCAAAGATGGTCCACTATAGTGTTAAAAGCATTCTATTTGAGGACGCTTTCTACTTAAGGACGATTTTTTGTGGTCCCTTGAAAGTCGTTAAATAGAGAGCCAACTGTATTTCCAAGCTATAGCCATTTATTTGACGAATGACCGCTTTATTCCATCGACCACTTTCCCCCACTAGACCCTACATAACCAATTAAATTTTATAATGACCTGCCCTGTTAATGTTAAGGCTTTCATGAAGGGTACTAAACATTAAAATATATACATAAATAGTTACACAAAAAAGGCATTCTATTCCATGTATAATGTTTGCATTACATTTGTTTCTTTTTTAATTTCATTTTTGCCAGAAATTTAAAAATTGTAAATTTTTTCCGAGTGGAGATAAATCTCTTCAGAAGAAAACCGGGTTTTGTTTCTCTAAATTTCCGGTTTTTTCCGACCATTGTCACTCTAGTTGATTGATTAACACTAGAAAGACGGAGGGGCCTGTGTGGCCGATCGCGTAGTTTGTTGTTCAATAATTCGAATGATATCTAACGTTGCTTAATGGAACGCTCCGACTTTTCATTATATGTCACTATTTGAATGATTGTTTGATCGTTTAATGATTCACCACATAGTAGTGCAAATATTGATCCATATACCTAGAAAGACGGGAGGAGCCACAGTGGAACCCTACGCAATTCTACAATAAAAAAATATTTTTTTTCCCTTTCACGCAACTGTTGTAGCATAAAACAAATGCCATTCACTCTATTTTCAGTACGTTACCGCCCTATAGCCAGGGCTAAGGCAGAAATACATGAAATACAACGCCAGCTCAGCCATTCCAGCCGGGGACTGCAGTTTCGTGCTTATTAGCACTCATTAGCTCGGCATAGGAAGTCACTGAGCTGGAGGTGGAAAACCTCTTGAGGAAGTCAAGAGTGCCAAACGAAGTGGTAGCTAATATAGAATTAGCACTGACCATACGAGTGACCGAAGCAATGGTTCGGTTCAACTCTTAAGAATGAAGGCAAGGCATGATATTTTCAGGAAGTTACCACCCTATAACCAGGGCTAAGGCAGAAATACATGAAATACAACGCCAGCTCAGCCATTCCAGCCGAGGACTGCAGTTTCGTGCTTATTGGGACTCATTAGCTCGGCATAGGAAGTGACTGAGCTGGAGGAGGAAAACCTCGAGGAAGCCAAGAAAGCCAAACAAACTGGTATAGCTAATATAGAAAGGCAGTGTATTTCATGCTATTCACTCTAGTTTAACTTGTAACTTTCTCTTTGTGGTTGGATATCCAAATGCTATAAACAGTACCGATTGCTTACGAGCCTAACCGCAGCCGTCGTTGCTCTTGAAAAGATAAACTAGCTCTACCTTTTGGCAAGTAAAGACAGAAAAGCTGAAAGTAATAACGTACGAATTTTTTATTTAGTCATATAAGAAGTTGCATCGGGCAGGTGGACTCACCCAGGAAGAATTTTTAGAAGAATTAACCGAAAGAAAATTAACAATGGCCCCTGCAATCTTTCTATGTATACATAAAATTTTAGTCTCTCTAAAGTTAAAAAACGTTCTGAATAAAGTATATGGCAAACGAAGTGTTTCCTTACCTTGATCCTTGGCCTCTAACTCCTGGCGGTTCGCCGCCCCCTCTTGGTGGAGATCCCTCACCACATCGAAGAGGCTTGTCACCACGTCCCAGACGCTGAATATAACTTCCAATACCTGCTCCATATCTAGAAATCAGAGAGGGGAAACTTTTCAAGAATCTGAAATCATTTCATACATGTTACTGCAAAGAAATAGAAAAGCTGAAAGCTTTTCTTCTGAGTTCTGTTCATTTGAAGGTTATAAACAGAATTCGATATTTTGCTCTATATTTCTAATAAAAGGTAATATTTACTTAAAAGCAAAACTTTAAAAATTGTAGAAACGGAACAAAATCACATTCTTGTGGTGCCCGATGCCGAAAGATCGCGTACTGGCTTCATTCTCCTGCTTGTTTGTGGAAAAGCAATCCTATGTTATTTTTCATCATTTCTGAAAAATAGCCTCAATCTCTCAACACCTGGCATTGATTTTCTACATAACTTATTTTCTGAACTGGTTTCAATATAAAGGATTTTGAACAAAAATATAAAAACATTTTTTCCAAGCTACAAGCTCGAAATGGAGAATTCCTAGATTTTTATCTTTCTAAAAATTTATTAAAAAACGGAGTAATCATGCAAGCGGATTTAAACGAATTTAAAAATGGATATTTGTGGATTTTGGCAAACAGCAGAATAGTTCCGTGTTTGCGTAATTTTCCAAAATCTGAACATCATCCTCATATATATTGTAACGGATTCGGTGCGACTTCCACTTTCTTGAAATGAAGACACAGTTCTTGATAAAAACACAGGAAATTTATTTACACTATGTACAGGAAAGATCTTCAACAACTGCTAAATTATTCATCAGCAATTAAGCAATTATCACACAACACCGTAAACTCAACGTTTACACACGTATTTACTTCCAAATACGAAAACAACACAGCGAAATGCCTCGCTATAAACAGAGCAAATACACATTCTCAGTTCGAAATCCTCAATCGAAACTCTCCGTTTATCCATCGCTAACGGCTTTTATAAACATCCAAGAATTTTCCACAACATTCTTTCTGCTTCGAGAAATGCGTAGACCGTTATCAAATTTTATCAATGAAAATAAAAAGAATAGGGGGTTGTATACTTTAGCCATATGTTAAGGGGTTGTATATTCATTACGGGAAATTACTTACAGGTTACGTTACTACAATAATTACTATTTACAGGATTTGTAACAATATATATTAGATAATGATCGAGTAACCCGCGAGTATCAACAATGAAATTTGCGCTACGGCATGATCATTTGATAATGTGTTTTGGTAATGTGTAACATGCAGGGAAAGGCTTCGTGACAAGGTTGAACTCGATCCGGCTACTTAACTGTTTTACTGGTAAGACTGCCATTTCATGGGAATGAAGAAACGAAAAAATGATCAACAATGAATGCCAGCTACTGCAGTTTAGGGTTAATCCACGGGATTGAGGTTTACCATTTCAACTATCAAAATATCACCAAACAGGCAATGGTTTCATTTAAATGTAGAAAGCAGTTTTCGCCCGTCACGGGCGTTTTTCTAGTATCTAGAATGAGTAACATAAGAACTGTTTTATTTAGAAAGGTTTTTTCTTTCAATTGTTAGAAATAATTTACCGATGTTATCCCTTTCAAGATAAAACAATTATTCATTTATTTTTTCTCAAGAATACTTTCGACTAATTAGGAAGTCCTGACGAGGAGGAATCTGCTTTCTCAATCACTTAAATTTGTTTGAAATACCATACCAACATCTCGCAAATTAAATTTGTTATACCAAATTATGCTTGCTTAAAAGAATAAAACATCCAATACCTTTGCGTTACATAGCTAGCTCTAGTTAGTGACCTATGTTGCTTGGACGACACGACGGCCGTTATTTTCGGCTGAATCATTTTTTTTATAACAAGATGAGTAATACAGCGTGACATGCACCAAGAGACATTGCGTATAGTTTGAAAAAATGATTTAAAGAAAAGTGAGAATCAAAATACTAATTTGCTACGGGAGGCTTCGAAAAATATTAAGAACGAGTCGATAAAGTTCATGATTTAAAAAGAATGAGAACAGTTTTTGCAATAATATAGACAAAAAGTATCAAACTATCACTTCACTTAGCTGCTTTTCACATCACTTGCATGCGTTATTTACTGACATTTCTTAATGAAAATTACTTCAAGCGCTATTATGTGGAAGAGAAATAGTGTGAACTAATGAATGAAATCACCTTCTATAAGCAATTCTTATTTAAATCTGAAGTCTAAGGTGTTGAAAAGAATACGGGTATTCCATTGACCTATCTTGGAAAAGCCAGGAGGAATCCAACATTCCCGAAGCTTGAAAATTAACACTAATCTGCAGCAAACTTAACGAGTTAGGCAAGCCTATTGAATCTAAAGAAGCCTTCCGTACGATGAGGTTCTTAAGATTCATGGAAATAAGTGATTTACATTTTGGGACAAACATTAAAGTTATGTATACAAAAGGTCAAATGTCTTCATCGCATTATCGGTCCAAGTCACCTTGTGAAAACGATTTGAAATCTCATGACGTAAGGAGGTAATCAGGAACAAACGAACGTAGTTGATGGTTTAACTTTTATTTAACTATGAAGAAAGAATTTCAAGTTCGCCAGCGTTCAACTGAAGACATAGTAATATGGGGAAAATTAGGAAGCATGAGGGTAGTATTATGTGCGAAAAGTTTACGTGGAACTAATGTTCAAGTGGCGTTGCACATTTTAGTTGCATTAGTTATATCTGTCGCAACCCAAAGAACTTTCAAAAATTTCAGTTGCATTAATAGTAATAAACTACAAATATGCATAGAAAAAATTGGCTAAGCTCACATATCTTCTCATTAGAAAATTAACAACTGATGTGGGATGATAAATCAAAAAAGACACAAGGAGTAGAAACGATTGAAAAACATATGGTAGGCCGGCCAATGAATGAAAGTCCCCCTCCCAGGAATAAAAGCCCTTGAATAAGTTAAAACATTTTTCCTTAATGAATTGCCAGTAATATGTGCCTTCTATAAATTTTTAAAGATAAAATTTCTAGAAAGTTTGTATGCCACTTGAGGGACGTTCAGTTCCCGGGGTTCACTTGACTCATTTCTCATTCTCTGACGCAGAACCGTAAACATAACGAGCAAATGAAGGTCTTAGATAGACCTTAATAAATAACAAATATATTTTTCAATTCAGATGACATTTTATGTTCTAAGTCTAACTCTGAAGCATCTGAACCCTATAGATTGCTTAAACTGTAATTAATACACAAAAATAATTTTTACCGAAACAAATAACTTTAAGCTTACTTACTGCAAGAGAAATTTTCTGCAAAAATGTCATGAATACCTTATTAACATAGTGTGCAAATTAAGTTGCATAGTTTAATTCCGTCATTTTTTTACTTTGAATACCTTCCTCGTTATTCCTTCCCTTTTTTTCATAATCTCCATGTAATGTTTTCAACAAGTTGAATCAATTTCCCCAACAAAAAGCTGCGAAAAAACCAACGCTTTCATTTACTTATGTTTGAAAACATTGTTTTCAAAATCAAAAGTGGAGCTCTTTCGCCGTGGCTTCTGTGGTATCAATTTCATTGAAAGCGGATAAGCTGATGCTTCGTAATAACAGACTTAATTCTTTAAATGTAAATCATGTCAACAAGTATGCTAACATTTTTATGCTAAGAGTATCGAATGTGCGAGACACATAAGAATAAATGAAAAAAATTTGCTTGAAGCCGCTTGACAATCCCCCCCCCCCGCGTCCCGCCATACAATATTATCGTCGCGAATCCTCATTGTACCTCTCACGAACCTTTTGAAGTTTGAGAACCATTGGTCGGGAGCCGATGGTTTAAAAGATTGTTTTCATTAAAGATTTTAGTAATAGTGGTTGTTTGTGAATTTCGTAGACTGCCCATCGTAATTTACTATTACGATATGCATTCATGGAGTGTGCTAAAGACAAGTACGAATTAGTTCTGAGATCGGGAGCACAAACACACGATTCCTTGACGACTGATTTATTAGAATCGTTTAAATATTCCAAACGATGGAATATTTAAACGATTGTTTTATAGTAGCTCACTGCAAAATTTTAACGAAAGTTTGAGCAAAATTTTTCACTCAAAAAATCGAAAATTACAAAATGTTGAGGGTCTAAAATTCAAAAAAGTAAGTGCTTGAAGTAATAGTTCAAAGACATCAACCACATTGCATGACTACCCAGACATAAAGCAAACTGTGAAGCAGGTGAATTCGAAACGCAGAAGGATACTTTTTAAACTACAGATTGTGTCGAGAATTTCAAACTACTTGGCAAAACTATTGCAATTTAAATACAACTGGACGAAACCATTGTAAAAGTAATATGAATGAGTTTGGTTTGAATAGCGTAAAAAGAAATGGTCGGGGAAAATGCAAGAATTTGAAATGAGTTAAACTGAACCGAATCCAAAAATGCGACAGTTGAACTCCTTTGAGGCGAATCTGTTATAGATCAGTGTAGTGTTTTCGAGGGAGCAGATATAAAAGAAAACGCGTCATTTTAAAAAACAAAATCCTCTTAGGAATTGGTAAAGAACTTGAAATTGTTCACGTAACTACAGTGCGTTTAAAACTGACCCTGAAGAAAATACAAAACTAAAAAAGTTCTAAAGCAAATTCAGAAGCCAAAATTTTTCCTAAAATTAAATAGTATATTTGTACATTATATGGCAGCTACAGGTACCGAAAAATATTTTATTGATCTCGAGCAATATAGCAAATAAACAAAATTTAAATCGCGTAAGTAGGGATCCCTAGATGGAAAATGGAACTGCATGTAAATTAAAAAGTCGAAGAGCATTGAAAGTGGAAATAAGGTGTGTTAAAATAGCATCGCAATTTTTAACTATGAAAACGTGCAAGCATCTTGCATTTTAGGTGCAGATTTTATGCAGAAATTCGATTTGAAACCAGATTTTGTGGTTAAAACTGGAACATTTACGATAGCAACACAGACGGAAATTTAGGGAAGGAAACAGTGGATTCACAGAATGGTGAATTCACTGATAAACAAAATGAACGCTTTAGTGAATTAAGTATAAATGCAATTACAATAAATTATTTTCTTAGAAACAACTCCAGTTAGGTCTCACAGTGCAGATACAGGGGAGAATAATCTATACGCGCAACAAGTCAGCCGAATGCTCGCCTGAAAATGCGGTTCAGCTTCAAAAAGAGAAAATGCAATTCGTTTTATGGGTGAACATACGGTTTTTTTTTTTTTGCGTTCCCATAGAAAAATTCTGTTTAGTTTAACATTCATTGTTTAACTAATTACCGTTATTTTTGCATTTGCAAATGTGAAGGTCTGATGTTTGAACTTTTTTCAGTTTTACAGGAACGGGAGAGGGGGGGGGGGAATTTGCCGTCAGGGGACGACACTATTGGATTTAATAGTGTCAGAAGAGCGGCGCCAGGAAACTGGCGAATTCGCACAAAACATACAAAAACAACACCACGCGTTCTTTTACCAGAACTTAAATGTTATCCGTGGTGTCTACACTCAATAAACATTGCATTGTACAGACGTACATTTAAGTAACGATAAACTTTAAAAATATGTACTTACCAGGGTAAATACTGAAAAGATTGGCACAAGCACATGTTTTAGCGGTGCAAAGAGAATGGATGCAATATTATTTGAATTCCGCTCAACCCCATTAGCTTACTTTTAACTTTAGCCTGTATTACGCTGGTTATTCGCGGTCAAAGACATCTTTTAGAAATTCTAATGCTAAATTCGAGTCTTTGAATTTCGCCAAGTGAGGGTCACATAATTATGTCACGGGAAAACAAACGTTTTGTATTTAGATAAATATTTTCACAATGTTTTTCGGTAAAATATGTTTTGATATTTATTCAGGCATATGACTATGGAGTCATTCCATATAAAATCAACAAATTTTCAGAAACATCCGTGCCGCACCATTTCAGATTTTGATGAAATTTGGTCGGTAATATGTACTAACATCATGTACTCCAAAACAATTTGTTTTATTTCTTGAAAAAAAAATTTTCCTGAGATATAGCCCTTTCTTTGCTCCGCGGATGCGTAAAATTTGCTTTTTTTGACCTTTCTCCTGGGAGCTGTAGTGGATTTATTTATATTAGTCGAAAGATCAAATACGGCTTATTGTAAAGCTAAAAGAATGAACTTTTGTTTGTGCATCATAAAAAACTATTTAAATTAAACCTAACTAGAAAAATTTCAAGGTCAAAACGTGGTTAAAAAACTGCTGTTTCGGTTATTTTGGGCATGAAAATAACAACGAAGGACTTTCAGTAACAGGCTATTTTTTTTTTTCTGTTGCACTTAGGTATACATACTAGAAGCAGAGGAAAAATTAAGTTACTACTGATAGTCCTTCATTATGAAAAAATTGCTTAAATTTGAGAAAAAATGAAAAATGTACTTTTTCACCCTCCAAAAAAGCCCGGTAGGTAAGGGGATAAAAATCTAAAAATGCTATAGCAAGAAGCCGTCACATTACCCTTTAAAACAAAACAAAAACTGTCTTGTTATTCCAAGGCGTAGAGGAGATATAAGCGTTTAAAAACTGAAACATTTGGGGTTTTTCTTTTCTTTTCTTTTTTTTTTTTTGCACAAGTTGGAATATTATGAGTATTAAATGAATCTGCTTTGTAAAATTTGTTGATTTTTCGATATAATTAGTCACAAAGCCGATTTAAATTAAATCTAATAACCACTTAAAATTATGTTCTATTTGGTATTTATAGCACAAATGGTTTTATTGTAAAGTGTAAACATTTTTTTTCAATTTTGGATTTTAGTCAACGATAATTACCAATGTGGCAATGCAAATAACGAATTAGTTTTCCAAACGACATAGAATTAAATTTCCAGATAATGTAAGTTTCTCATAAACAACTCAGCTTCTGCTTTTTCTCTCAAGTCTTTTATTTGATTTGACAATGCAGCGCTCCTATAACGAAACCTTTGTTACAAAGGTTAAGTTGTATGATGGAGGACTCTTGTTCTATTGGAATCTTTACAAAAGAGATATGTCATAAATTACATTACCCTAAACATTCAGAATTACATTCAGTTCTTGAATTCGCAGATGAAGATATAAAATTATTTTCAATCAGAACATGATGCAGTGATATAGAGAATGTTTGTACTTTTCATAGGGAAAAGTTTTTGAACAGATACTTTTATATTTATAGAAAATCTTGCTCCGACCCCTACAATATTCACTCAAAACCTATTAAAAATCCCTAAGACAAATATCAATTGAACTTTCAATGTGCAATTCTAATCTGAAATTAATTCCAGGAAAAGCGTTATGTTCAAGATGTTTGGAGAAAATTAGAACCTCTAAACGAGACACAGATAGTGACATTGAAAATGAGTGCTTAGGCACTTTTGAACCGAAACCTGCTCTCGTCAAAGAAGTAAACAAAGCTTGCATAGCCCTTAACATTTCTCCAGTAAATGCACAGAAGCGTTCAGTTGAAGAAAGGGATTCAATTTTAAAGAAGAAAGTTAGTAAAATAGCTAAATCTGCAACTGAAAAACTAAGTAAAGCCTTTGATTTGAACATTTCTCCTGGCAATGAGAATTTCTCACAAAACTTGCATTGTAATTTAGCAAATGAGTATGAACAACTAATTCACAAGCTAAAAGAAAAAATGAAAGTTGCATTTTCTACATAAGAAAAAGTAAATATTTTAAGTTTAGTTCCTAGTAGTTGGAGCATTGATAAAATCCAGAGGGAATTTAACGTCAGTCAGTACCTTGCTCGACAATCCGAATATTTAGTACAAAAAGACGGTATTCTGACAGAAATTCGAAAGAATAAAGCCAGGAATAAGCTTGATGAAGACTCAATCAAAACTGTACATCAGTTTTACGAAAATGAGGAGAACAGTAGAATTCTGGCCGGACAAAGAGACTGCATATCAGTCAGAAAACCTGACGGAGAAAAAGTTAATGTCCAAAAAAGGTTAATTTTATGCAACCTTAAAGAGCTTTATAGAGCTTTCAAAGAAAAATATCCTCTTGCAAAGATAAGGTTTTCAAAATTTGCAGATCTGAGACCTAAATTCTATATTCTAGCCACAGCATCTGGAACTCATTCTGTATGGTATGCATCATCCACCAGAACGTAAAACTAATGCTCTCGGCCTTGAAATCAGACATGGACTACAAGTATCTCCTCACTTGTATGGTCTGCAACACTGATAAAGATTCTTGTATTCTTGCAAAGTGTAGTGAATGTGCAGGAACTGATAAGCTGCGGGAAATACTTGAAAAAGGATAGAAAGATTTTGAAAAGGATGAAACAGAGATAAAATTTTCACAATGGGTATCTACTGACTGCTGCGAGCTGTCAACCAGTCTTCTTCCTTTTGCAGAATATTTGGAGAAGTTACATGAAATGTTAGAGAAACTTAAAGTTCATCATTTCATAGCAAACAACAAACAGAACTCATGAACTTAAAGAAGAAAGATCTGCAAGAGAAAGAATGCATATATTAATGGGGGACTTTTCTGAAAATTTTTCTTTCATTATACAAGAGGAAATACAAGCATATCATTGGTCAAGCAACCAAACAACAGTTCATCCCTTTATGTTATACTTAAAAGAAAATGAAGAGTTGAAAAACCGTTGTTTTTGCGTAATTAGTGACTCATTAGAACATAGTACTGTAGCTTTTCACGCTTTCCAGAAATTAGTAATTAAAAATTTAAAGGCATACTTTCCTGATCTGAAGAGAATAATTTATTTTTCTGATGGGTCAGCTGCCCAGCACAAGAACAAGAAAAATTTCATAAACTTGTGTTACCACCAGCAGGATTTTGGAATGAAAGCTGAGTGGCATTTTTTCGCCACATGCCATGGAAAGGGACCATGTGACGGTATTGGTGGGGCTGTTCAAAGGATTGTGAAGAAAAGCTAGTCTTCAAAGGACATTAGAAAACCAAATTAAAAATCCGCTTGATATGTTTGAGTACTGCTCAAAAAATATCAAAAATATTGAATTTGTATTTTGTCCAAAGCAAAATATTGAAGACACTAAACATCAATTGCAGGCAAGGTTCGAACTTGCAATTCCTGTCCCACAAACAAGAGCTTTGCAGTTTTGTTCCTGTCAGCCTCGGGATTCTTCATGTCCGTTTGCCATCTCTGTTAGACGAATTCAAGGCTGTTACTGTCAACAAAAACATTCCAGTAAAACGCTAGACACAAAACTGTAAACACGAAGTAAAAACTAAAAGCAATTTTTGTGTAAAATTATATTGTGTAAGAATATTTACTTAAACCTGAACGTCATTTATTGTACAGAATTTTATTTCACTATATTTCAGTTAAATTTACCTCAAATGTGTTTCATTTGGTAACTAGCATGTTTTTTTATTTTTTTTTAAACATTGTATCAAATAGCATGCAGACGGTCGTTTTGTATTATTTTAAAAGCTTATATCTGCTTTTCACCAAGAAATAAAAGGATAGTTTCTGTTTTGTTTTAAAGGACAATGTAAAAACTTAGCAATGTAAAATTTCATCAAGTGGTTATTTGATTTATTTTAATTATGTTTTGTGTCTAATTCTACAGTTTTTTACTGTAGCAGTTTATTGGAAAATGTCGTCTGCAAGCTAAAGGCCATTTTTTTTTTTTTAATATACAAATTTCACAAAGAGATTCATTTAACGCTCATAATATTCCAACTTGTGCAAAAAAAAAAAAACCCTAAATGTTTCAGTTTTGAAACGCTTATATCTCCTCTACGCCTTGGAATAACAAGACAGTTTTTGTTTTGTTTTAAAGGGCAATGTGACGGCTTCTTGCTATAGCATTTTTAGATTTTTATCCCCTTACCTACCGGGCTTTTTTGGAGGGTGAAAAAGTACATTTTTCATTTTTTCTCAAATTTAAGCAACTTTTTCATAATGAAGGACTATCAGTAGTAGCTTAATTTTTCTTCTGCTTCTAGTATGTATACCTAAGTGCAACAGAAAAAAAAATTAGCCTGTTACTGAAAGTCTTTTGTTGTTATTTTCATTCCCAAAATAACCAAAATAGCAGTTTTTTAACCACGTTTCGACGACAATTCTCTAATGGTTTACAAAGTAATGGCACCAATGGAGGTCGTCCTACATCAATGCCTGCAACATGTCCAACGACTGAATTTTTTTTAGGTGCAAAAGAAAGTTTTCTTAGGGGGAGTCTGTGGTCACTGGGGGCGAAATTTCTGTAGCTTCATTCCTTGAAAAATTTTGAACTGCTATTGAAAACCACAGAATGCTACACAGAACGATAGTTTCGTCAGGGTTTACCTATGTATTTCTGTTAATTGATGAACAAAAACTGAGAAAAAATTAATAGTTTATGAAAAAGTGATAACAATAAACGAAGACGCTGATTACAGTATCCGAGTTTTTTAACATCTGTTAACATACAAGTGTTCCGGGACTTCGTGATTCTGATAACAGAAAGCGAATGATAACATTAACCGTGATCACATTAAGCGGCGCCTACTGTATCTTATTGAAATTTTTTACCTATTGGATTGGTGGACAATTATTTGTGCACTTTCCAGAACATATCGCTTAAATCCAGAACATTTGGATTTCTGTACTGTTCATATTTCCTTTGATAAATGCCATGATTATTACCGATTTTTGAGACGAGGGGTCGGTGATGGAAAAATTTTTATGATATATCACAGAATAAGAGAAAAAAAATATTTTGCGCAATCGCGTCATCTGTCACTACAGTGAAAACTAAGCAGAAAGAGCTAAGAAAAATAGCAGATGACGCAAATTTCAAAGGCCTGGCGGGGGTTTTAAATATAATATGATGTAATAATTATTTTATTCACCACCAAAAGGTGTTACTATTCGGCTATTTAGACTACGGGCGATTAAAAAAATGCATATTAAATGAAAAAAAATGTTTAAAAAAATCAATTTTTACAAAATTTTTGAAAATTTAGGGACCGATCTAAATATATTTTAATTACCAAAACACTTTAACGAACATTTGTCAATACACAAATTTTTCCACCACAAGCGATTAAAAAAATTTTACATAAGAAATTTTTTGAAAACATTTTAAAATGTCAATTTTTACATATCTGGTGAAACTTTAAGGGGCCTGAGAGGGATCTAAATATATTTTGATTCCTAAAAAATATGAATAACAAACATTTGATGCCAATACACTACTTTTTGCACCACAGGCGATTTCGATTTAAAAAAAGTTAAAATCGACCCACCCTTTTGCACACCATTTACTCCCCCCCCCCCCGGAAGAATTCGAAATCACGGGCCTTGGGTAGAGGTGAAGCAAAGAAGTTTCGGAATGCAATTTGATGTCCGTGATAATTTCGCATGGATTTTATTAACATCACTCAAGGAACTGTTTAAAACAACTGTACGTTTTCAGTGATGTAAATGCTGGTCAAAATAAGAAAAAAACTGTTTTCAGACATTTTCTGGAAATAAAACTAAAGAAATTTAACGAGATTGCTCATGATTTCTCTCGCAGAGGACATTTGTTTGTTATTTGCGACCGACGTTTTGGGAAAGTAAAATGAATAATAAACAGATGCAGGTATGACAGGTTATTGCCATGTCTAATGCCACGTCTTATGAGTGAAATTATGAAATAGGATCAAGGTTCACTGTTAAATAGGTTGAAATGAATGTAACTGCTAAAATAGGTGCCTTCCTGTAGCGTACATACACTTCGGTGCCCCCCCCTCCTCTGTTAGATTTTCAAGTGCGTCTCCACAACCCAAAAGATTTGTTTACTTTCATTTTATTTTTAATACAGTGTTACTTTCTCAGAGCTTGCGCCCTCATACCTGATATCCCCTCCTTGCATCTCGCGGCTTGCGGGTTTGCTATTTGCACCACCCTGGTGTCTTTATTCTTTCTGTCAAATTGAGATTTTGGAGGTACGCTTCAATGGGGATGACAAATGTTTTCAATCCACAACATTAATAAAAATTCAAATATTCTACAGAACAACAAGGGAAGGTTTCAGACTAGTTATTTTAATGACTTTCTTCGTGCTCTCAAAGTAGAGCTTGTTGTCAATATTGAACACAAAAGAAAATTTTTTCTAATGTAGGAGAAAAAACCAATATCAAGATTGTATATTCAATGCAATTTCGACCATAATCATATTAATATGTACATCGAACTTGGTAAAACCAGACAAGAGTAGGATAAAAAAAAAATTCTATGGAGGATGTCTTTTTGAGGAATAAGAATAGTTTTTTATCTGTACCTTGGAGGGATACAACACTATGTCTATTTTTATAACTTTACCACGTGGTGTTTTATCCCCTTAAGTGAAAATGGCCTTTATGTTCTTTTAATATACGCTATATCCATTTTTTTTTAATTACTGGTTTTGGACATAGTGCTTTATGCGTCTACGAAATGTGAGAAAAGCAGATTTTAACTCTAATGTCATTTTGGGAAAAAAAATGGACAGTGTTGTATCCCTCTGATGTACGGATATATAGGGTGAAAAAATTCTCCGTTTGTTAAGTTTTTTTGTATTTTTTTTCTTTATCCATCAAACTTTATTATTTTACAAAGACAAGACTTTAGAAAGATAAAAATACAAGAAGTATTCACTTCGTAAATAATGATTTAAAGCATTCGGAATTCAGTAATCATTTTCTTCAATCTGTTATATTATTTTTAAATGTCATGAATCAGTTTGAAACAAATCTGTTTTACTTGATTTACTTTTTCATCACTCTGAACTAGACTTTCAGGCATAAATATATATATTTTTAACTTTAACGTCAGCGACGAAATGAAACAATTTAAGGTGCGGTAATAATGTCAAGAAATTCTTCTAGAGTTTAGTTATTTTTAAATGAAATAAACCATGTTTTATCGATTCCAGAAAAGTTTCAAAAGTGGACTTTTGCTCTTTCTGAGATAATCGATTCGACTCACTTTTAATATCCTGTGAAACGCTCGGTTATAATTTATTGTTGTAACTTAAATTTTGATTACGAGTTAAGACGATATACACTTCAAAAGACACCTACAAAACTACTAGAACGTCACATCTTACAAGTGAGAATTGTCATGGGATGAAATGCTGAGAAGGAGTCAAGGGCTCAATTGCTACCGCAATCTCTTTTTTGGAACTAAAATAGTAAACAAGTAGAAAAATAGTAACTAAAAAATATTACTAATCTTTGATAGTGGTACTTTTATTGAAAAGAAGAACAATTCATTTTTTCCCTATTTTCTTCCAGTGAAAACGAGCAGCACTTGTTAAAATTTCCACCTAATATCTGTACAGCGTTAAAACAGTATACTATATTTCGATTTTTTAAATGATTGCAAACGCACAATGTATTCGACAAAAACTGTAGAATCTGACTGTTTTCCTTGAAATAGAAATAATTAAATGCGTAGCGGAACTTCCCCAGCACCCGACCCAATCGTTTCAACTTCACAGCAGGCACGAAAGTAGCACAATATTTAAAATGCAGTATAACTTTGATTACACGATTGTCAGGGGACTGGAAAAAGTTATCGTTAAATCAAGGATATCGTTAAATCGAGGAGCATAAATATTCAGTGCAGTTAAATCCGAATCTCGGAAATGTACCATTATATTAAGGAAATAGTTAAATCGGGTATGGTTAAATCGAAGTTATACACAATGTCACCCATTTACTTACAGGATTTTATACGATGCAAAATTAGACAAATCCAAAGCAGAGTTTAATTTCATTTTAATCATTGACCCCGCACCCTTTCCAATTCCTTACTTATCTTTATTTAGTTGTAAACTAAACTTTGTTTAAAAAGGTAAGTGTTCAGAGCTACAAACTATAGCAGCCCACATGAAAAAAAAAGTCAAAATGTTAAGGAGCAGGAACCTTATCTAGTCACAATGCATATTTTTAAGGGACCTATCTGAACACATTTATTTTGTAATGGGGTAGAGTACTATAGCTCTTACAAGAAAAAGAATACTTTGATCAAATTGAAAACATACTAAACTATAAACAGTCTCAAGTATGGGCACTTGACTACTTCTACGCATTCTCAAAAACAACACCAACCTATTTGTAGTGAATTTCACACGTAATGAAGAAATGAAAACAATAGAAATACACTTAATCCTCTTAAATTTCCAAACAGAACCACTATTTTCGAATGCATGAATAAAAGCCTATTAATAAGTAATAGCCTATTAAAAATAAGTAAAAGCCTATTGAAAAACTATATATTCTTTTACATTGATTTCTGGTATAAAATAATAAAAGGAATACATCCCTCAAGCAAGTCGGGGTCCGTAGCTCGGGTGGAAACAGGAAACTTCTGAGGGTGCTTGGTAAATTCACATACGTATTGACGCGCGAAAGCGCTACTACAAAGGTCCGATGAAATATCCCCCTTCCCCCCTTCCCATGAGGTGGGCGGGGGGGGGGTGTAACATGAAAAAAAAGAAAGAAACATAAAATAGCCGGAGTCGGAGTCTGGTGTTTTAAAATCCAGGTGTCGAAGTCAGCCATTTTCCTTCTGACTCCGCTGCCCCGCTCAGAACGAATGTGGTTTTAACAAGTGGCGGACAAATTTTTTTTGTTTTAGGAGATAAGTGTTTTTAAAATTACGTTATTATTTATTTAAAAGCTTTAACACATTAAACACTTCCATCTATTATAAGAAAACTACATACCTCAAAGGAAATCTTCAAGAGTAACACGCAAATGCTAAGAAGCATCCACGACTGAGGAACTCTCAAATTGGCGGGGTATTTACAGATATCTTCCTTTCAATTCACTTGGCGCAATTGCGCAGAATTAATCTGAGACATGCGTTTGAAAGTCCCTCCTCAATGATACTTAGGAGTTAGTAGGAAACCCAGCTGTTCTGATTTTATTACGATTGTCCTGACTTTTAGAGCTTTTAGTTATACTGAAGATGACTTTATATTTTCATGAAATTCGACTTACTAATTTGTCCTGAACTTTCGTGTGAAGTATAACTTAGAAGTGATACTTGTGATTCGTAAAATGATATATTTCGTTAGTTTTGAGATTATATGCCTCATTTTTCTGTAGCATATATTTTTTTTTCTGCCTCATCGCATTAATGTCCGTTTTTCACAAGAAGGCACTTGACTCCCATTTCGTCACGTGGTAACCGATGATCATATTTCGCTGTTTTCGGCAGAAGCTATTTCAGATCATAGCAATTTGGTGTAAAATAAGCGGTTTTAAAAAGTAAGAATAACTAAAATGATAACATAAAAGTGAAGCAAGTGATGTAAAGGACTTTTTTGCACATTAAAATGCACTCACAAATTAAGGCTTTCTTGTTGTTTCCTTTAGATGCGCGTGGATTGCGTACCGATCACCCCCGCGTAAAATTCAACTCTGCGTCCCAGGAGGTGTGGCAAAGTGCCTTCTCATGAAAAACGGACAATAGTCTGCAAGAAATACGGTGTTGATTTATTGTTGATTTAACATTCTTTTCCATGCCATCAAAGTTTTGTCCGACTTCATCATATATCCGGACGATAAATTGTTTTAAATTGAATACCTATCATTGCAGAATATTGAGAATCGTGAATAGTAAGGGCATTTGTAGCCGAGTGGGTGTGCTTGCCTGCGTGTGCCGTCGGAGGTCGTGGGTTCGTTTCCCCATGGTGCTCTGGGTGTGATTTCCTTCATTTCTGCTATAAGTTATAAATGGAATTTCTTGCTGTTATCACATGTAGAAACGGATGCGAAGCATGTGGCATTGAGTCCTATTAATTTTTGAACGTGTATATGTTTCAGTTATAAAATCTAAAATCATGAAAATATATCACCTTTTTTTTCCAGAGATTCCATGAATAGCGCCTGTTTATTTTTTGTTTCTGTTCATCATTTTGTGCATCGATTTGAATACAAAAGAATTATACCTTGAAATTCATAATTCTTTCCGACATCTAATCAATACAAGCAAGATATAATACTTCTAAAACTGCGTGAAATGTATGAAAATAAGAACTGGACACAGTAAGAGTCTATTTCTCACAAAAACAAACCTTAGAACCACTTTCCACTTTTTTATTTCGCGGGAAGTTGAAATTCATAAATAAATGTTTTTTGTCACCTTCCGCGAGACAGTTAAAACTAGTTGAAAGCAGCTGCTTCGAATTTTTAGTCACGCTGGAGTTAAATCCAATAAACTATAGGGGGCGCTGGCAGCCGCTGTAATGGCGGATGAAAAAGGTAAAACAAACGCATGCCGTAACTTATAACTTGCATCTTCGCTTCGTGAATGGCAGTAATTTTCCATCGTGTTTGTGGGAAGCTTTCTTTTCTATTCTACTGAAATTACATTTTACTACAAACTGAAGCCTGTAATTTGCCCCAAAGAAAACACGTGGAATGGAATGTTTTACCTTTTTCTTTAGTATTGTTAACCACCGCAAGGTAGAGCGTATTCGAGCTCTGGAGTTGCGAATCGCAATTTACTATTACGATATGGATTCATGGGGTGTGCTAGGACAAGTACGAATTAGCTGCAAGATCGGGAACAGAAACACACGATTCCTTGATGACTGATTTATTAAAATCGTTTCCAGATGCCAGAAAAAAAAACTGTTTTATAGTAGCGCACTGCGAAATTTCAACGAAAGTTCGCTCAAAATTGTGCCCTCTATAAATCGAAAATTACAAAATGATGATGGTTAAAATTCAAAATGTTAAGTGCTTGAAATAATAGTTCAAAGACTTCAACCACATTGCATGACTACCTAGACAGAAAGAAAACTGTGAGCAGGTGAATTCGAAACGCACATGGAAATTTTTTAAACTACAGATTGCGTTGAGAATTTCAAACTACTCGGCAAAACTATTGCAATCTAACTACAACTGGACGAAGTTATTTAGAAAGTAATAGGATAAATGAGTTTGGTTTGAATAGCGTAAAAAGAAATGGTCGGGTAAAATGCAAGGATCACGGGAAAACAAATTTTTTGTATGTAGATAAATATTTTTATAATCTGTTTCGGTAAAACATGTTTTGATGTTTATTTAGGCTTATGATTACGGTAAAAACCATCGTGCCATTTTATTTAAAAAGGAACGCTGAACGTGTTTGCATAAAAATGTAGAAAAAAGGCAGCCATAGGAGTATACACTAATAACTATTTTCAGCTTTTAATGCTAAAATGAAACAGTTAGCGAGTACTGACTACATGGGCCAAACAAAACACAATATTCTTTATTAATTACGCATACGATAACAACAATGCTATTAGTTCTACCTCAAAACTTTCTATACGTCACTGGAGTTCAAACACCGTATATTCGCCCGTATTAGTATTCAAAACAAGGATTTAGAGTTAGAATGATTTAGAAAACTAAAAATGTGTCGAGGAAGATTTAAAGCAGAGTTTGACAACTCTGTTGTCAAAATAAACCTTATTCGCAAGTAGACAAAATCTTGCATTATACGCGGAATAAAAATAAATGTAATGAATTTGAAGTAATTATACCTTCGTTTAACAGTTTTGATTGAGTTTCATCATAGTGCCATTTTAGGATGTCGAGGGTTCAGTCAAGCATTTTCAAAAGTGAGTTAAATTTTATTATTTCATTAAATGAGATGTTTTTTAAAGGGTTACGGTTCTATACCAAATTGCGAGGTATATCAGTTTATAACTATGGCAATTTTATATCCGATATTTATAAAACTCAATAACACGCAAGAGGAAATATACTGGAGGTAAGGTAGCCAAATTTGATCGTAAAAGGAAAGTGAGGTGGTTCAGGCTGTGCACTTAGAACAAATAATAATATACGAGGCATTTGGAACTAAAGTTAGTAACTGATCATTTCCACTCTGAATTTACCTCGTCTTGAACTGAATGCCTCATTTATGAACGCGACACTTCCCCACGAAATATATTGAAACACACTGTTTCATTTTTTTTTCTGTTTTTCAAATAAAAAGTTTTAATCAAATTATATCCATGAAACGCTTTTTCAATCAACTTTAAAACAACGAATCTGTTTCAGACCCAAGAGTCGTAAAATTCACACCTGTGATGCGTGATTTCTCGCAAAGAAAAGAAGGACAGTTAAACCATGCCAATTATACTGTTCTGCAGTGGGAGGGTTAAAAGACGTTATCATCGCAAATGAGTGAGATATTTGAAGTAACTTACTTTTGATTCCCTACAAACACGAGTGAAATGTTAACTTGACTTTTTGCTCATGCTTTTTGTTTCGGTGAAAGTAAAAAAAGCTACTTAGTTCACTAAACTTATAGGAAAATAGATGAAAAATTGCGAAAACTAATTATCGATACTACTGTTTACCTGCCCAAGTAAGTGTTGCACAACATCAGAAGTTTTTCTGATCAATTAAAAAAAAAACCACTTTAAATTTTAGAAAATTGTGTCAATAAAAGATGGTTTCGTTACTGGAACAGGAAGGTTAGCCAGAGAAGTCCATTGTAATTGGCAGACTAATGGAGAATAATAGTCTGCCGTGGGCAAGAAGACGGCAGTATCTGCGGAAATGAGGTTTCGAGATATTTGAAGAAAAGCGCTTTTGATTGAATACTTATAATAGGGAAACGTTGAAATTAGACTTTTCCTGCGCTTTTTTTTTAAATCGGAAACCAAATAAGAGAACTTGTACAATAAAGCTAACGTACAATAGATGAAAAAAATTAAAAATTGCAGTTACTTGCCCATGGCCAGTAGGGAGATTCACCAGTAACTGACCACTGGAGCACCAAATTGTACAAAAGAGGGAAAAAAATAAGTGGTTATTTTTAATATTACTAGAACCGTATCAATCAAGGCATGAGTCATATTTTTCGCAAAACTAGAGTTCACTGGGATGTACAATATTTTTATGCGGAGAAAATCGACTTTTGTGGAAGGGAACTGAAATCCTTGTTCAAGAAAACGCTTTATTTAGGGGGCCCAAATTTTGCGCAGTGCAGAACGGACTGATGCCGTTTCTGTTTCCAACGTGAGTGAAAGAATAGTGAGACGCGATGTGAATTTTGTAAGATAATAAAAAATACCAGATTTTTCTGCGTATCGAAGCAAACACAAGTAACTTCAATCTAGCATTAGTACGGTATCCGAAGGTCCTTCATTTAGGGGGTCAGGGGGACAGCGGGGATAGCCCCCCCCCCCGACGTTGAAAGCTTAATTATTTTCATATAAGTGGGCACGTTGTTATTGCTTCCGATAAAATTTGCCTTGGTTACACTCTAGGATAGGTCCTTTTTATTTATTTATTTATTTTTTTTTTTGTGAAAATCGAAATTGCCTGTAGTAGGAAAAGTTGTGTATTGGCATCAATTTTTCGTATAATAAACTTTTTGAAAATCAAAATATATTTAGATCCCCCGCCAGCCCTTTGAAATTTCGCCAAATATGTCAAAATGGACATTTTAAAAGTTTTTATGTGTATTTTTTAAATTGTTTGTGGTGGGAACAGTTGTACATTGTCATCTAATGTTCGCGAAGAAATGTTTGGTAGTTAAAACATATTTAGACACCCGGCCAGACCTTTGAAGTTTCGACAAATACAGTGGCTCTTCAAAGTGATCGTACACCTTGAAATTGTGTAGTAAGATCAAAATAACGCAAAACTGAACTCGAATATTAAGTCCATTTTTTTCACATCATTCTTATGCCATTCTAAAAAAAAACCTGTATTTTTTTTTCAAAATATTGCCCGATTTTAATTTGGAAATTTTTCAAAAAACGAAGAGACAGAAATAATACACCACAAATACCATCGTACACTGAACTATTTTCGAATAAATTCTTGATTAAAATTATTATGTGTCGATTTTTATTATTTTTGCACTGTGATGATACTGTAAAGTCATTTGGCTTTTATATTTTGCTTATTTATTCCCTAATATTCTGCTTATTATTTTTAAATGGCTGGTATTCGTAAAAAACAACGATTACTATTCGAAATTTGGATTTTTTCCCCTCACAGTAGCGTCAAATTGGTTTGAAATGTCTCTAAGCTAGCTAATTTATACCATTCTATATCAAAGTGCTTGATAAAATGCCTTTAAAGAAAAGAAGCGGATCGAAAACAAGGCAAGAAAAGGTCAACCAGCAAAGTTAGTAAAACGTGATTTACAATTCAAAAACTTTTGAAAAATACACATTTGAGTGCTGTAAAAGTTTCTGCATAGTTTAATGAAACATTTTACGTTTAATTTTCACCTTAAATTGTTCGCAAAGTTCCCTGATTAGCTGGATTAAATGGGACCTCTTCCCGCAGAAATTTTCTTGTACGTGCAAAAAACAGAAAGCTTACGTTTTCCGTCGCAAAATTCATGATAAATAATCACAAAACGTTTTGGAATAACGTCTAACTTACAGTTGAAAATAAATTGAATATCTTTATTCAAGTTGTTGTATAATTGTAAATAGAAGAAAAAAATGAGCAATTTAATCTTAAGAACTTAGTTGGATCAGTTAATCGGGACGATTAAGGTGTTCTTGTGTGAGGGTGCATATCAGAATCAGGACTTAGTGGTTTGGAATTTTTTGATGAATAAATGAATCATGCTGTTCATTTTAACATTTTAAAAAACAATTTTAAACTCTTTGCCAAATATTTGGCAATCTGAAACAATTTTGTATTTTATTAGTTTAAGTGTACGATTGAACACTTAAAAAATTGCACTAAAAAAGAAAAAACAATGAAATCTAGTCGCAGACGTTTAGAAGCTGTAGTTAATACTGCATGATATTCTACTAAATAATAACTTAGTAAAGAGTAAAATTAATTTCTAACGCAGAGACTTTTTTTTTTTTTTTTTTGAAGGGTACGAAAACTTTTGTGAGATGAAGTTTCTAGCGTTTTTTGGCTAGTGATTTCTTAAAAATCAAGTTTTATTATTAGGTTATTAAAAATGTTCATGTAGTTTTGTTGAAAATAGATCTAATAATTAAATACCTATTCCAAAATATTAGTTTTAACTCATGGATAGGGGCGTATTTCATTGAAAATCGTAAGTGTACGAACACTTTGGGGAGCCACTGTATGTAAAAATGGACATTAGTTTCTCGTTTTTTAAATTTCTTACACAATTTTTTTATCATCTGTTTTAAAAATGGTTGCCTAGTAAAATTCTTTGCACATTACAAAAATTTACTGACATCAAACGAAATTTAAGCCCCCCCCCCCCCGCCGTTTCCCTCGTCGGAAAAATTTGGAATATTTGCAGTATTTTTTAATCTTTTTAAGTACGATTTTTACTAAACACTTTCTCATTAAAGGCATTTTTACACTTTCTTTTCCTATAATAACACCACATAATTCCTTTGAATTAAAACTAAAGCGCAAAAGAGGAAAGCGCCGGAGGATCTGTCTGCGTCGCTGTTTTACAGCAGCTCTTAGATTGTTTTCCCGAAATTAGCGCGAAGTACCTTAGAATGCCCTTTAAAGAGGTGGCTGCATTCGAACTCCACCATGGTCCTCCCAGCTCCCAAATTTAGGCACTGAATTTTTTTTTTAAAACATTCAAATTTTATACCTTACACTGATTTGTTTGGTTTCCGAACTTTGGCATTAATTTTCGAGACACCATTACTGTGCATACAAAGCCATCACAATTTGTTGCTCCACAATTAAATGAAGAAGCTTCTGCTACTAACCTAACTACTCTTTCAACCTCTTGTGTAAATTTCATAACTCACTTTCAGTTATGTCACTCGTTTTATCCATCTGCAAGTTTCACATTAGGTATATATGTTGGGACAGTGGAGGGTACGCAAGTACACAATCTTGCCAATTGATCGATTCTGCATAGTCTTTTGCTTGAAAATTGAGAGGTAAAATAAAAAATCACCAAGAGTTTCATTAGTAAAATATTGGGTCTTTGGGATCGTTCTGTGGCCTAATATTTTCCATGGATATTGTTTTATTGCTCATGGTAATCAGGTTTTTTGGATGACCATAACAGCCATTCTGTTTGAATAAGAGGATCAACTACTAATTTCAGATCATCGTTGAGATATCTTGAGTAGTGGACAACTTTCCAAACATGCTATGCACCGGCTGTGCATAAAGACTCAGTTTAGTGAGAAACCAAACTTTTGCATACGCTTTTGCAATGTATTCGACAATAGTCTAAATATATAAACGAAGTATATACCTTATTGAGATTTCTTACCTATTGAATTGGTGGACAATTATTTGTGCAATCTCCAGAACATATCGCTTAAATTGAGAAGATATGGATTTCTATCCTGTTTATATTTGCTTTGATAAATGCAAAGAATAGGCCGATTTGTGAGACGAGGGGTGACTGATGGACATAGTTTTATGATATATCATAGAGTAAGAGAAACAAGTAATATTTTGCGCAATCACACCACACCATCTGTCACGACAGTTAAAATTAAGCAGAAAGAGCTAAGAAAAATAGCAAATGACGCAAATTTCAATGGCCTGGCGGAGGTTTTAAATATAATATGATGTAATAATTATTTTGTTCACCACCAAAGGGTGCTACTCTTCGGCTATTTATTAAAACTCTTTTTCAACGAATATTAAGGTGTCAATACACAAATTTTCCCCACCACAAGCGATTAAAAAAATTATGCATAAGAAATTCCTTCAAAACTTTTTTAAATGTCAATTTTTACATATTTGCTGACTGAAACTTTAAGGGGCTGGCGAGGGATCTAAATATATTTTGATTTTTAAAAAAATGTATAACAAACATTTGATGCCGATACACTAATTTTCCCAACACAGGCGTTTTTGATTTTAAAAAAAGTTTAAATCGACCCACCCTATTGCACACCATTTACCCCCCCCCCCTCCGGAAGAATTCGAAATCACGGGCCTTGGGTTGAGGTGAAGCAAAGAAGTTTCGGAATGCAATTTGATGTCCGTGATAATATCGCATGGATTTTATTAACATCACTCTAGGAACTGTTTAGAAAAACTGCACGCTTTTAGTGACGTAAATGCTGGTCAAAATAAGAAAAAAAACTTTTCAGACTTTTTCTGGAAATAAAACTAAAGAAATTTAACGAGATGGCTCTTGATTTCTCTCTCAGAGGTCATTTGTTATTCGCGACCGGCGTTTTGGGACAGTAAAATGAATAATAAACAGATTCAGGAATGACAGGTTATTGCCATGTCAAATCCCATGTCTTATGAGTGAAATTCTGAAATTGAATCAAGGTTCACTGTTACATCTGTTGAAATGAATGTAACTGCTAAAATAGGTGCCTTCCTGTAGCGTAGATACATTTCGGTGCCCCCCCCCCCTGTGCTAGATTTTCAAGTGCGTCTCCCCACCCCATAAGATTTGTTTTCTTTCATTTCAATTTTAATACAGTGTAATACAGTGTTTTTCAGAGCTTGCGCCCTCATACCTCATATCCCCCCTCTCGCACCTCGCGGGGGTGCTATTTGCACTACCCTGGTATCTTTATTCTTTCTGTCAAATTGAGATTTTGGAGAAACGCTTCTATAGGGATGATAAATGTTTTCAATTCACAACATTCATAAAAATTTAAATATTCTACAGAGCAATAAGAGAAGGTTTCAGACTAGTTATTTTATTGACTTTCTTCGTGCTCTCAAAGTGGAGCTTGTTGGCAATACTGAGCACAAAAGAAAAATTTTTGTAATGTAGGAGGAAATAACCAATATCAAGATTGTATATTCAATGTAATTTCGACCATAATCATATTAATATGTACATCGAACTTGGTAAAACCAGACAAGAGCAGGATAAAAAACATTTCTATGGAGGATGTCTGTTTGAGGAATATGTATAGTTTTTTATCTGAACATCTTAGGGATGCAACACTATGTTCATTTTCATAACTTTACCACGTGGTGTTTTATCCCCTTAAGTGAAAGTGGCCTTCATGTTCTTTTAATATACGTTAAACATTTTTTTTTAAATTACTGATTTTGGACAGTGCTTTATACGTCTAGGAAATGTGAGAAAAGGCGATTTTAACTCCGTCATTTTGGGGGAAAAAAGGACAGTGTTATATCCCTCTGATGTACAGATATATAGGTTAAAAAAAATCTCAGTTTGTTAAGTTTTTTTTTTGTATATTTTTTTTCTTTATCTATCAAACTGTATTATTTTACAAAGACTCGTTTTTAGAATGATAAAAATACAAGAAGTATTCACTTCGTAAATAATGATTTAAAGCATTCGGAATTAAGTATTTATTTTCTTCAATCTGTTATATTATTTTTAAATGTCATGAAT
This sequence comes from Uloborus diversus, assembly GCF_026930045.1. Taxonomy (NCBI): domain Eukaryota; kingdom Metazoa; phylum Arthropoda; class Arachnida; order Araneae; family Uloboridae; genus Uloborus; species Uloborus diversus. The sequence goes on from NC_072732.1 coordinate 9,673,652, forward strand.
AAGTTTGAAACAAATCTCTTTTACTTCATTTACTTTTTCATCACTTCAAACTATACTTTCAGGCATAAGTCTATTTAAAAAAAAAAAAAATTAATTAATGTCAGCGACGAAATTAAACATAATTTAGGTGAGATAATATCAAAAAAATTCATCTAGATATTAGTTATTTTTCAATTAAATAACCATCTTTTATTTATTCCTGAAGAGTTTCATAAGTGGACTTATGCTCTTTCAGAGATAATAGATTCGCTTTTAATAGCCCGTGAAATGCTCGGCTATAATTTATAGTTGTAACTCAAGTTCTGATTGAAAGCTAAGACGATCTACACTTATAAAGACATCTGCAAAGTTAAAAGACCGTCACATCTTACTAGTGAGAATTGTCATGGGATGAAATGGCGAGAAGGAGGTAAGGGGTCAATTACTACCGCAATCTCTTTTGTGAACAGCAATAGTAAATAAGTAGAAAACTAGTAACTAAAAACATGATCAGTAATCTTTGATAGTGGTACTTTTATTAACAAGTAAAACAATTTTCATTTTTTCTTTATTTTCTTCCAGTGAAAATGAGCAGCACATGTTAAAATTTCCACCTAATATCTGTACAGCCTTAAAACAGAATACTATATCTCGATTTTTTAAATGACTGAAAACACACAATGTATTTGACAAAAACTGTAGAATCTATGACAATAGATTGAAGTCTTGAAATAGAAGTAATGATTAAATACGTAGCGGAACTTCCCTGGCACCCGACCCAATCGTTCCTAACCTCATAGCAGGCACGAAAGTAGCACAATATTTAAAACACAGTATAACTTTGATTTGACGATTGTCAAGGGTCTGGACAAAGTTATCGTTAAATCAAGGATATCGTTAAAAAGAGGAGAATACACATTAAATCCAAATCAGTGACATGTACCATTATATTAAGGAAATGGTTAAATCGGGTATCGTTAAATATAAGTCACAATGTCACCCATTTACTTACAGGATTTTATACGATGCAAAATTAGACAAATCCAATGCAGAGTTTAATTTCATTTTAATTATTGACCCCGCACCCTTTCCAATTCCTTACTTATCTTTATTTAGTTGTAAACTAAACTTTGTTTAAAAAGGTAAGTGTTCAGAGCTGCGAACTATTGCTGCCCACATGAAAGAAAATCAAAATGTTAAGGAGCAGGAATTTTATCTAGTCACAATGCATATTTTTAAGGGACCTATCTGAACACATTTACTTTGTAATGAGGTAGAGTACTAAGGCTCTTCCGATAAATATAATACTTTGTTCAAAGTAAAAACATACTAAACTATAAACAGTCTCAAGTAAGGGCACTTTACTACTTCTACGCATGAAAATCAGTCTCAAAAACCCCAACCTATTAGTAGTGAATTTCCCACGTAATGAAGAAATGAAACTAATAGTAATACACTTAAGTCTCTTAAGTTTCCAAACAGAACCATTATTTTCGAATGCATGCATAAAAGCCTATTAATAAGTAACAGCCGGCTATGACGCTCCCTAGTTTGCTTATTTTTTAACATTCTTTACCTAATAGCAACTGTCAGCAAACTGTTTTCTCACCTAACACTTTCTAGTAATCTCTTTTAAACAAAAAAATAATGTATTTTTTTACATTGATCTCCAGTATAAAATAGTAAAAGGAATGCATCTCTTAAGCAAGTCGGGGCGCGTAGCTCGGGAGGAAATTTCTGAGGGTGCTCGGTAAATTCACATAGGTATTGACGCGCGAAAGCACAAACACAAAGGATTCGATGAAATATATGTTTCTTTCCCAATCTAAAGACTATATGTCTAAAAAGCTTGATTCTCACAAAAAATATGAAATAAAATTAGTGCAGTTGAACTCTACTAATATGAAATGTCAAAGACCTACGAATTAGTTTGTATTAGCCGTTATTCGTAACAACCGTGAATGAGTGATACTGTGAAAAAACGAAGGAATGCTTACTTATACTTAAAAAATAGTACTACTAATGCACACATTGTCATCTAACTATTAGTACCTTCAGAAAAGAATCACTTATTTCTTATAAATGAATGTTTTACAAAATATTGAAAAAGGAAGATAAAAATCAACAATCGCAGAATAGGTTGTAACCCACAAGGGAAGATGAAGTTTTAACTTCGAATAAATTGAAATGTCCACGGATAAAAAAAATGTACCGGTTCCTATTTTCGCCGCAAAACGTTTAATATAACGTAACATGAAAAAAAAAAAAAAAAAAAGAAATATATAAAATAGCCGGAGTCCGAGTCTGGTGTTTTAAAATCCAGGTGTCGAAGTCAGCCATTTTCCTTCCGACTCCGCTATCCTGCCCAGAACAAATATGGCTTTAACAAGTGGCGGGCAATGTATTTTTGTTTTAGGAGATTACTGTGTTTTTAAAATTAAATTATTATTTATTTATACATTTTCAAACATTAAACATTTCTATCTATCATAAGAAAACTACATACCGAAAAGAAAATCTTGAAGATTCGCACGTCAAATGCTAAGCAGCATCCACGACTGAGGAACTATAAAATTGCCGGGGTATTTACGGATATCTTCATTTCAATTCACTTCGCGCAATTGCACAGAATTAATCTGAGACATGCGTTTGAAAGTCCCTCTCCCTCCTCACGAATACTTAGGAGTTAGTAGGAAATCCAGCTGTCCTGATTTTATTACGATTGTCGTGACTTTTAGAGCTTTTTTTGATTTTGAAAATGTCTTGATTTTTTAATGAAATTAGACTTACTGATTTTTCCTGAACTTTCGTGTGAAAGATGACAGTCATCAACTTAAAAGTGATACTTGTGATTCTTAAAATGATATATTTCGTTACTTTTGTGATTAAATGCCTCATTTTTCTGTAGCATGAAGGAACTCGATTCCTCCCTCGTCTCGTGGGATCCGATGATTCTATTTCGCTGTTTTCGGCAGAAGCTATTTCGGATCATAACATTTTGTTGTAAAAGCAGCAGTTTGTAAATTTTAAGAATAACTAAAATGATAACAGAAAAGTGAAGCAAGTGTTGTAAAGGACTTTTTTGCACATTAAAATGCAGGCACAAATTAAGGCTTTCCGGTTGTATCCTTTAGAAGCGCGTGGATTGCGTACCGATCACCCCCGCGTAAAATGGAACTCTGCGTCCCAGGAGGTGTGGCGAAGTGCCTTCTCATGAAAAACGGACAATAGTCTGCAAGAAATATGGTGTTTCTTGAAGTCTTCATTTGCTTTTTTGTTGGTCTAACATTCTTTTTCATGCCAGCAAAGTTTTGTCTGATTTCATCACATATCCGGGTGATAAATTGTTTTAAATTGAATACCTATCGTTGCAGAATATTGAGAAACGTGAATTGTAAGGGCATTTGTAGCCGAGTGGTCGTGGGTTCGTTTCCCCATGGTGCTCTGGGTGTGATTTCCTTCATTGCTGCTATAAGTTATAAATGGAATTTGTCGCTGTTACCTCGTTGTAATTGACTCGGAGATAGTCAAAATGGATATTTCGGGTGTCTGTGCGTTCCTTGACATATATCCACGTGTGGTCGGGTCGAAAAATAAAACTCATTCATTCGGGGGCGAGCAAAATGGAAATTAAGGCCGATTTTTGAGTGAAATTTTTTTAGCGAATGCAATACTTCCTTTTTTGTAAAAGGAAGTAAAAAGGTTGCGAAATATTAGCTTTATTATAAGAAGTTTTGGAAAAGGGAAATAACTACATTCACACACACGCAAACATTTTCTTTTAGCAAACCTTTAAAAAAAAAAAAAAAAGAGAAAAATAATGTTATTATCCTGACTACAATCTACGTTGATTAAGCGAAAACGATGGGCCATGTTTAAAGTGAACATACGTCCCGTTTATTATGGCACTAGTGGTACCCGCACGGCTTTGCCCGTAGTAGAAAATGAAAAGGTCATTTGGTTCGCCTGTATATTTACAAATACTGGATGATAAATTTGTCACCAATGCTATGTTCATTTGCTTCCCCATGTTACGGTTCCACGTTATGATCATTCCGTAATTTATTCGTCCACATTGTGAAAATTTACTCGGCAAAATTATCTTAAAATTGGAATATAGAAGGAACAAAATCGAATTTACAAAAAATCGCTTCAAGGTACACACCCCTTGCGATAAACTAATTTTGTACCAAATTTCATGAAAAGCAGTCGAACGCTCTGGGCGCGTCACAGAGATCCTGACACAGAGATCCAGACAGATTTTCAGCTTTATTATTAGTAAAGATGATGCATTCTTAACTAGGCTTCCTTCCAGGCTTCCTGTTGTTTCACAGGATAGCCTGGAAGCACCCAAATGTCCCATTTTATCATTTTATAAAAGGGACTTATACAGATAATTAGGTCATTAATTTAATTCAGAAATTTAGTCAGTGGCAACATCAGTCACTAATAGTACAGTAAAATTAGGCCAAAAAATGGCCAAACCCAAACATCAAAAAAAAAAAAAAAAAAAGAACCCTGTTGCAAATTACTTCTTTCCCTTCCATCAAGAAGAGGTAAAAAGTCTAAGCACTTTGCGCGTCGGGTTTTTGTGGAAAAGGTGAGGGGGGGGGGAAGAGACGAAAATATCCTCTTTTTAAATAAAAATAATTTCTATTACTTAAAAAAATACTCGAAAGTCGCAGAAATCACACTCTATAATAGTAAAATAATAAACTCTCATAGAAAAAAATGCTAATTAAAAGGGGGTGCATTGGCCGGGGGGGGGGGGACTGGGGGCGCAGATTGCGTCATTGGAATTTTTAAGGCAGTTTTTTCATTTTTTCAAGGGATATATCTTTCTTTTTTGAGGGCTTTTACTCTGGATGGGTACTCCGTCACACTTCAGGGGTGCACCATCGCTTTGGCTGGGGGGGGGGGGCATGAATTTGCATTCTAAAATCAACGATTGCATTGAAGTTCATGAAAAAACTTCACCGATTTAAAACTTTTCCAAAGTACAAAATGCCACACAATGATATAGTAATGTCAGAAGAATAATTCTAAAAGATCTAAGCAAGCTCAGTAACCAATTTAGCTGTGACTGGAGTTATTAAACTGTTTAGAGCGCTAGGGTGATATCTAAAACAAAATTCCTGTGCAGTATAAAAAAAATAGTCCAAATTGACTGCAGTTTACCTCCTTCTTAATTAATTTACTTCAACTTTTCTTTAATCTTTTGCCATTACCGTAAGGGGGAATAAACCGAAATTGACAACAGTGAGACGGGCAATGCTGCAATTTTGCACCCTCCAAGTCGGTGGGGGTTAACGTTTGCAAACACCTAGCCGACTCTCTTTTACGCAGCTGGTTATTTGAATTATGCTAAACATGGGAACATATACTTGCAACACTATCTGAAACTTTCGTGTACATTATGCAATTTTTTAAAAAATTGATAAATATGTCACATCTGCTACCCAACGATCCAACGCAGTGACAAATTTAGGTGGTCCAGAACCTGTAGTGATTCAACAATGGAAGAAGTCTTGATATAGCAATGAGCAATACAACAGTAGAATGCTGAATACTGCTCTTCCCTCTTTATGGGTATTGACTCAAGTTAGTAGTGGTGTTGCTCGCGGATACTGATCGTGTCGCTGATAATAAGGTGAGTTGTGATGTGGCCTTTAACGTTGTGGTAGTAACATAAAAGGATATGGAAGGCAAAAAATTGAGTTGCAATTCTTTGTAAAAGAGGTATGCAGTTATGTCTCTAGCTTCTGTTACGAGTGTAGTTACTATCTGTAGACATGTGTAAGCCCAAACCATCTTTTACACCGAATAGTATAAACGGAAAAAAAGATGGAACAACAAATTGCTAAAAACTTCTAGTACGAGTTGTTCGCTGATCTTCCATCAGTATTTAATGAATTTGGTTTCAGATGTAAAGAAAATCTGCATGGTTAAGTGTTATTTATTTGAATCAAAATATCCATCCACGCCACCATCACAAAATAAACAGTTGGTAAACAAGATACATTCTGGATCATGTTTTTTTTTTTTTTTTCGGTAATGATCTGCGAGCCTCAAGGAAATATGCCAGCAATGCAGTGTATATGTCACTTGTAAGTATGAGAAAGCTAGTGCCATTTTTGATGGGTACAAAGAAGAAAGCACCACAGAAATATCTGCGTCCTATTACAACAGCCAAGCCTTCCGCTCTAGAAGACTTTCTTCGCCTCATATCTTGCGCTTGCTCTGAGGGATTGTCGGAAAAATGAATGTTTGATAAGTCTGAAAGTGGACTGAAGTGCTCAACTATATGCGCAAACTGTGTTAGACATAGCTGCAACAATCACGGTTTTGCCAAGGATCTAGATTCCAAAACAGATCTTGATAACGAAAATTTTTTGTTACAAGCTTTGAGAACTCCAATTCTGATGGAACTTTTATCTCAATCTGATGACGTATTTGAGGCATGCATGTTATAACGCGAACTAAAAATTTTGCTTTTAAGTACTGCAAAAAAGCAGTATAATAAAAGGGGGAAAAAAACAGGTCAGCATAATTTTTCTGATCATTTAATCAAATGTGCCATCACAGAGCGGGGGGGGGGGGTAATCTTTAAGTACAGGATTTCGTTTTGGGAGGTGAGCTACTGTTCTTAGTGGGGTGAACAGTCCTGATTAAATGCATTTTAAATTTACATGAAATAATACTTTTACTTAAAATGGAAAGGAGGGGGGGGGATTGGCGTATTATTATTTTTTTCGGGGGGGGGGGATGCTGTAGCTTTAGGAGGATGGGCACCATCGCACTTGGAGGATGGACACACTTGATTACTAACTTTAACTTTGCATAAAATATTTCCACTTGAAATGTATGGTGCTGGGAATGGGGGTACTGCTTCGTTTCAAGGGGATAGGGGGCTATAGGTATATTGTGTCATCCCTCTTGGGTGTAAACGCTTTTATTTTCATGCTTTTAAATTTAGTATGAAATAATATTCCCTCTTGAAACTTACTCTAAAAATTCCAAAAAATTATCAAAACAGCAATTTTTAGATGCCCCCCATTCTGAAACCCGACGCACAATGGGGTGGGATTTTTTACCAGCTCTTTTTGTGAAGGTAATAAACAATTTGCACCAGGATTAGCTTTTTTTTTTTGGATGTTTGGGTCCGAACCCTATTTTTGCTGTACTAGGACGCTTGGCACCCTTTTCTCAAAAGAAAATTTCGCTGGCGGCGTCGGTAGTGTCAGTGAATGCGTTTGCGATATTAATACAAGCGTCCCTTGTATAAAACGGTACACTCTTCTACACTTTTCTTCACTCTTTTTCACTTTTTTTTTTGTATTTAACGACATTTTTACGACATAATAACCCAGCTTTCCTGTCTTTATTTATTTTACTTTGCTTTAACGGAAAATAGGCTAAAAATAAACGCAAAATATCGTTTGTAATTAAAAATTAATGTTATTTTTTTAATCAAAAGATAAAACATCGTGATAAGAAAATGAAATGTGATTAAATTTTAAATTTATGGTCTGCTAATATTTAATTTTATAAAAAAAATTGTGAACTTCTGCATCTGTTAGCGTTATGTTCTAAAGATTTTGTTATTCGATGTCGAGCGTGTTTAATTCGTAACCGAGTAACGAAAGAAAGAAGAAATATGAGCGAAAAAGATTAAGGCCGATTTCTGAAATTCCTTCGAAGTCTACAAACAAAATAACATATTTGAACTAAGCAGACAAAATCCTATAAACTGAAACTTTTTTTCATCGAGATAGCTACATTTTTCAGCGAGCTACATGCTTTGAAACATTCGAAGCACTCCAAGTTGAGTTGGCGCAAAAATCTGTAAACGTCATTTTCAAAAACAATCGTTTGAGCTACAAACGGTCAAAATCGATTAAAAACTGGATCATTCGACTAGCTTTCAAATAATATCACAGTAAATCATATTGGAGCTCAAGTACGGCAGGAATTCAACCTCTTGTTTGAAAGATTAAAATCATCGTTTGTCAAAAAGATAAACAAGTGAACGTATTACAGCCCCTTTAAGTACAAAATCCCTCTGCGAAATTCTAACTCTATCTGGTTTTTTTTTTTTTTTTGAGTAATCACGATTGCTTAGTGTTCTCACTTGACTGTTTTTGGCGTGCTATCATTTCATTTTCCCACCACCACCCTCGGCAGCATCACCGTCGGCCGGCTCCTCACGATGCTGCTCCTGGAGCGGAAGCCGGGTTGCATCCATGTCTTACTCTCACGCGCATACATACACACATGCACACAAATGCATTCATATAAATACACCTACACACACATACACCTACACACACATACACGCGCATACATACAGACACCTTCGCAAACACATACACACATACACAAACACACGCATACGTACAGACACCTTCGCAAACACAAACACATACATACAGATACCTACACATACACACACGCAAAAACATACACACACACACACAAGTACCCACACATTCATGCCTTCACTCAGACACAAACACATATGCCTACACACACATACACATACCCCCCCCCCACTTAAACAGTAAGTATAATAAATATCAAAAATTAATGGAAGATAGTTGAGACGCTCTCATATTCTCCATGTAATGTTTTCATCAAGTTTAGTCAATTTTCCCAATAAAAAGCTGCAAAAAAACCAACGCTTTCATTTACTTTTGTTTGAAAACATTGTTTTCAAATTCAAAAGTGGAGCTGTTTCGCCAGGGCTTCAGAGGTATCATTTTCAAAGAAAGAGGTAAAGATGATTCTTAATTCATAAAATGTAAATCGTGTCAGCAAGTATGCTAACATTTTTTTGCTAAGAGTATCGAATGTGCGAGACAAGAATAAATGATGAACAAAATTCGCTTGAAGCCGCCTTCCAATCCCCCACCCCCCCCTGTCCCGCAGTACAGTATTATCGTCGCGAATCCTCATTGTACCTCTCGCGAACCTTCTGAGTTTCGCGAACCTCTTTGGGGCCGATGGTTTAGAAGATTGTTTTTATTACAATGATTTTACTAATAGTTGTTGTTTCTGAATTTCGAAGAGTGCCTACCGTAATTTAAAATTACGATATGCATTAATGGGGTGTTCTAAAGACAAGTTCGAATTAGTTGCGAGATCGGCAGCAGACACACGATGAATTATTGATGACTGATTTATTATAATAGTTTCAAGATTCCAAGAAAAAAAAAAAGAAAAAAAGAAAAGAAAAATGCTCTGTTTTATAGTAGCACACTGCGAAATTTCAACGAAAGTTCGCGCAAAATTTTGCACTCAAAAAATCGAAAATTATAAAATATTGAATGTTAAAATTTAAAAAATTAACACTTTTTGAAATAATAGTTCAAAGACCTAAACCGCATTGCATGACTATATCTATCTATACAGAAAGCAAACTGAGCAGGTGAATTCGAAACGCAGAAGAAAATTTTTTAACTACAGATTGCGTTGAGGATTTCAAACTATTTGGCTAAACTATTGCAATTTAACTACTACTGGACGAAGCCATTTAGAAAGTAATAGGATGAATGAGTTTGGTTTGAATAGCGTAAAAAGAAATGGTCGGGTAAAATGCAAGGATTTGAAACGAGTTAAATTGAACCGAATCCAAAAAGGCGACAGTTGAACTCCTTCAAGGCGTATCTGTTTCAAATCAGTCTTCCTTTCGGTAAGGGCAGATATAAAACAAAAACAATGTCATTTAAAAAAAAAAATCCTCTTAGGAATTGGTCAAGAACTGGAAATTGTTCACGAAACTAGAGTGCGTGTGCTAGAGTTCTAAAGCAAATTCAGAAAAAAAAAAAATCAATGAAAGCCGTCCTAGGTTCTGATCTCTAATCGCATTTTACTCGAAACTAATTTCAGATTATCAATAATTCAGATTATCAGATTATCATAAAATAGTCCACTTGCATCCCTTTGCTTCTCACTACTTCATATCGCAGTTACAGGTACCGAAAAATATTTTTTTAAATCTCGAGCACAATATAGCAAATAAATAAAGTTTAAGTCGCGCAAGTAGGTATCCCTAGATGGAAAGTGGAATCGCATGTATATTAGAAAGTCGAAAAACATTGGAAGTGGAAATAAGGGGCGTTAAAATAACGTCGCATTTTTTAATTATAAGAAACATGCAAGCATCTTGCTTTTTACGTGCGGATTTTATGCGGAAATTCGATTTGAAACCAGATTTTGTGGTTAAAACTAGGACTCGACCGATGCATCGGCCTGGCCGATGCATCGGCGCCGATGGTTCAACAATTATACCCTCGGCATCGGCGGCCGATGCTAAGTTGCAGGAAACATCGGCCCATCGGTCTTAAAAAACATCGAAAAGCCGCTGGAATTGGCCGATGTTTTTGAAAAAAAAAAAAAAAAAGATCTTTGCTGTTTTACTTTTTAATACAAAGTAAAGGGAGTTATTGTTTTCATATAAAATTGTTTAATTAAATTTCAGTGTGAATTTCCATTTTAGTCACCATTGAAAGAGTTTTTAATTCTGGATGTAAGTATGTATCTCTTATAAGTCATAACTCAAAAATGGTAAGCTGTAGAAGGCTAAATTTTCGCATGTGGGGTGTGCGAACGTTCCGGTTGTGCACTTCCCTTTTTGTTTTCGATCGGGTGTTCTGAAAAGCCTGTTTACTCACGTTTTGTGGCTATTAATTACTTATTTCAATGCAAAACTAATATAGCGTCTCAGACTGACGACCATTTGGTGATATATTGCCGAATTGGAGACTATGGAAACAAATATCAGACGCGCGTACATGCAAATGTTTTTATGCTGGGAACAGGTAAAAAACGCTATGTTATTTGTTTGTCATATCTGAGTATTGACCAATCAAACCGTGCATCCTCAACATGAAAGTCGCCTTCCTCCCCACGATGAAGTTAAAACAGCAGCGCAAGAGGCATTACAGAAGGTTGCGAAAAATGTCTTCCAGGAGTGCTTCTAAAAGCTATACGAACGTTGGCAGAAGTGCATAGTCGTTCAAGGTGACTATTTTGTAGATAGATGTGCCCCGGTAATGTGAACTATTCAGAGTAAGGTTTTATACAACTTGTTCTCGAACTTTTAGATCAAACTACGTACGTATGAGTTTTCAACTTATTACTGTTTCATAACGTTTTTGAGTGATGCAAGTTTACGCGCATGAAGACATCACAAGAGAACTTTTGATAATTAACTGAGGAGGCGTTCAAAATGGATATTTCGGTCATCTATATGTTCTTAGGTAATATGCATGTACAGATGTGCAGAAAAATCTTGTGAAGTATAAATTGGGTGATCGTAAAATAGAAATTTTGGTCGAAATCTGATTTTTTTTCTTTTTTGTGGCTACAATTCCTTATTCGTAGAAAGGAAGTAAAGTGAAATGAATCAATGGTCCTTAAAATCCCTGACATTCTTATCACTTTTTTTCTGTTTGATTTTTTTTTGCCATCGTCCAACGGCATCGGCAATCGGCCATTTGGAGGAAAACCAATCGGCTATCGGCCCTCTTTGAACAATCGGTCAACAATCGGCATCGGCCAAAAAATGCCATCGGTCGACCCCTAGTTAAAACCGGAACATTTACAAGAGCAACACAGAAGGAAATTTAGGGAAAGGAACAATGGTTTCACACAATGGTGAATTCACTGACAAACAAAATGAACGCTTTACTGAATTAAGTAAAAGTAATTCATTATTTTCATAGAAACAAGGATCAACTCCACATGTCTCACAGTGCAGATACGGGGGAGGGTGATTTAGAAGCACAAAAGTCAGCCGAATGCTCGCCTTAAAATGCGGTTCAACTTCAAAAAGAGAAAATGCGATTCGTTGTATGGGTGAATATACGGTAAATTATTTTTTTTTGCGTTCCCCAAGAAAAATTTTCTGTTTAGTTTAACATTCATTGTTTTACTAACTGTAAATAGTTTTTCATTTGCGAATACGAAGCTCAGATGATGTTTGAAGATTTTTGAGCTTTACAGGCACAGGGGAAAAATGTGCGTTCAAAGGGCGGCATTATTGGATTTAAAATTGTCAAGAAGCGCGAGGCCAGGGAACTCGCGAATTCACACAAAACATACAAAAACACGTTCTTTTTACCAGAACTTAAATGTTATCCGTAGTGTCTACACACTATAAACATTGTACAAACGTACATTCAGGTAACGATAAAATTTAAGAATATGTACTTACCAGGGTAAATACTGAAGCGATTGGCACAAACACGCGTTGCAGCAGTGCAAAGAGAATGGATGCAATATTATTGGAATTTCGCTCAACCCCATTAGCTTACTTTTAACTTTAGTCTGCAATACGCTGGTTATTAGAGCTCAAAGACATCTTTTAGAAATTCTAATGCTAAATTCGAGTCCTTGAATCTCGCCAAGTGAGGGTAACATAATTATGTGACGGGAAAATATTTTTTTTTGTATGTAGATAAATATTTTTACGATGTTTTTCGGTAAAATATGTTTTGATATTTATTCAGGCTTATGCCTAAGGTAAAAACCATCGAGCTAGTTTATTTAAAAAGGAACGTTGAACGTGTTTGTATAAAACGTAGAAAAAAGGCAGCTATAGGAATATACACTAATAATTATTTTCAACTTTTAATGCTAAAATGAAACAGTTAGCGAGTATTGACTACGTGGGCCAAACAACACCCAATATTCTTTATTATTCATAGGATAACAATAACGCTATTCGTTTTACCTCAAAATTTTCTATACGCTATTGGAATTCAAACACCGTATATTCACCCGTATTAGGATTCGAAACAAGGATTTAGAGTTAGAATGATTTAGAAAACCAAAAATGTGTCGAGGAAGATTTAAAGCAGAGTTTTTCAACTCTGCTTTGAAAACAAACCTTATTCGCAAGTGTGCAAAATCTTGCATTATACGCGGAATAAAAATAAACGTAATGAATTTGGAGTAATTATTCCTTCCTTTAACATTGAGTTTCATGATGGACCACCAAATTAGTGGGCATGCAGTTGATCCAATCAATGTTGGGTTGAGCTTAGTGGGCGGGCAGTTGAGTCAATCAATGGTCTGTTGAGCTTAGTGGGCGGACAGTTGAGCCAAACAACGGTCTGTTGAGCTTAATGGGCGGGCTGTTGAGCCAATCAATGGTCGGTTGAGCTTAGTGGGCGGGTAGTTGAGCCAATCAATGGTCGGTGGAGCTTAATGGGCGGTGAGTTGAGCGAATCAATGGTCGGTTGAGCTTAGTGGACGGGCAGTTGAGCTAATCCAAGGTCGGTTGAGCTAAGTGGGCGTGCAGTTGAGCCAATCCTAGGTTGGGTGAGCTTAGTGGGCGGGCAGTTGAGCCAATCAATGGTCATTTGAGCTTAGTGGGCGGGCATTTGGGCCAATCAATGGTCGGTTGAGCTTAGTGGGCGGGCAGTTGAGCCAATCAATGGTCGGTTGAGCTTAGTGGGCGGGCATTTGAGCCAATCAATGGTCGGTTGAGCTTAGTGGGAGGGCAGCTGAGTCAATCAATGGTCGGTTGAGCTTAGTGGGCGGGCAGTTGAGCCAGTCAATGGTCGGTTGAGCTTAGTGGGCGGGCTGTTGGGCCAATCAATGGTCGGTTGAGCTTAGTGGGCGCGTAGTTGAGACAATCAATGGTCGATTGAGCTTAAAGGGCGGTCAGTTGAGACAAACAATGGTCGGTTGAGCTTAGTGGGCGGGCAGTTGAGCAAAACAATGGTCGGTTGAGCTTAGTGAGCGGGCAGTTCAGCCAATCAATGGTCGGTTGAGCTTAGTGGGCGTTTAGTTGAGCCAATCAATGGTCGGTTGAGCTTAATGGGCGGTCAGTTGAGCCAATCAATGGTCGGTTGAGCTTAGTGGGCGGGCAGTTGAGCCAATCAATGGTCGGTTGAACTTAGTGGGCGGTCAGTGGAGCCAATCAATGGTCGTTTGAGCTTAGTGGGCGGGCAGTTGAGCATAACAATGGTCGGTTGAGCTTAGTGGGCGGGCAGTTGAGCATAACAATTGTCGGTTGAGCTTAGTGGGCGGTCAGTTGAGCCAATCAATGGTCGGTTGTGCTTAGTGACGGTCAGTTGTGCCAATCAATGGTCGGTTGAGCTTAGTGGGCGGTCAGTTGAGCCAATCAATGGTCGGTTGAGCTTAGTGGGCGGTCAGTGGAGCCAATCAATGGTCGGTTGAGCTTAGTGGGCGGGCAGTTGAGCATAACAATGGTCGGTTGAGCTTAGTGGGCGGTCAGTTGAGCCAATCAATGGTCGGTTGTGCTTAGTGACGGTCAGTTGTGCCAATCAATGGTCGGTTGAGCTTAGTGGGCGGTTGGTTGAGCCAGTCAATGGTCGGTTGAACTTAGTGGGCGGTCAGTTGAGCCAATCAATGGTCGGTTGAGCTTAGTGGGCGGTCAGTTGAGCCAATCAATGGTCGGTTGAGCTTAGTGGGCGGTCAGTTGAGTCAATTAAAGGTCGGTCGAGCTTATTGGGCGGGCAGTTGAGCCAATTAAATTTCGGTTGAGCTTAGTGGGCGGGTAGTTGAATCAATCAATAGTTTGTTGACCTTAGTGCACGGGCAGTTCAGCCAATCAATGGTCGGTTGAGCTTAGTGGGCGGGCAGTTGAGCCAATCAATGGCCGGTTGAGCTTATTCGTCGTCCACTAGAGCCAATCAAGAGTCGGTTGAGCTTAATGGGCGGTCAGTTGAACCAATCAATAGTCGGTTGAGCTTAGTGGGCGGGCAGTTGTGCCAATCAAAGGTCGGGTGAGCTTAGTGGGCGGGCAGTTGAGGCAATCAAAGGTCGGTTGAGCTTAGTGGGCAGGCAGTTGAGCCAAACAAAGGCCGGTTGAGCTTAGTGGGCGGGCAGTTGAGCCAATCAAAGGTCGATTGAGCTTAGTGGGCGGGCATTTGAGCCAATCAAAGGTCGGTTGAGCTTAGTGGGCGATCAATGGAGCCAATCAATGGTCGGTTGGACTTAGTGGGCAGGCATTTGAGACAATCAATGGTCGGTTGGCCTTAGTGGGCGGGCAGTTGAGCCAATCAATGGTCGGTTGAGCTTAGTGGGCGGTCAGTTGAGCCAATCAATGGTCGGTTGAGTTTAGTGGGCGGTCAGTTGAGTCAATGAATGGTCGGTGGAGCTTAGTGGGCGGTCAGTTTAGCCAATCAAAGGTCGGTTGAGCTTAGTGGGCGGGCAGTTGAGTCAATCAATGGTTTTTTGACTTTAGTGGGCGGGAAGTTGCGCCAATCAATGTTCGGTTAAGCTTAGTGGGCGATCAGTTAAGCCAATCAAAGGTCGGTTGAGCTTAGTTGGCGGGCAGTTGAGCCAATCAATGGTCGGTTGAGCTTAGTGGGCGTCCAGTTGAGCCAATCAATGCTCGGTTGAACTTAGTGGGCGGGCAGTTGAGCAAAACAATGGTCGGTTGAGCTTAGTGGGCGGGCAGTTCAGCCATTCAATGGTCGCTTGAGCTTAGTGGGCGTTTAGTTGAGCCAATCAATGGTCAGTTGAGCTTAATGGGCGGTCAGTTGAGCCAATCAATGGTCGGTTGAGCTTAGTGGGCGGGCAGTTGAGCCAATCAATGGTCGGTTGAGCTTAGTGGGCGGTCAGTGGAGCCAATCAATGGTCGGTTGAACTTAGTGGGCGAGCAGTTGAGCATAACAATGGTCGGTTGAGCTTAGTGGGCGGTCAGTTGAGCCAATCAATGGTCGGTTGAGCTTAGTGGGCGGTCAGTTGAGTCAATTAAAGGTCGGTCGAGCTTCTTGGGCGGGCAGTTGAGCCAATTAAATTTCGGTTGAGCTTAGTGGGCGGGTAGTTGAATCAATCAATAGTTTGTTGACCTTAGTGCACGGGCAGTTCAGCCAATCAATGGTCGGTTGAGCTTAATGGGCGGTCAGTTGAACCAATCAATAGTCGGTTGAGCTTAGTGGGCGGGCAGTTGTGCCAATCAAAGGTCGGGTGAGCTTAGTGGGCGGGCAGTTGAGGCAATCAAAGGTCGGTTGAGCTTAGTGGGCAGGCAGTTGAGCCAAACAAAGGCCGGTTGAGATTAGTGGGCGGGCAGTTGAGCCAATCAAAGGTCGATTGAGCTTAGTGGGCGGGCAGTTGAGCCAATCAAAGGTCGGTTGAGCTTAGTGGGCGATCAATGGAGCCAATCAATGGTCGGTTGAGCTTAGTGGGCGGTCAGTTGAGCAAATCGATGGTCGGTTGAGCTTAGTGGGCGGTCAGTTGTGCCAATCAGTGGTCGGTTGAGCTAAGCGGGCGGTCATTTCAGCCAATCAAAGGTCGGTTGAGCTTAGATGGGCGGGCATTTGAGCCTATCAGTGGTCGGTAGAGCTTAGTAGGCGGGCAGTAGAATCAATCAATGGTCGGTTGAGCTTAATGGGCGGTTAGTTGAGCCAATCAATGGTCGGTTGAGCTTAGTGGGCGGGCAGTTGAGCCAATCCAAGGTCGGTTGAGTTTAGTGGGCGTGCAGTTGATCCAATCAATGGTGCGTTGAGCTTAGTGGGCGGGCAGTTGAGTCAATCAATGGTCCGTTGAGCTTAGTGGGCGGACAGTTGAGCCAATCAATGGTCTGTTGAGCTTAATGGGCGGGCTGTTGAGCAAATCAATGGTCGGTTGAGCTTAGTGGGCGGGTAGTTGAGCCAATCAATGGTCGGTGGAGCTTAATGGGCGGTGAGTTGAGCGAATCAATGGTCGGTTGAGCTTAGTGGACGGGCAGTTGAGCTAATCCAAGGTCGGTTGAGCTTAGTAGGCGTGCAGTTGAGCC
Organism: Uloborus diversus; assembly: GCF_026930045.1. Lineage (NCBI taxonomy): Eukaryota > Metazoa > Arthropoda > Arachnida > Araneae > Uloboridae > Uloborus > Uloborus diversus. Next base: position 9,690,387 of record NC_072732.1, read on the forward strand.
AATCCAAGGTTGGGTGAGCTTAGTGGGCAGGCATTTGAGCCAATCAATGGTCGGTTTGGCTTAGTGGGCGGGCAGTTGAGCCAATGAATGGTCGGTTGAGCTTAGTGGGCGGGCAGTTGAGCCAATCAATGGTCGGTTGAGCTTAATGGGCGGTCAGTGGAGCCAATCAATGGTCGGTTGAGCTTAGTGAGCGGGCAGTTGAGCATAACAATGGTCGGTTGAGCTTAGGGGGCGGTCAGTTTAGCCAATCAATGGTCGGTTGAGTTTAGTGGGCGGTCAGTTGAGTCAATCAATGGTCGGTGGAGCTTAGTGGGCGGTCAGTTGAGCCAATCAAAGGTCGGTTGAGCTTATTGGGCGGGCAGTTGAGTCAATCAATGGTTTTTTGACTTTAGTGGGCGGGAAGTTGCGCCATTTAATGTTCGGTTAAGCTTAGTGGGCGATCAGTTAAGCCAATCAAAGGTCGGTTGAGCTTAGTGGGCGGGCAGTTGAGTTAATCAATGGTTTGTTGACCTTAGTGGGAGGCAGTTGAGCCAATCAGTGGTCGGTTGAGCTTAGTGGGCGAGCAGTTGAGGCAATCAATGGTCGGTTGAGCTTAATGGGCGTCCAGTTGAGCCAATCAATGCTCGGTTGAGCTTAGTGGGCGGGCAGTTGAGCCAATCAATGGTCTGTTGAGCTTAGTGGGCGGGCTGTTGGGCCAATCAATGGTCGGTTGAACTTAGTGGGCGCGTAGTTGAGACAATCAATGGTCGATTGAGCTTAAAGGGCGGTCAGTTGAGACAATCAATGGTCGGTTGAGCTTAGTGGGCGGGCAGTTGAGCCAATCAATGGTCGGTTGAGCTTAGTGGGCGGGCAGTTGAGCCAATCAATGGTCGGTTGAGCTTAGTGGGCGTTTAGTTGAGCCAATCAATGGTCGGTTGAGCTTAATGGGCGGTCAGTTGAGCCAATCAATGGTCGGTTGAGTTTAATGGGCGGGCAGTTGATTCAATCAATGGTCGGTTGAGCTTAGTGGGCGGTCAGTGGAGCCAATCAATGGTCGTTTCAGCTTAGTGGGACTGCAGCTGAGTCAATCAATGGTCGGTTGAGCTTAGTGGGCGGGCAGTTGAGCCAGTCAATGGTCGGTTGAGCTTATTGGGCGGGCAGCTGAGCCAATCAATGGTCGGTTGGACTTAGTGGGCAGGCATTTGAGACAATCAATGGTCGGTTGGCCTTAGTGGGCGGGCAGTTGAGCCAATCAATGGTCGGTTGAGCTTAGTGGGCGGTCAGTTGAGCCAATCAATGGTCGGTTGAGTTTAGTGGGCGGTCAGTTGAGTCAATGAATGGTCGGTGGAGCTTAGTGGGCGGTCAGTTTAGCCAATCAATGGTCGGTTGAGCTTAGTGGGCGGTCAGTTGAGCCAATCAATGGTCGGTTGAGTTTAGTGGGCGGTCAGTTGCGCCAATCAATGTTCGGTTAAGCTTAGTGGGCGATCAGTTAAGCCAATCAAAGGTCGGTTGAGCTTAGTTGGCGGGCAGTTGAGCCAATCAATGGTCGGTTGAGCTTAGTGGGCGTCCAGTTGAGCCAATCAATGCTCGGTTGAACTTAGTGGGCGGGCAGTTGAGCAAAACAATGGTCGGTTGAGCTTAGTGGGCGGGCAGTTCAGCCAATCAATGGTCGCTTGAGCTTAGTGGGCGTTTAGTTGAGCCAATCAATGGTCAGTTGAGCTTAATGGGCGGTCAGTTGAGCCAATCAATGGTCGGTTGAGCTTAGTGGGCGGTCAGTGGAGCCAATCAATGGTCGGTTGAGCTAAGTGACGGTCAGTTGTGCCAATCAATGGTCGGTTGAGCTTAGTGGGCGGTTGGTTGAGCCAGTCAATGGTCGGTTGAACTTAGTGGGCGCTCAGTTGAGCCAATCAATGGTCGGTTGAGCTTAGTGGGCGGTCAGTTGAGCCAATCAATGGTCGGTTGAGCTTAGTGGGCGGTCAGTTGAGTCAATTAAAGGTCGGTCGAGCTTATTGGGCGGTCAGTTGAGCCAATTAAATTTCGGTTGAGCTTAGTGGGCGGGTAGTTGAATCAATCAATAGTTTGTTGACCTTAGTGCACGGGCAGTTCAGCCAATCAATGGTCGGTTGAGCTTATTGAGCGGGCAGTTGAGCCAATCAGTGGCCGGTTGAGCTTATTCGTCGTCCACTAGAGCAAATCAAGAGTCGGTTGAGCTTAATGGGCGGTCAGTTGAACCAATCAATAGTCGGTTGAGCTTAGTGGGCGGGCAGTTGAGCCAATCAAAGGTCGGGTGAGCTTAGTGGGCGGGCAGTTGAGGCAATCAAAGGTCGGTTGAGCTTAGTGGGCAGGCAGTTGAGCCAAAGAAAGGCCGGTTGAGCTTAGTGGGCGGGCAGTTGAGCCAATCAAAGGTCGATTGAGCTTAGTGGGCGGGCAGTTGAGCCAATCAAAGGTCGGTTGAGCTTAGTGGGCGATCAATGGAGTCAATCAATGGTCGGTTGAGCTTAGTGGGCGGTCAGTTGAGCAAATCGATGGTCGGTTGAGCTTAGTGGGTGGTCAGTTGTGCCAATCAGTGGTAGGTTGAGCTAAGCGGGCGGTCAGTTCAGCCAATCAAAAGTCGGTTGAGCTTAGATGGGCGGGCATTTGAGCTTATCAGTGGTCGGTAGAGCTTAGTGGGCGGGCAGTTGAATCAATCAATGGTCGGTTGAGCTTAATGGGCGGTCAGTTGAGCCAATCAATGGTCGGTTGAGCTTAGTAGGCGGGCAGTTGAACCAATCCAAGGTCGGTTGAGTTTAGTGGGCGTGCAGTTAATCCAATCAATGGTGGGTTGAGCTTAGTGGGCGTGCAGTTGAGTCAATCAATGGTCCGTTGAGCTTAGTGGGCGGATAGTTGAGCCAATCAATGGTCTGTTGAGCTTAATGGGCGGGCTGTTGAGTCAATCAATGGTCGGTTGAGCTTAGTGGGCGGGTAGTTGAGCCAATCAATGGTCGGTGGAGCTTAATGGGCGGTGAGTTGAGCGAATCAATGGTCGGTTGAGCTTAGTGGACGGGCATTTGAGCTAATCCAAGGTCGGTTGAGCTTAGTAGGCGTGCAGTTGAGCCAATCCAAGGTTGGGTGAGCTTAGTGGGCGGGCAGTTGAGCCAATCAATGGTCGGTTGAGCTTAGTGGGCGGGCATTTGGGCCAATCAATGGTCGGTTGAGCTTAGTGGGCGAGCAGTTGAGCCAATCAATGGTCGGTTGAGCTTAGTGGGCGGGCATTTGAGCCAATCAATGGTCGGTTGAGCTTAGTGGGAGGGCAGTTGAGTCAATCAATGGTCGGTTGAGCTTAGTGGGCGGGCAGTTGAGCCAGTCAATGGTCGGTTGAGCTTAGTGGGCGGGCAGTTGAGCCAATCAATGGTCGGTTGAGCTTAGTGGGCGGGCAGTTGAGCCAGTCAATGGTCGGTTAAGCTTAGTGGGCGGGCAGTTGAGCCAATCAATGGTCGGTTGAGCTTAGTGGGCGGGCAGTTGAGCCAATCAATGGTCGGTTGAGCTTAATGGGCGGTCAGTGGAGCCAATCAATGGTCGGTTGAGCTTAGTGAGCGGGCAGTTGAGCATAACAATGGTCGGTTGAGCTTAGTGGGCGGTCAGTTGAGCCAATCAATGGTCGGTTGAGTTTAGTGGGCGGTCAGTTGAGTCAATGAATGGTCGGTGGAGCTTAGTGGGCGGTCAGTTGAGCCAATCAAAGGTCGGTTGAGCTTAGTGGGCGGGCAGTTGAGTCAATCAATGGTTTTTTGACTTTAGTGGGCGGGAAGTTGCGCCATTTAATGTTCGGTTAAGCTTAGTGGGCGATCAGTTAAGCCAATCAAAGGTCGGTTGAGCATAGTGGGCGGGTAGTTGAATCAATCAATAGTTTGTTGACCTTAGTGCACGGGCAGTTCAGCCAATCAATGGTCGGTTGAGCTTAGTGAGCGGGCAGTTGAGCCAATCAGTGGCCGGTTGAGCTTATTCGTCGTCCACTAGAGCCAATCAAGAGTCGGTTGAGCTTAATGGGCGGTCAGTTGAACCAATCAATAGTCGGTTGAGCTTAGTGGGCGGGCATTTGAGCCAATCAAAGGTCGGGTGAGCTTAGTGGGCGGGCAGTTGAGGCAATCAAAGGTCGGTTGAGCTTAGTGGGCAGGCAGTTGAGGCAAAGAAAGGCCGGTTGAGCTTAGTGGGCGGGCAGTTGAGCCAATCAAAGGTCGATTGAGCTTAGTGGGCGGGCAGTTGAGCCAATCAAAGGTCGGTTGAGCTTAGTGGGCGATCAATGGAGTCAATCAATGGTCGGTTGAGCTTAGTGGGCGGTCAGTTGAGCAAATCGATGGTCGGTTGAGCTTAGTGGGTGGTCAGTTGTGCCAATCAGTGGTCGGTTGAGCTAAGCGGGCGGTCAGTTCAGCCAATCAAAGGTCGGTTGAGCTTAGATGGACGGGCATTTGAGCTTATCAGTGGTCGGTAGAGCTTAGTGGGCGGGCAGTTGAATCAATCAATGGTCGGTTGAGCTTAATGGGCGGTCAGTTGAGCCAATCAATGGTCGGTTGAGCTTAGTGGGCGGGCAGTTGAACCAATCCAAGGTCGGTTGAGTTTAGTGGGCGTGCAGTTGATCCAATCAATGGTGGGTTGAGCTTAGTGGGCGGGCAGTTGAGTCAATCAATGGTCCGTTGAGCTTAGTGGGCGGATAGTTGAGCCAATCAATGGTCTGTTGAGCTTAATGGGCGGGCTGTTGAGTCAATCAATGGTCGGTTGAGCTTAGTGGGCGGGTAGTTGAGCCAATCAATGGTCGGTGGAGCTTAATGGGCGGTGAGTTGAGCGAATCAGTGGTCGGTTGAGCTTAGTGGACGGGCATTTGAGCTAATCCAAGGTCGGTTGAGCTTAGTAGGCGTGCAGTTGAGCCAATCCAAGGTTGGGTGAGCTTAGTGGGCGGGCAGTTGAGCCAATCAATGGTCGGTTGAGCTTAGTGGGCGGGCATTTGGGCCAATCAATGGTCGGTTGAGCTTAGTGGGCGAGCAGTTGAGCCAATCAATGGTCGGTTGAGCTTAGTGGGCGGGCATTTGAGCCAATCAATGGTCGGTTGAGCTTAGCGGGAGGGCAGTTGAGTCAATCAATGGTCGGTTGAGCTTAGTGGGCGGGCAGTTGAGCCAGTCAATGGTCGGTTGAGCTTAGTGGGCGGGCAGTTGAGCCAATCAATGGTCGGTTGGACTTAGTGGGCAGGCATTTGAGCCAATCAATGGTCGGTTGGGCTTAGTGGGCGGGCAGTTGAGCCAATCAATGGTCGGTTGAGCTTAGTGGGCGGGCAGTTGAGCCAATCAATGGTCGGTTGAGCTTAATGGGCGGTCAGTGGAGCCAATCAATGGTCGGTTGAGCTTAGTGAGCGGGCAGTTGAGCATAACAATGGTCGGTTGAGCTTAGTGGGCGGTCAGTTGAGCCAATCAATGGTCGGTTGAGTTTAGTGGGCGGTTAGTTGAGTCAATGAATGGTCGGTGGAGCTTAGTGGGCGGTCAGTTGAGCCAATCAAAGGTCGGTTGAGCTTAGTGGGCGGGCAGTTGAGTCAATCAATGGTTTTTTGACTTTAGTGGGCGGGAAGTTGCGCCATTTAATGTTCGGTTAAGCTTAGTGGGCGATCAGTTAAGCCAATCAAAGGTCGGTTGAGCTTAGTGGGCGGGCAGTTGAGTTAATCAATGGTCGGTTGAGCTTAGTGGGCGGACAGTTGAGCCAATCAATGGTCGGTTGAGCTTAGTGGGCGGACAGTTGAGCCAATCAATGGTCGGTTGAGCTTAATGGGCGTCCAGTTGAGCCAATCAATGCTCGGTTGAACTTAGTGGGCGGGCAGTTGAGCCAATTAAATTTCGGTTGAGCTTAGTGGGCGGGTAGTTGAATCAATCAATAGTTTGTTGACCTTAGTGCACGGGCAGTTCAGCCAATCAATGGTCGGTTGAGCTTAGTGGGCGCGCAGTTGAGCCAATCAATGGCCGGTTGAGCTTATTCGTCGTCCACTAGAGCCAATCAAGAGTCGGTTGAGCTTAATGGGCGGTCAGTTGAACCAATCAATAGTCGGTTGAGCTTAGTGGGCGGGCAGTTGTGCCAATCAAAGGTCGGGTGAGCTTAGTGGGCGGGCAGTTGAGGCAATCAAAGGTCGGTTGAGCTTAGTGGGCAGGCAGTTGAGCCAAACAAAGGCCGGTTGAGCTTAGTGGGCGGGCAGTTGAGCCAATCAAAGGTCGATTGAGCTTAGTGGGCGGGCAGTTGAGCCAATCAAAGGTCGGTTGAGCTTAGTGGGCGATCAATGGAGCCAATCAATGGTCGGTTGAGCTTAGTGGGCGGTCAGTTGTGCCAGTCAGTGGTCGGTTGAGCTTAGTGGGCGATCAATGGAGCCAATCGATGGTCGGTTGAGCTTAGTGGGCGCGCAGTTGAGCCAATCAATGGCCGGTTGAGCTTATTCGTCGTCCACTAGAGCCAATCAAGAGTCGGTTGAGCTTAATGGGCGGTCAGTTGAACCAATCAATAGTCGGTTGAGCTTAGTGGGCGGGCAGTTGTGCCAATCAAAGGTCGGTTGAGCTTAGTGGGCGATCAATGGAGCCAATCGATGGTCCGTTGAGCTTAGTGGGCGGTCAGTTGTGCCAATCAGTGGTCGGTTGAGCTAAGCGGGCGGTCAGTTCAGCCAATCAAAGGTCGGTTGAGATTAGATGGGCGGGCATTTGAGCCTATCAGTGGTCGGTAGAGCTTAGTGGGCGGGCAGTTGAATCAATCAATGGTCGGTTGAGCTTAATGGGCGGTCAGTTGAGCCAATCAATGGTCGGTTGAGCTTAGTGGGCGGGCAGTTGAGCCAATCCAAGGTCGGTTGAGTTTCGTGGGCGTGCAGTTGATCCAATCAATGGTGGGTTGAGCTTAGTGGGCGGGCAGTTGAGTCAATCAATGGTCCGTTGAGCTTAGTGGGCGGACAGTTGAGCCAATCAATGGTCTGTTGAGCTTAATGGGCGGGCTGTTGAGCAAATCAATGGTCGGTTGAGCTTAGTGGGCGGGTAGTTGAGCCAATCAATGGTCGGTGGAGCTTAATGGGCGGTGAGTTGAGCGAATCAATGGTCGGTTGAGCTTAGTGGACGGGCAGTTGAGCTAATCCAAGGTCGGTTGAGCTTAGTAGGCGTGCAGTTGAGCCAATCCAAGGTTGGGTGAGTTTAGTGGGCGGGCAGTTGAGCCAATCAATGGTCGGTTGGACTTAGTGGGCAGGCATTTGAGCCAATCAATGGTCGGTTGGGCTTAGTGGGCGGGCAGTTGAGCCAATGAATGGTCGGTTGAGCTTAGTGGGCGGGCAGTTGAGCCAATCAATGGTCGGTTGAGCTTAATGGGCGGTCAGTGGAGCCAATCAATGGTCGGTTGAGCTTAGTGAGCGGGCAGTTGAGCATAACAATGGTCGGTTGAGCTTAGTGGGCGGTCAGTTTAGCCAATCAATGGTCGGTTGAGTTTAGTGGGTGGTCAGTTGAGTCAATCAATGGTCGGTGGAGCTTAGTGGGCGGTCAGTTGAGCCAATCAAAGGTCGGTTGAGCTTAGTGGGCGGGCAGTTGAGTCAATCAATGGTTTTTTGACTTTAGTGGGCGGGAAGTTGCGCCATTTAATGTTCGGTTAAGCTTAGTGGGCGATCAGTTAAGCCAATCAAAGGTCGGTTGAGCTTAGTGGGCGGGCAGTTGAGTTAATCAATGGTTTGTTGACCTTAGTGGGAGGCAGTTGAGCCAATCAGTGGTCGGTTGAGTTTAGTGGGCGAGCAGTTGAGCCAATCAATGGTCGGTTGAGCTTAATGGGCGTCCAGTTGAGCCAATCAATGGTCGGTTGAGCTTAGTGGGCGCGTAGTTGAGACAATCAATGGTCGATTGAGCTTAAAGGGCGGTCAGTTGAGACAATCAATGGTCGGTTGAGCTTAGTGGGCGGGCAGTTGAGCCAATCAATGGTCGGTTGAGCTTAGTGGGCGTTTAGTTGAGCCAATCAATGGTCGGTTGAGCTTAATGGGCGGTCAGTTGAGCCAATCAATGGTCGGTTGAGTTTAATGGGCGGGCAGTTGAGCCAATCAATGGTCGGTTGAGCTTAGTGGGCGGTCAGTGGAGCCAATCAATGGTCTTTTTAGCTTAGTGGGACTGCAGCTGAGTCAATCAATGGTCGGTTGAGCTTAGTGGGCGGGCAGTTGAGCCAGTCAATGGTCGGTTGAGCTTATTGGGCGGGCAGCTGAGCCAATCAATGGTCGGTTGGACTTAGTGGGCAGGCATTTGAGACAATCAATGGTCGGTTGGCCTTAGTGGGCGGGCAGTTGAGCCAATCAATGGTCGGTTGAGCTTAGTGGGCGGTCAGTTGAGCCAATCAATGGTCGGTTGAGTTTAGTGGGCGGTCAGTTGAGTCATAGAATGGTCGGTGGAGCTTAGTGGGCGGTCAGTTTAGCCAATCAAAGGTCGGTTGAGCTTAGTGGGCGGGCAGTTGAGTCAATCAATGGTTTTTTGACTTTAGTGGGCGGGAAGTTGCGCCAATCAATGTTCGGTTAAGCTTAGTGGGCGATCAGTTAAGCCAATCAATGGTCGGTTGAGCTTAGTGGGCGGGCAGTTGAGCCAATCAATGGTCGGTTGAGCTTAGTGGGCGTCCAGTTGAGCCAATCAATGCTCGGTTGAACTTAGTGGGCGGGCAGTTGAGCAAAACAATGGTCGGTTGAGCTTAGTGGGCGGGCAGTTCAGCCAATCAATGGTCGGTTGAGCTTAGTGGGCGTTTAGTTGAGCCAATCAATGGTCAGTTGAGCTTAATAGGCGGTCAGTTGAGCCAATCATTGGTCGGTTGAGCTTAGTGGGCGGGCAGTTGAGCCAATCAATGGTCGGTTGAGCTTAGTGGGCGGTCAGTGGAGCCAATCAATGGTCGGTTGAGCTTAGTGGGCGAGCAGTTGAGCATAACAATGGTCGGTTGAGCTTAGTGGGCGGTCAGTTGAGCCAATCAATGGTCGGTTGAGCTAATTGACGGTCAGTTGTGCCAATCAATGATCGGTTGAGCTTAGTGGGCGATCAGTTAAGCCAATCAAAGGTCGGTTGAGCTTAGTGGGCGGGCAGTTGAGTTAATCAATGGTTTGTTGACCTTAGTGGGAGGCAGTTGAGCCAATCAATGGTCGGTTGAGCTTAGTGGGCGGACAGTTGAGCCAATCAATGGTCGGTTGAGCTTAATGGGCGTCCAGTTGAGCCAATCAATGCTCGGTTGAACTTAGTGGGCGGGCAGTTGAGCCAATTAAATTTCGGTTGAGATTAGTGGGCGGGTAGTTGAATCAATCAATAGTTTGTTGACCTTAGTGCACGGGCAGTTCAGCCAATCAATGGTCGGTTGAGCTTAGTGGGCGGGCAGTTGAGCCAATCAATGGCCGGTTGAGCTTATTCGTCGTCCACTAGAGCCAATCAAGAGTCGGTTGAGCTTAATGGGCGGTCAGTTGAACCAATCAATAGTCGGTTGAGCTTAGTGGGCGGGCAGTTGAGCCAATCAAAGGTCGATTGAGCTTAGTGGGCGGGCAGTTGAGCCAATCAAAGGTCGGTTGAGCTTAGTGGGCGGGCAGTTGAGCCAATCAAAGGTCGATTGAGCTTAGTGGGCGGGCAGTTGAGCCAATCAAAGGTCGGTTGAGCTTAGTGGGCGATCAATGGAGCCAATCAATGGTCGGTTGAGCTTAGTGGGCGGTCAGTTGAGCAAATCGATGGTCGGTTGAGCTTAGTGGGCGGTCAGTTGTGCCAATCAGTGGTCGGTTGAGCTAAGCGGGCGGTCAGTTCAGCCAATCAAAGGTCGGTTGAGCTTAGATGGGCGGGCATTTGAGCCTATCAGTGGTCGGTAGAGCTTAGTGGGCGGGCAGTTGAATCAATCAATGGTCGGTTGAGCTTAATGGGCGGTCAGTTGAGCCAATCAATGGTCGGTTGAGCTTAGTGGGCGGGCAGTTGAGCCAATCCAAGGTCGGTTGAGTTTAGTGGGCGTGCAGTTGATCCAATCAATGGTGGGTTGAGCTTAGTGGGCGGGCAGTTGAGTCAATCAATGGTCCGTTGAGCTTAGTGGGCGGACAGTTGAGCCAATCAATGGTCTGTTGAGCTTAATGGGCGGGCTGTTGAGCAAATCAATTGTCGGTTGAGCTTAGTGGGCGGGTAGTTGAGCCAATCAATGGTCGGTGGAGCTTAATGGGCGGTGAGTTGAGCGAATCAATGGTCGGTTGAGCTTAGTGGACGGGCAGTTGAGCTAATCCAAGGTCGGTTGAGCTTAGTAGGCGTGCAGTTGAGCCAATCCAAGGTTGGGTGAGCTTAGTGGGCGGGCAGTTGAGCCAATCAATGGTCGGTTGGACTTAGTGGGCAGGCATTTGAGCCAATCAATGGTCGGTTGGGCTTAGTGGGCGGGCAGTTGAGCCAATGAATGGTCGGTTGAGCTTAGTGGGCGGGCAGTTGAGCCAATCAATGGTCGCTTGAGCTTAATGGGCGGTCAGTGGAGCCAATCAATGGTCGGTTGAGCTTAGTGAGCGGGCAGTTGAGCATAACAATGGTCGGTTGAGCTTAGTGGGCGGTCAGTTTAGCCAATCAATGGTCGGTTGAGTTTAGTGGGCGGTCAGTTGAGTCAATCAATGGTCGGTGGAGCTTAGTGGGCGGTCAGTTGAGCCAATCAATGGTCGGTTGGACTTAGTGGGCAGGCATTTGAGCCAATCAATGGTCGGTTGGGCTTAGTGGGCGGGCAGTTGAGCCAATCAAAAGTCGGTTGAGCTTAGTGGGCGGGCAGTTGAGTCAATCAATGGTTTTTTGACTTTAGTGGGCGGGAAGTTGCGCCATTTAATGTTCGGTTAAGCTTAGTGGGCGATCAG